>NC_072401.2:11784000-12097833 GCF_028858775.2 Pan troglodytes | reverse complement strand
AGTTGATGGATGAATGGTGACATCTCCAAGGGGAACCAAGGCAATGAATGAATATATCCAATAAAGCAATATGCTGAGCAAATGACAAAGTTAGGTATGAGGCTAAAAGTATGACTAGGTTCTCCCAGGAGGCATTTTTTATTACCCATTTTTCTTTTTTAAAGGCATTTGGTGCTCTGAAATGGAGTTAGATTCCAAAGAAAGAACAAAAAAGAGGAAAAGGGGAAGGTAAGGAAAGAGAGAAAGAAGGAGGTGGAAAAGAAGAAAACAAGAAAGAGGAAGAGGAGGAGGAGGAAAAAGAAGAAGAAAGAAGGAGAAAAAGGAGAGGGGATAAGAAAGGAGGAAGAAAAAGCAGAGAAGGAGAAGCTTCAATAAGAGGACCACACAAAGAGTTGACTTATACACAGTGTTGAGGTATGGGGTTTGCTGAAGGATGGCTGAGAGATAGAAACTTACAGAAATAAATCAGAGAGGACACAAACGAATGAAAAAACATTCCATGCTCATGAATTGGGAGAATCAATATCATGAAAATGGCTATACTGCCAAAAGTAATTTTTAGATTCAATGCTATTCCCATCAAGCTATCATTGACTTTCATCACAGAATTAGAAAAAAATTACTTTAAATTCATATAGAACCAAAAAAGAGCTCATATAGCCAAGACAATCCTAAGCAAAAAGAACAAAGCTGAAGGCATCACGCTACCTGACTTCAAACTATACTACAAAGCTACAGTAACCAGTACAGCATGGTACTGGTACCAAAACAGATATATAGACCAATGGAACAGAACAGAGGCCTCAGAAAAAAACCTACACATCTACAACCATCTGATCTTTGACAAACCTGACAAAAACAAACAATGGAGAAAGAAATCCCTATTTAATAAATGGTCTTGGGAAAACTGGCTAGCCATATGCAGAAAACTGAAACTGGACACCTTCCTTACACCTTATACAAAAATTAACTCAAGATGGATTAAAGATTTAAACGTAAGACGTAAAACCATAAAAATCCTAGAAGAAAACCTAGGCAATACCATTCAGGACATAGGCATGGGCAAAGACTTCATGACTAAAACACCAAAAGCAATTGCAACAAAAGCCAAAATGGACAAATAGGATCTAATTAAACCAAAGAGCTTCTGCACAGCAAAAGAAACTACCATCAGAGTGAACAGGCAACCTACAGAATGGGAGAAAAGTTCTGCCATCTAGCCATCTGACAAGGGGCTAATATCCAGAATCTACAAGGAACTTAAACAAATTTACAAGAAAAAAACAAATAACCCCATCAAAAAGTAGGCAAAGGATACAAACAGACACTTTTCAAAAGAAAACATTTATGCAGCCAACAAACATGAAAAAAAAAAAAGCTCATCATCACTCATCATTAGAGAAATGCAAATCAAAACCACAATGAAATACCATCTCACGCCAGTTAGAATGGCAATCATTAAAAAGTCAGGAACGACAGATGCTGGAGAGGATGTGGAGAAATAGGAACATTTTTACACTGTTGGTGGAAGTATAAATTAGTTCAACCATTGTGGAAGACAGTGTGGCGATTCCTCAGGGATCTAGAACCAGGAATACCATTTGACCCAGCAATCCCATTACTGGGTATATACCCAAAGGATTATAAATTATTCTACTATAAAGACACATGCACATGTGTGCTTATTGCAGCACTATTCACAATAGCAAAGACACAGAACCAATTCAAATGCCCATCAATGATAGACTGGATAAAAAAAATGTGGCACATATATACCATAGAATACTATGCAGCCATAAAAAAGAATGAGTTCATGTCCTTTGCAGGGACATGGATGAAACTGGAAACCATCATTCTCAGCAAACTAACACATGAACAGCAAACCAAACACCACATGTTCTCACTTATAAGTAGGATTTGAGCAATGAGAACATATGGGCACATGGGGGGGAATATCACACACTGGGGCCTGTCAGAGGGTGGGGGGCAAGGGAGGGATAGCAATAGTTTAAATACCTAATGTAGATGACAGGTTGATGGGTGCAGCAAACCACCATGGCATATGTATACCTATGTAACAAACCTGCACGTTCTGCACATGGATCCCAAAACTTAAAGTATAATTTAAAAAACACACATACTAATTGGTAAATAAATAAACATTATTTATGTGAAATAGATATTACTAGTAAAATACAAGTTCTCATTTTATTTATTGGGTTTCAACTTGCTTCTCATTAAAAAGAAGGAAGTTCTACTACTGTGCTTAAACGTCACTAGCACAACCTCCTACTTTTAGTACTTCAAAAGTAAAACTGTAAGAGATGAAGGGACTTCCAAGATGTCACACACAGTGTATTTTAATTTTGTTCCCAGAGAAAGTTGTTTTTGTTTCTTCTTGTTTTTCTGTAGTTTGTTTTGGGAAAAAAAAAAAAAAAAGTATTTGCTTATTTATACTTCATGGGAAAAGCATCATTAGCATTTTGTATTTTTTGGTAGGCTTTTCTTCTTCCCTGGGAATTATTTTACATCTGAAAGGGCATTATTCCTCAATGAATAAAGAGAAAGATTTCAGAAAACCTTTTCTCTGCAGCTCTCCCGTTACCCCTATTTTCTTTTCCCAACCCGCATATACATAGAGTCTGTGATTAGAGGCCAAGGAACAACTACAGACATTGAGGGCATTTGATTTCTAGTCTGAAAGTCACATGCTTTCTAGTAATGATAGCCCTTCCTGCAGGGAGTGGCTGCAAAAGATGGTCGCTGTCATAGATTCCAAAAATGAACATGCGAACTTATATTAAAGACCACTGTTCAAATGGATGTAATTGAACATGTAAATTGGATTTACACACTCAGGTTTTGGGAACAGTGACTAGAAACACAATGTAAGACTTGCATTCACAAAATTATAGAGGATTATACATACAAATCAGCTCTCATTGAATCTTTGAAAATGAAATTGCGTTTCTTCAGGATTTACCACACACTCCATGCTGGATAACTTCAGCAAATCATTGTCACCCAGCACAGCGGAAAAAATATGAAATGCCCACATGGCTACTTATTTTCCCTGGAGGGGAGGGGTTTGCAGGTGAAGTACTTACTGAGCGTTTAAAATGTAATGCAAAGGAGATCCTAATTTTTTTCTTTTTCCCATTGGTGTTTTAGTCTGGATAAATCACACCCTTTGGCATTTGCATTGATACAACAAGAACATACTATGCAGCACAAATAGCCTCATTTCCATAAAACGGCCTTTTAAAATTAGAAAATGTATAATTCATTTGGGGTGGTTATTACCGCTTTTGGGAGGGATTTAGACTTGTATTTAAATGCAAATAGGTGTATTTTTTGTACTTCCATTTACACATAGGAAGCCACAAAATTTAAGAACTCTATGATGCAACCTTATTCTTAACTATGACTTCCGGATTACAATATCAATAACAAAAGAGATTTGCTTGGTCCATTAAAGTTTGCAGCTGTCTTAAATTTGGTCTTCCTCACTTCCATAAGAGAGAATACCCATTGTGCACATGAGGAAAATGAGGCCCAGACAAGTTAGGTGATGTCTCCGAATTGCACACTGAGGATGTGGCAGAGCTATAACTTCTATCCTGATGAGAGAGCAAATGGACAAACATAAACAGCTGGAGAGGGTCAAGAATGGGAACAAGGTAGCCAGAAAATGGATGAAAAGGGGAGAGAACAGAGAAGCAAGAAAAATATTAGAAGGCAGAAAATATCTAGACAAGGAGGGCCAAGAAAACTATTGAACAAGAGTGCAGCACTTTGCCTCCCACCTCTGACCCTCTGAGCTGTGCTCCAGCTCCCTGGTATTTAGAGACGAAAAGACAGGAGAACCTTTATGATGATTCACTGATCCTAAAACCTGGTACCTCCTATTCGACTGTGCTGCTTATATGTCCTTTATTTGAGCAGGCTGTTTATCCTGTGGTCACCTAGGCAGGGGGAAATATCTCTATGCCCTCTTCTGAAACATGTGGCTCATGTTTTAGTCATTAATGCTGTAGCTCCACAAAAAGCCTTGTTTCTGATTTCTGGATTTTTGCATATCCTAAGAAGTTCTCACTCTATCCTTGTCCCTACTCCTCAATAGTCTCATTATTCCTTCATCTGGCCAATTCCTACTCATTTTCCAAGACTACACTAATGCTGGAGTCCTCTAAGGAAACCCCTGAAATTTACTTCCATCATCAACCAGTCTAGACCACCTCTGCTTTCTCAGCCCTTATAGGTCAATAGGAGCCCAAAGACTCTACAGTTGAAATGTCCCCATCTCAGCAGCCTTCCCCACCGGGCTGGAGACCTCAAAAGCAAGGGTCCATTCTTGTGTATCTGCATATCCCCAACCAGTGCTACAGAAAGTGAGATAGAGAAAGAATTCCATACATATTTATGGAATCCTAATTCTGCTGATACTATCTGTGTGACTTTGGACAATTACTTAACTTCTCTGAACCTCAATATACTCATCTGAAAAATGGACCTACAGTAGGGATAGAGAGAGTCCTACCTCCACTTGTAAAGGTAACCTGCGTGGGACGTGAGCAGGTCTCAAGAAATGACAGCTATTATGATTACTATTGCTAACTTGAAGTTGATAAATAGATGTTTTAATACTAGAGACCCTCCCTCAGACTTTGTCATTCAGGCCTTTAGATATCAGTCCAGACATCAACTAAATTCCTTTCCATACAAAATATCCCCAAACTCCAGGCCCAACCATGCTACTATTGTCAAGCCTGTTTTACAGAACAGAATCATCTGGTCACCCAGGGCCTTTTATTTCCCCAGCCTCAAGAAGTCTATTCAAATGTTAACGTTTATTCTACGATAAACCAGCTTCACTGGGGTATCTGTGAAACCACCTTTGCAAAAATTATAACAGTGAGAAAACTATGACAGTGAAAGGGACCTTACTTAACCAACTTCATCTTGACTTTAACCCCCAAACTGCCCTTGGTTATTCCTGGGCATGGGTCAAGCTAACTTTCAGAGAAATTTAGTTTATAGGTTAAATGATAATAGCCCTTCCTAAAACTAAATTGCCTTTGTAAAACTGAAGAAAAGCCACCAGATTAGTAGGATGAGAGGGGCCTGAATTCTGCTACAATCTAGGCTTAGTTAAACAATAATCAACCATTGTTCCAGAGATCACAAAACTTACAACTTCCCCACATACTCCTGTAAATAACATCACTATTGTAGAACCTAAGATTGGCCTTTTGAAATGTCTTTTCAAGCATTTGCATTTCTGATGACCAGATAGCCCCACCCAAAGCAGCAACTCCTCTATGGCCCCCACCCAGAAGCTGATTCAGGGCAGGAGGACCATTTTCTACACCTCTATGATTGCACCCCAACCAATCAGCAGCACCCATTCCCTACCCACCTACCCACCAAACTATCCTTGAAAAACTCTAGCCTCTGAATTTTGGGGAAGGCTGATTTGAGTAATAATAAGACTCCAGTCTCCTGTGTAGCTGGCTCTATACGTATTAAACTCTCTCTATTGCAATTCCCTGTCTTGATAAATTGGCTCTATCTGGGCATTGGGCAAAGTAAATCCATTAAGTGGTTACATCTGTTTGTCAGCAATGGCTTGAATTATCACTATTCCCCCAGAGACTGAATTAAATCTGCTAAGTTATCCTTTTCTCTGTTCCTCATTTTCTTTTTGGCCATATGAGGAGGTTGGACAAAACAGATTCCAATTTTCCTTTCAATTCTAACTTCTGATTCTCAAGAAAAAAAAAAAAAGGGTTTCATCAGGGACTTAATTTAAAAAATACTTCATGTAGCAGTGGAATCCGAAAAGCCTCCTGGTGCAAGAATCAGGAATGAGAGGGAGCACCTGTTTGAAATTGAATGTGACACTATTCTTTTCTGAATCTTCTATCCTCATCTGAGAAGTAAGTGGCAGGTAGCTGCATGGCCCTAATGTGGGTCTACAACTGTTCTCTGAGGGCACATAGAAGAAGTGTGGGGAAGCATGTTTATTGTCATACTCACACAGTAAGTGAGGCTGGGATGCTAAGATACTCACAATGAGGAAAACATTCCTGCATATTGAAGAACTGTCCTATTGAAATAGTCAGAATTGTCACCATTGAGGTCACCTTTGCATTGTTTCAAGGATGCCTATAGGATATTCCAGCTTTAGCATTTTGTAAAAGGCTAATTGAAATAATAGGTGCTCAATACATTTGTGTTTAGAAGAGTTTTCAGTTTTGCAATGCTGTGACTTTTATAATATTGCGTAACTCTAATTATCCTTGAAATTCTGTTCTTGACCTATATTAAAAAGACCAACATTTTTCTTCTTTTAAGCACTTGGTTTCCAGAAAATGCTATGCACACTCGTTTCCTATAACCTTTCCTTCATAAGCCTACATTATAGCCTCAGCACTTCTCAAAGTTCCAGCTATCAGAATTGGGGGAAATGCAGCAGCTAGGGACCCATTTGTGAATTTTAGTCCATCATTAAGCTGTTTACATCTTCAATTCTAGGAAGAAAAACTGAAGATGGACCACCTCGGGCTCTGGCATTGCTAATTCTCCTATTTATAAAATTATCTTTTAAAAACATATATATTTTCCAAGTTCCTTCTTTGTGTCAAACACTGATGTAGAAGCCTTGCAAACATTATTATTAAGACAACACTTCACTTGCAGATTATTTCCCCATTTTCAAAATGAGGAAAGTATGTTCTAGTGAGATTTGTACATTTGCCTAAGATACACAGATACTAGTGATGGATCTAAGTTTAAACATACATCTGTTCAAATCTGTTTCAGAGAAAATTATATTATTACATTCTGTCTCCAGTTATATTTACAATAAGTTTGGTGAGCAATTTATTATCTCAATCAAGAGAAAGCTGTGAAATTTTTTCATATTTATTCTATAGGGATATTAAAAGTACGCAGTTTTTTTTAATGATGATGTCTGTTTGATACTGCTACATACTTTTCTAAGACAATTTTAAACTGAAATATTTTAAAATGTATTTCCCCACAAAATTCTCACTAAGTTCCAAGGGGTCTGTGTGTATGACTCACAATTCCCAAGCCCCAGTTCATAGAACTGAGAACTGAAAGAGGGTCAGAGAAAATGGTGAAGCCTGGAGGAATTTTCAGAAGAGAAGATCATGCTTGCTGGGGAGCTCAGAAGAGCCCCCACAGCATCCAGAATGAATGAGTTGAGATTTCTTGGATGCATTTTCTGCCTCACTGAAGTGCCGATTGATTTGGTTTGGTTCTGTGTCCCCACCCAAATCTCATGTCAAATTGTAATTCTCAGTGTTGAAGGTGGGGAAGGTGCTGGTGGAAGGTGCTTGGATCATGGGGGTGGTTTCTAATGGTTTAGCACCATCCCCCTAGTGCTGTCTTGTGAGTGAGTTCTTGTGAGATCTGGTTGTTTGAAAGTGTGTAGCACCTTGCCCTTCACTCACTTCCTCCTGTTCTAGCCATGTAAGATGTGCCTCCTTCCTCTTCATTTTTCACCATGATTGTAAGTTTCCTGAGGCCTCCCCAGAAGAAGCCCTGCATAGCCCTCAGAACCGTGAGCCAATTAAATATCTTTTCTTTATAAATTACCCAGTCTTCAGGTAGTTCTTTACAGCAGTGCAAGAAGGGGCCATTACACTGATAAATGTTTAAGAAGGGGTGGGAGGGAAGCCCTGAACAGTAGCACCTGCTAATTCCTCTGGTGTGAAGATTTCCTCCATGTCTACCTATAAGCCCCTGGCCCACCTAGTCACATAGTTGGGCAGAGATGTCCTTGATGCTGACTCCAGCACATCACTCTCTGCATCCCGTGTACTTAAAGTGGCAGCGGGCTCACAACTCTCCTCCGTTACTCAGAAAAGAATGTGATAAACTTTGACACCATGGGATGAGCCTGGCTACATTCCTGCATTTGCATATTCATGGACTCACTCATTCCACTGAAATTATGGTGCCCAACTCTATACCAGGTACAATGTCAAGAGCAGGAGGTAGAAAGGTTCAGAAAGGTGACCAGGAGCCAGTTCCACCAGTTAGTGGTGGAAGACAGGCACAGAAGCAGGCAGTTATAATACTGAGTTCTTGACTATTTATTCGTTATTTACAGTTCACTGTTTCCTCACTTTCCACTGCCCTGCATACCCTCACACCCATCTTCCCCAGCTTAGATTCCATGAATACACTCTACTCCTCTGCCTTCTCTTCCTTTTCTTGCTTCGTAGCTGCAAAATGCAGCTGACACGTTTAACTTTTTCCAGGGAATTGCCAAAGAACACGTGACAAGCAGCAGATATCATGCTAAGCAAGCAAGCTGTATGTATGGCCTCATTTAACCCTCACAAACAATCTTACGAAATGAGCCCTATTATAACCTTCATTTTACAGAGGAGAAACTAAGGTAGGAAGAGGTTAAATTACTCATCCAAGGTCGCACAGTTAATACATGACAGGCCCAGAATTCCGAATTAGTATACTGAACTACTTTTAACCTCATACAGTGTCTGAAAGGGCAGTGATCTGGTGGAGGGATTACAGTATTGGAGAAAGTGGGAATACAAAAGAGAGTGCTTGAAACTAGGCATTAAGATATCAGGATTTTAATCCCAGTTCTGCTAATGAGCCATCAAGGGACTTTACGATGTCACTTCCCTTCCTGGGACCTCGGTCCTTCATCTGAAAAATAATTGGGTTGTAACTGTGATATCTAAGTTTACCATCCAGAATCCTATGAGATGGTTTGTGCCTGCACTGCAGAAGGCATCTGCTCCCTTACAAACCCTTCAGGAAGAGCATAAACCCTAGTGGAGGGTCAGTATGATGGGATGAAAAGAAAGCGCCCTATTCCAACTCTGTAAAATAATAATAACTTTATGTATTACAGTAATGAGGACAATGCTGTTATTATTAACAATCCCAACCATAACTCTCACTTGCTGAGCATTTAGAATGTGTCCAGCATTATGGAAAATGTTTCCCTAGGCATTATGTAATTCAGTCTTCACAACAGGTTGGTTAAGCAAGTATTAGCATTAGCTCATTTTACAGATGGCAAAGCAATGACTCACAAAGCTTAGGTAACTGGTGCTGTTTCTTGTTGGTTGCAAAGCTAGGGTAGAAACTCATTTTTCTCTAAGTTCAGAGCTTGCTGTCCCTACCACACTCAGTGCTCCCAGGAGGCCAGGGTGAAATACTTCTCATGACAAAGCGGCCACCTGTGAGCTCACTGTGTGTGCAGGGTTCATGTGTCCCTGTTTCCTGAATTTCATTCTTCCTATAGTTTCTTCAGCTAGCAAGTTTCCCAGCCATGTCTCATGCATAGCCCCCCCATGCAAGGCAGGCAAAGCTGGAATAACTTTAAGCCTAGGCCGATGCTGTCTTGTCCTCTCTGCTCCAGTAAAAGGCTTCAGCTTGGAGTGTTTGCGCAACCACCAGTGAATCCTGTTCCTCCCCCAAATTCATATTTTAAAGGCTTAACTTCATTTAAGACTTTTAGAGGAAATTGAGGTTAAAAAACTATTAGGATGGGCACTGATAATGGCTGATGTCCCTTAAAGAAGAGGAGATTGGAACAAAGAGGGGTGACCATGTGAAGACACAGGGAGAAGCCAACCCTGCTGACACCTTAATCTTGGACATCTAGCCTGTAGAATTGTGAGACAATAAATTCCTGCTATTGAAGCCACCCCACCTGTGGCACTGTGTTATGACAGCCCTAGCATATGTGTTACCCATATTCATATAAAATTGCACCAATGAAAGAGTCATGTGTTTCAGGTATAAAACGTTAGGAACATGTTACAGTTAGCTCAACTAAAACACATGAAACCCTCTCTGGCAAGTGCTGGGGCAGCTTCAAAGGAATACATAAAATTTCAGTAAAGCCTCCTGGCCTGGGGCTGAACAAAAGTGTCTGAAGGACACAGGGTCAAGATGAGACACAAAGGATCACATTTTGTGCAAGTCTCATCTCCTTTCTTTGTGCCAGTTGCAATCCTAAGCACTAGGCACATGTTTTTATCAATCCTTGATTTTAAAGACACAGAAACTGAGGCAGAGCAAGAGAAAATGACTTACGTAGTTAGTGTAGGAAGTGACGTATGTCGGATAATACCTTTGATCCGTTCAGAAACCTGGTTGTTGTCATTAGTCCAGGCTTCCCTGAAACCAAGGGGTGGAGCTGTGTACCAGTGATTGCAGTGCAGTTGAGGGTGAGGCAGGAGGATACAGAGTGTGTTTGTGGGACAGGTGGGGCCAGGCTTGGTTCAGCTTTGTAGGACCTTGGAAGGACTTGAGATAAATATGGCTTGGGTGCTGGGCCTTAAAGTGAAAGTTCACTTCGATTGATATAGAAAGGAGTAGGGCATTTCTGTAAGCCAAAACATGGCAGATGCAATAATTTTCCAGGGAATGTTCAGGATCCGGTGGGGATGGCTTAGACAGTGGGGTAGGGGTGATCTGGCTAAAAATTGGTAGATTCTGGATTCATAAAACCTGTGACCCATCTAGCTGTTGACAAGCTTCAAATTTCAAGAAGTGGACTTACATCCTGAGGCTGTGAGTCTTTCTCTAGCCAGTGATACACTGCAAAAAGTTCAGGCTTTGGAATCGAACAGCCCAAGTAGGAAACATCATTTATAACATCAGTGACTTTGAGTAAGTTACTTGACTTTCCAAGCCTGAGTTTACCCATATATTAATGGGACAAATTCATTTCAGGTCTGTTTAGTGTGAAGATCAAACAGAACAGAAGCTTTGAAGTGCCTAGGGCATTACCCAGCAAAATGTTGGGACTCAGTAAATATTAATCTGTCCTTACCACCTCCTCTGCCTGAGCACTTATCTTTATCACTTGTCCTGTGATCAAGCCAGACAGGATTTAGACCTAGGTAACCCTGTCCCTGCTAAGCAACTTTGCTTGTAGCTTTTGCACCCCAATTTTTTTTTCTGGGGACCTGTGCCCTGTGACTTGTTCTTGGGCTTGTCCTCTGAGCACCTTAAATTCTTTTGAGGTATCCATCCATGCCCAGATGCTCTGACTCACAGGTCTATATTGACATGTGTCCACCTCAGAGCTGAACACTGTCCTACAGTCATTTTGATTAGGCCATTTTGATAAAAGGAATGATTTAGTATGATATTTATTTATTTATTTATTTATTTATATTTATTTATTTATTTTTATGAGACAGAATCTTGCTCTGTTACCTGGGCTGGAGGGCAATGGCAGGATCTCGGCTCACTGCAACCTCTGCCTCCGTGGTTCAAGCGATTCTCCTGCCTCAGCCTCCCAAGTAGCTGGGACTATACCAAGATGCCTGGCTAATTTTTTTTTTTTTTTTTTTTTTTTTTTGTATTTTTAGTGGAGATGGGGTTTCACCATGCTGGCCAGGCTGGTTTCGAACTCCTGATCTCATGATCTGCCCGCCTTGGCCTCCCAAAGTCCAAAGTGCTGGGAAAACAGGCGTGAGCCACCATGCCTGGCCTGGTATGATATTTATAATGTTGCCCTAAACCTCACTCCACTCCTAGCTACGCGTACATGGGGAATAAAAGATGAGGGAAGTGAGGAGAGCTGCTAGTGAAGGGTTGGGGATCGAAGATGGGCTGGGGATGCAATGGTTACCATGTGTCTGTTGGGCATAGTAATTATTACTTTAAAATTCTAAATGCTTCATGCTTGTTTTTAGGCAAAATCACAAGGTTCCTCCATTATGATAGCTCTATTAAAATCCTATGCAGACCCTATTGCTTCTATTTAGGTATCTTGTGATCATTTCTGTAGACCACACTGTATTTTTTCCCACATACTCAGCTTACAATATTATCAAGTACACCTACCAATTTTAAAACCTGCATCCTGAAAGTGACATTTTAAAGTCTGGCTTTCACCAGGTCTCTTAGGCCGAAACTAGTCCCATGAGCAGTGACTTGCAGCTCTTGATTTCCGGTTCTCACACACACCCTTGGACAGGAAGGTGCCTCATTGGCACCAGGGCGTTGTCTTTCGGCTTTCGGGGAGAGCAGTGACTAACTATCCAGCACTGCCCTCCAAGGAGGCTACTTCCTGGTTCAGCCCAGCTCTTACTATCCTGCAGAAAATGGTGCATCCACCAATGGGAGGTGATGGGCTCCTGGCCTTGAGGGTTACTGAAATAACTGCAATCCAGGAAAATAGAATTAGCTTTGTCCCCATATGTTTCATAACATTTTGTATCTCTTCTTGCCTCATCCATTATCTGTATTGCAATCATTTGATTTCAGCATCCTGGGGCAATGCAAAAGCTAGGTTTCAGGACAGACATGCTGTATTAACAGGTTGCGGTTGATTGTGAGCTGTAGGGTTTGGGCACATCCATAAGCTTGCTGAGTCTGTTTTTTACTTTGTAACGTAATACTAACTACACATACTCCACAGGATGTTCAAGAGTCTTAGGTGATCTCATGCATGTAATTACCTTAGGGTAATGTTGGCCCAACATATTACGGTTACTCCAAGATGAGTAATATGAGCTTTCAGCCTAAAACGCTACCAAGAGAACTAATGAAATGCCAGGCAACATTAACAGAAATGTGGTGACCAGGAAAAAGACAACGAGAGTTAACAGTTAAAGTAAGCTGGTAAGATCAAACCTGAATCCCGGGGTCTCTTCCAAGAATTACACATCAAAAGTGATTTTGGCAAGCAGACACACAGTCAGAGGACAATGGCTGACATTGAGTAGGGGATAGAAATAAAAATAAATAATGTTAGAAAAAACTGAGATGGTTTACCTGAAGTAGGCAAAAGTTGAGAGCACAGGAAAGTTGTCATAGGACACAGAGGGTGCCACTATGAGGTGCCAGGCTTAGTAGGTAACAGATACAGAAGAACTGGGCTTAGTAGATAACAGATAAAGAAGAAGAGATTCCAGCTCAAAATATAAAAGAAGTTTCCTAATTTGATGACCTCCTTCAACCGTAAACAAATCCTCCTAGCCCAAGAGTTTCTCTTATGCTATTGAGTCATACATCTGCATATTTTACTTGTATCCTCTTAGGCAAATGAAGGCATATATATAGTTTTACTCAGCAAAAAATATTCATGAATAGCTGTGCATACATCAAAAGTAGATATGAATCATCTTTTATCATTGACCTGCATTAATCTCCTGTGAGCGCTCTAAATAATTCAACTTTGATTTTCCTGGGACCAGGTTCAATCAGCCAGGTGCTCTACCATCCAATATTAATGTCTTATTTTGTCTACTCAAGAAGGAAACCAACAGTTGTCCCTTTTTCTTTTTCTACATCATCAATTTCCCCTTTCTTTGGGATAAGTCTGATTAAAATTATATATTACTTTTTCCATTAAAGAAAACCCTGACTGGATTTTATATCATAACCTCCAGTTATTACCCCAGTTTTTGACCCTATTTACAGTTAAAGTATTCAAATAATGGTCTACATTTACTCTCTCCAAATCCTTTCCTCCTGTTCTCTTTTGAGCTCTCTCTATGTATCTCATATACATATATATGTATACAAATGTATTTATATACAATCATATACATATATATGTATACAAATGTATTTATATACAATCATATACATATATTTGCCTACTAATCCACAAATGTTACTTCTGTTTTATTCACCAAGGCCTTCCATATTGCTTATTTAAGGCCTAATTCTCAGTCCATCTGGCTTGATCTATTAGCACTTTATATGCTAGATCTGTCCCTCTTTCTGGCCACACTTTCTTTACTTGACTTTCAGTCAACCCATTCTCCAAGTTTCCTTCAGAGTGGGCTTTTTTTTAGTGACTATGTTGTTCCTTTTTACCCTTAAGACCTTTAAATGAGCCTCAGTTCTTGGATTTCCTTACTTTGACCTGCTTTCTAGGGAACATTTAGATGCCCAGCTTTACATGCTATTCCTGTTCTGGAAACTCTCAGATGTGCGTTTCTAGCAAGGATGTCTCTCTTGAACGCTGACTTGTAGGTTCAGCTGTCTACTTGACATCTCCCTTGGAGGGGAAAGAGACATTTCTAGCCAGGCATATCTAAAATTCACTTCCTGTTATTTCCCATGCCCTGCCCCACCTCTGCATCTCAAATAATGACAACTTTATTTTCTTAGTTAGCCAGGTAAAAAACTTCAACGCATTTTTTAACTCTTTTCCCTTACCCTTCAGATACAATTCATCAGGAAATCCTATTGGTTCTCCCTTCTTCATATATCCAGACCTGACCATTTTTAGCACATCTATTCCTTGACTCAAGCCATCATAATATCTCTCCAGAGTATTGCAGTAACTTCTAAGTGATCCTCCTTCATTTTACACATGAGCCAAGAATGCTTTGTAGTCAGAAGCAAGACTAATTCTTTAAAACGACAAATTGGGCCAGGCACGGTGGCTCATACCTGTAAGCCCAACACTTTGGGAGGCCGAGGCAGGTGGATCACCTGAGGTCAGGAGTTCGAGACCAGCCTGACCAACGTGGCAAAACCCCGTCTCAACTAAAAATACAAAAAAAATTAGCCAGGCATGGTGGCTTGTGCCTGTAATCCCAGCTACTCGGGAGGCTGAGGCAGGAGAATCGCTTGAAACTAGGAGGCAGATGTTGCAGTGAGCCGAGATCATGCCACTACACTCCAGCCTGGGCAAAAGAGAGAGAGATTCAGTCTAAAACAAAAACAAAAACAAAAAAACAAATAAACATAAAAATAAATAAATAAAAGATAAATCAGATCACTCCATTCCTCAGTCCAAGGGTGTCCCAGCTCATTCAGAATAAAAACCAAATTCTTTAAAATGATCTGCAAGTCCCTACATGAACTGTCCCTATGACCTCTCCGCCCTTCTCTGTGTTCTCCCTCACTCTTCTCCAGCCACACGGGCCCCTTGCTGTTTTATGCACTCATTAAGCATGCGGTTGCCTTTTGGTTTTACACATGCTCTTCCTTTCTCTAGAGCTGTTGTTCTCTCTCATATCTCCATGGCTGCTCCTTCACCTCCTTCAAGTCTTTACTCAAATATCACCCATGCCTTCCCTGAGCACCTTTTTCAGAGGCACACCTTTCCCTGTCCCAGCACTTACTAGCATCCTTCCCTGCTTTGTTTTTATTCATACACTTGGTCATCATTAAGCACATTTTATTTTTGTTTATTTTCTGTCTCTTTCCTCCTGGCTACTCAACCCTATAAAGAAGGAATGTTTTCTTCTTCTTTTGTTCTCTACTCCATCTTTAGCACCTAGAATAAGCCGTGAATTGAATTGTTGTCTCAAGCCACACTGAGGCAAGAGGAGAAAGCAGTTATGGGAACCCAGCGAGAGTTGAAACTGTAGGAAAGTGCTGCCCACAGGAGCTGCTGCAATCCAAGAGAAGCACCTTGGCTGTGGCCAAACTCCCATGAGGCAGACAGGGAACCCTAGGAACCAGTAGCTCCCAGCTCTTCTTCCTTTGATCTCCCATTTCTTGCTGCTATATCCCATTGACCAATTCCAATAGGAAGCCAGAGCATAAGAGCCCATTTGAGGCAGTCTCTCAGGATACCTTTCAGAGTGAACAAAGAGAGAGTGAACCTGGAGAGGCAGACAGAATGTACCTTGAAAAGTCAGAAAATAAGCAGCCAATTAGAAAGAGATACAATGCCTTCATTTTAATTCTAGAATTCACTGGATTTTCTTCAACTGAATGAATTTGCGGTAACTCTGTGATGAATGAAGGGAACCTGGGGAGGAGACATTGAACAAGAAGTATGTTTTGTTCTGCTTTTATTTACCTACCGTAAGTTACTTTCTCTAACAAGAATGACATTGGAGAGTAGAATATCTGTCCCAAAAGGGATTTTTGGATGGCTTGCTTAAATGCATACAATGCAATAAGTAGAAACATAAATTGCATTGAAGAAGCACATTGTACTTGAATACAGAAATGCTGGGAAGGGCAAAATTCTTTGCTAATGTTTTTCTGGACTATTCTAATGAGCAAAGATTGTGTTAATGTTGGATTTTGGCTTTACCCTCTTTCCAAACAACATCAGCCCCCTGAACAAGAATTTCACAACTCCTGAGCATTTTTATTGTGCTCACAATTGCCTGGGACATAAAAGCCCTGGGGCCCTGGTCTGCAACTGCCTGAGGCTGTCTGTGGCTTTGGGTCATAGCTGAGCCTCTCATGACCCTGTCTTACTTTCAGCTCAGATATGCTGTGTTCCATTTGATGATAGTTTGATATCAAACATAAACCAAGTCCTAAACCTAAATTAAATGTGTAGATTAAACTAAGACTCGACATTCTTGCAGTGTCACATTTCCCTTACCAAACAATCTAATAATCATTTACTCAAGTTTATAGATTTCAAGCTAAAGGTTGTAGAAATATCTAAACATCATTCTATAGTTAAGTAAGCAGCAAGTCCTATTGCATTAGTCACTAGATCAAAAGTGAAAAGGGCTCCAGGAGAGGAGAATGTTTGAAATGTTTTGAGACTCAGCCCCACCACTTTCTAACTGGTGAATCTGGCCAAATTATAAGCTTTTCTGAGCTTGATCTCTCATCTGCAGAATGGGAATAGTAACACTAGCACTTAGTATACTGTGCTGTTACATGAGGATTAAATGAGTGAACATTTGAAATGCTTAGAATAGTGGCTGGCACAGAGTAAGCACCCTATAAGTGTTGACTAAAATAAATTACTATATTTTCAACTTTCACTTTACAACATTTTCTCACTGATTCTGCTAAAAAAAAATAAGAGGTTACTAGTAGCTTTTGAGAAAAGTATAGTCTGTTATACAAGGATATTTATGTGATATATAAGGTTGCATTGCTTTCACAAAATTGATTTTTAAATCTAACTGGTAAAATAAATAAATTAGGAGAAATAGTAGGCAGAATAATGCTTTCCCACAATCCACAAAAGATGTTCATTCCCTAATGCTTGGGACCTGTGTATATGTTTGTTGTTTGTTCATACAGAAACAGGGTGATATGGTTTGGCTCTGTCCCCATCAAAATCCCATCTTGAATTTTAGCTTCCATAATTCCCACGTGTGATGGGAGAGACCCGGTGGGATGTAATTGAACCACTGAGGCAGGTCTTTCCCATACTGTTACCATGATAGTCAATAAGTCTCACGAGATATGATGGTTTTATAAAGGGCAGTTCCCCTGCATACGCTTTCTTGCCTGCCATCATGTAAGACATGCCTTTGCTCCTCCTTTGCCTTCTGCCTTGATTGTGAGGCCTCCCCAGCCACGTGGAACTGTGAGTCCATTAAACCTCTTTCCTTTATAAATTACCCTGTCTTGGGTATGTCCTTATAGCAGCGTGATAACAGACTGATACACAGGGGCTATGAAGATGTGAATGTTAGGATCTCCAGATGAGAAGATGATCCTGGATTATCCAGGTAGGCCAAATCTAACCCTTAAAAGAGAACAACCTTTCCCAGCTATGGCCAGAGGGAGGCTGACTATAGAAGAACAGTGGGAGAGATGCAACATCGCCAGCTTTGAGGACACAGAAAGGGGCCATGAGCCAATGAATGCGGGTGGAGTCTAGAAGCCGAAAAAGTCAAGTCAACAAATTCTTCCCTGGGTCCTCCAGATAGCTTAAGTTTAGGTCAATGAAACCTGATCTTGATCCATAACTGACCCATATCTGTAAGATCATAAATGCATGTTGCCTTAAGCCACTAAGTTTGTGGTAATTTATGATAGCAGCAAAGAGAAAACTAATACACGAGATAAAAATTGGCTCATGAAAGTACTTCACTTTAAATAATGTTTTCACTTGCATTTGTGTATCTATATTAATTTGCTTTTATTGGGAGGTGTCTGTGAGCAATGTTTTGGTAATGAGTTTGCCCTGTTCAAATTTCACCTATCCTTCAAAACTAAGAAATTGATACACCAGGAAATAGTGAAAAGGCGATGTGATTTAGAGTTAAAGATACCTGGGCTTAGAGTTCCCAGATTAACTGAATAATATTTTTAAAGTATGAATATATTCCATGCAATAATTGCAACATACATATAGTTAAACAACAGAAAGAGCATGCATTATTTATCTGAAATTCAAATTTAACCAAATGTCTTGTATTTCACCTGCCAGTGCTACCTGGATGAGAATCATGTCTGTCATAAATATAAATGGACCCTTAGGCCGGTGAGTCCCAGACTGGACTGGATATTGGAATGTCCTGTAGAGCTCTTATAAATCCCAATTCCTAGCTGGTGATTTAATTAAGTAAATCATTATCTCTGAGGTTAGGACAGAAGAATGAGAATGTTTCAAGTTTCTCAGGTAATTCCCAATGTGCAGGTAATAACTCACACAATGGTTCTGTAACTATGTTGTTTATAGGAATTACCCAGGGAGCTTATGAAGATGTAGTTCCTGATTTTATCTTAACAGATTCTGATTCAGTAGGACGGGAGGAAGGGGGATTCAAGAGCTTCCGTTAACCAGCATCTAGGTGATTTTGATGAACTATCAGTGACTCACACTTTAAGAAACCTAAAATATCTTGGAACATGTGGCAACAATTTTAACTACAAGGAAACTCACTGCACAGGTATTATGAGGATTATTTCACCTAGGTGTACAGACTGTAGAAATTTACTTTACACGAATTGCTAAAAATATAATCATTGGATTCCTTTTCTTCTTCCTTAAGTTCTCCCATTGCCTTGAAGCCTTTCTTGGTTTCTTCAGCTCTGTTGAACCCCACCCCTCTCCCCTATCTTCCTGTAGGATCAGGAGTTTATGCCACATAGCTGAATTCAAGTTAAACTCATCTTAAGTTACTCTCTCTGATTTCAGGGTGGTTGGTCTTTCCTTCCCCATGTGCCCACACTTTTCTATTCAGTGGTCGAGGAAACAAGGATCACCTACTTGGTTTTCCTGTTTAATCCATCAAATGATCCCGAAAGGTTGATGCTTTTGTCTCTATTGCCTGACATGATGCTGTGTCTTCATATGATTTTCATCTGGAATTTGAAACTCAGAGAAAATTGTCACAGCAAAGGCAGACACACACAACTCTGTGTCTTTCTGTCTTCAGGACCAATATGCTTTCCATAAAGTACCCCACCCCTCCTGAAACTAAGCCAGGGGCTGATCTCATTTTTTCAAACCTTTTCTGTTACCACCCTCCACCAAGCCCAGTTCCACTCTCCGATGAGGTTCAGTGCACAGTGGTCATTTGGCAGCACATTCCCATGGACTGAATGACCCATGCATTATGGGAAACGCACTAAGCTCGGAAGAAAGGCTTTTTCCTCCTTTTCCTTAATTCTTGGCGCCTGCACTTTCACAATTCCTGCTTGGAAGGACATGAGTCCAAGAAGGTCGGCATCTGTCCTTCTATGCCGGGGCCACCTGGGGCTTGCCTGAATGGCCCAGGCCCACTGGGTTTGAGAGTCAGGAAATTACTGCCTACGGGGTCAACTTGGACCTTCACAGAAAAAATAGCTGACATTGTTCTGACCATGGGGAATAATATCTACAAATAGCCTAATGTTGTTTGAAGGAACAATAGCAGCACAAATTACTGCTTCCCCCTGACCCCCACCCCACCAAACAGATAGGGCTTCACTTGTTACAAGCAACAAGCTCGAGTTGGTGTAAGGAACATTTAACAAGTGAAACACCCTGGATTCTATATGTGTCTTCCATGTCCCCAAGTTCTCAGACTGATATGTTTTATATATGGGCAAGAGCAGAGATTTTGGTGTTGGAAAGAACTGTGTTCAAATACCAGCTCTATCACTTCATAGATGCAAGCCTTGAAAATGTATTGTAAACATTGTCGAGTTTCTATAATCAGGAGGCACTCTAGTGGAGGCATTGCCTGGTCTTTACTCTGTACCCAGAAGCTGTGTGATTCTAAGAAAAGCATTTCTATCACTCACTGTGAGGGAGTTCCAGGGTTCTTCTCAGCACTGTGCCTGAGAGAGCCTTCAGCTGACCAAATGCCTACAGTTATCAGAGATAGAAGGACACCTATGGTGCAAGTTGAGGTTTGTTGGCACAGGCACAGGCCTCCTGACACACCTAAGAAGCATGCTTCACTTTCATGAGCCCCTGGCAAAGTCACCTCGAGAGAGCAGGAACATGAGTTAGTCAGTCTTCCTCTCCAACTGATGTAGCCTGCGTGTCACCAGGACACATCCCTGAAAGGAGAAGGCTATGCAATACACTGACTTGTAGTGAATAGGAAGTGGGAGGCTGCCTAGGGGTCTGGACTCAGAGGATAAAGATCTTGGGACACAGAAGCTCAAGGAGGTCAGCTTGGCCAATTATAATTTAAAGTCAAAGGTGAGGTGTGGTCTATCCTTTAGCCAAGAGATTATCTTCTCTGTGTCCCTCAATTTTATTATTTTGAATAAATAGTATTTACCTCTGCAGATGGTGCTTATGAAGTATGTGATATAATCATTAACATTTCTTCCAAATCTTTCTGCTATAGAAATTTCACGGGCTGATTGTGAAAAGAGGCAGAATATCCTGCCAAGGTGTAGCCTGTGTTGGTAATGTCAGGCTAGCCTCAGTTTTCTCATCTGTAGAATGGTAATGAAATTATAATATTCATGGCAAGTATTAAATGAGACTGGTTGTAGAAAAGTGCTTTGTACATTATAAAGAACATAGAATGTTAGTTGTTTCTTTTTTCTTTTTGTTGTTTTATTTTGCCTCATTTTCTTTTTCCCCAGTCTTTCTGTCCTAATTCCCACAGGACAGACACACTGCGTCAAAGATGATAGTGGCTGCAGCTTTCAGAAACACACTATCTGTGAAAGTCCACTTGGGCAGGCAGGGGGAGCTACTTGCAAATAGCATTAGGAAGCAAGTCCCAAACAGCAGGTCTAATGTTACTCATCACGTAACTCTCAGCAAGCAGGAGATTTGGAGTTGGTTTGGCAACTGGATCAAGATAGACTTGGCAACCTAGTTTATATTACTTCAGCAAACACAGGTTGTATAATGTTTTAAAAGGCCACTTGGTACGTTGTCAGAATTCGTTTAATAATATACTTTACGATATTTATTTTTTCCAGTTTGTGTCAGGCAGCATGCTAAGCATTTGGAGTATAGGGGTAGGCAAGACTGAAACCATCCTTTCCCTAACACAACTAGCATAGAATTACAAAATGTAAAAAAACTACAAAAAGGTAAGATAAAAGTTTATTGTGGGTGTATATTATTGTCCAGGGATATTTTCTTGCAACCCTACCATTCCATGAATTTTGAATGTGTATGATCTCCCTCCTATCTCCAGCATTTCAGATGTACAGCAGGAACCAGAATATGTTAGGTTTACATAGGTGTATATTGCTTTTCTCCTGAATCAATTGAAATTCCTTTGCGATAATGAGCTAGGGAGACAAGAAACACCTAGGACTTCCAGTTTCTCTCTTTCCTTGTTCAATTAGGAGCCCGGACAATAATGGATCTCAATACACAAAGGGAAGCAGAAAGATAAAGAAAGCTTACATTATGGCTGGGCACAGTGGCTCACACATGTTAATCCCAGCACTTTGGGAGGCCAAGGCGAGCGGGTCACGAGGTCAAGAGATTGAGACCATCTTGGCCAACATGGTGAAACTCCATCTCTACTAAAAATTCAAAGATTAGCTGGGTGTGGTGACAAGTGTCTATAGTCCCAGCTACTCGGGAGGCTGAGGCATGAGAATCTCTTGAACCCAGGAGGTGAAGGTTACAGTGAACCGAGATCGCACCACTGCACTCCAGCCTGGCAACAGAGCGAGACTCTGCCTCAGAAAAAAAAAGAAAGCTTACATTATCATTTGAGCCAGATCCAGCAGTACCTGAAGCCAGGAGAACCGTAGGACCTGCCTCCTAAAGTAGTTATCATTGGGTGTTTTGTCTTTTGCCACAAAAAAAAAAAAAAAAAAAAGAGTCTTAACTGACCATGCTATAATGGTGGAAATGCAAGTTTCTGTGAGAACATAGAGAGATTCTGGGGGTCAGAAAGATGTCAACAAGAGTGACCTTTAAGGAGAAGTCCAGTTTTTCCAGACAGGAAGTCAGAGAACAGGAAGACCCAGAAATGAGGCAGGACGTGGTGAGTTTAAGGACTTGAACATTTGTCAGTATGGCTAGAACAAAGTTTGCAAGCAGTATGTGCATATGTGTGCATGTGTATGTGTATGCATGATGGAGCTGGAGGAATGAGGAAGGCCAGGAACAATACACGAGGTACTGACTTCTGTCCCTATCACTTCATGGCCTTGAGCATGTCACAATTTCTTTCGTCTGTGAATTAGAAATACTCGTATCTAATTAATAGGGATGATGTGAAGTTTCAATAAGATGAGTAAAGCAATGCAGGTAAGAACATCCATCCACCTGGGGCGTGGGTCTGCAAGAGAGCCTGAAGACCCTGCTATGCTTCCAACTGCAATGACTGCCACAATATTTTTGGAAATAGGGTACGCCTGCTCCAGAAACTGGGCCTCCAGCTCTCCCAGATGGCTAACCGGGAGAGACCCTGGAAGGAGCCTTCAGTGTCCTGCCAGCGCAGAAATAAAACATCTGAGCTCCTCACCTGGCTCAGGCCAGGTAACAGGCAGCCTGGGCTAGAGAACCAATGGCCAGCCTCAGCAGAGCTGGTGAATCAATCCTCAGCTTCTTGATGTACACAGATACCCTTTATGTGAAGCTGGTCATGGAGGGCTCCAAAGGGCTTTCCCGTGTCAGCACCTAACTGTCCCAAAGCAGCTACCCCTCAACTTACCCATCCTTAACAGATGTACCTGGCAGAGGAAGTACCGTGCCATACTATTCCCATTGTCTTTACCCTGGGCGAGCATCACTGCTTCCTGCAGTTAAACAGCCTACCACCCATATCATGTAATGCTGGTTAAAGCTCTTACTTAGCACAATGCCTGTCATACCACAAGCAAGTAATGAAGGTTAACTGTTCCTATTATATGACCATTATGTGAAACAACTTAAAAAGTCTAAAAGCAGTATGTGAAAGTAAATACTGAGTGCAAAGAAATAAATTAATTCAACTAATGTTTACTAAGAGCCTGTGCATGCCAGGCCCAGTTCTAGGCACTGGTGAAACAGTTGTAGATACAATTATATAAGGTTTCATGTAAAGGGAAATTACAAGTAAGCCCCAAAGACAGCATCCTCGTACTTGCAGATTTTATGTCCTGCTGGGGAAAAAAAGACAAGAGAAAATCAGTAAATAAACATACCATATAATTTCAGATGGAAGGAAGTGCTGTGAAGAAATATAAACCAGAGTAAAATGATGGAGTAATAGGAGGTCATGTTGGGGAAATGTGTTTTAGGAGTGGCTGTCAAAGTAGGTCTCTAAAGGTGTGGAATCTCAGAATGAGGCCAGGCAGTGAACTCTATAGAGGTTGGGATCATGAGAATTCACAGAACCAAGAGAGAGTGCAAAGATTCTGATATTGGAATAACCCTGAAGTATTAGAGGGACAACAGGAGGCCAGCATGGCTGAGGAACATTGAGAGAAAATAAAAGTCCAACAAGTGAGATTGGAAGCAAGCAAGGGCCTGAGCACATGGGTCTGCTGAAAGCAGTAAAGTCTTTGAATGTTCTTTCTAAAGGAAATGAAAAACCATTAGACAGTTTACACAAAGGAGTGATATGATATGATTTACATTTGCTAAAGATCATTATTTGGTTTGCTTGGGCTGCCATAATAAAATGTCACAAACAGGGTGGCTTAAGCAACAGAAGTTTGCTTTCTCTCAGTTAGGGAGGCTGGAAGCCTGAGATCACGGTGTCACTAGGATTGGCTTCTTCTAAGGCCTCTCCTTGGCTTGTAGATGGCTCCCTTCTCCCTGTGTCTTCATGTCATCTTTCCTCTGTCCACGCAGCACATGTCTGCATCCAAATTTTCTCTTCTTATAAGGACAGCAACTATGTTGTATGAGGGCTCATATTAAAGACCTATTTGAACTTATTGTCTGTTCAATAGTTGTATCTCCAAATACAGTTGCATTGTGAGGTACTAGGAATTACAACTTCAGCATATGAATTTTTAGGGTCACAATTCAGCCCATAACAATTTCTCTGGCCACTCTGGGGAGGATAACTGTCTGAGGGAGACAGTGGCGAGGAGCAAAAACAAGGTCAGCTGAGAGGCTATTTCAATAGTCTAGGTGAGAGACAGTAAAAGCTTGGACTCCAGTGGTTACTAAAGAGTTGGTGAAAAGTGATCAGATTAGGGGTGTATCTGAAGTTTCAACTGACACAACTTGAAAGTAGGTTGATAATATAATGCCAAGAAAAAAAGTGAGTGAGTCATGTTGGTATTTATCAAAATGTGGAAGATTAGAGGAGGAGAAAGTTGGAAACACAAGGGTCAAGAATTTTGGACATCGTAATGTTGACATGCCTACTAGAGGTCAAGAAAGATATTGAACATGGAGCACTACTAAAAGGTCAGAGTCCTAGTCACTGACACGTAATTGGTCTGTGAAGCCATGGGCTTGGATAGGATCTCTAAGGTAGACAGTCTAGATCAAGCGTGTCCAACCCACAGTCCATGGGTCACATGCAGCCCAGGATGCCTTTGAATGCAGTCCGAAACAAATTTGTAAACTTTCTTAAAACATTATGAGATTTATTTGTGATTTTTTTTTTAGCTCATCAGCTATCTTTAGTGTTAGTGTATTTTATGTGTGATACAAGACAATTTTTCTTCTTCCACTGTGGACCAGGGAAGTCAAACAATTGGACATCCCTGGTCTAGATAGGAAAAGGGCTGGCCACAGAGCCCCATAGATACTAGTGTTTCAAGGAAGAAAAGAGGAATAGAACCAATCAAAAAAGACTGAGACATAGCTGCTGAAGGAGGAGAAGCAAGAGAGCATAGGATTCATGCAGCCAAGTGAAGAATATTTTGAAGAAAGACTGATCATGCTATATGCTGCTGAGAGGCTACAGAGACACTGACTCTAAAGGAGCTGAAGAATTGGCCCTTGCATTTCGAAAATTGTTAATGACCTTTACAAAAGACAGCAGTGTTGGTCAGATAAAGAGAGACCAAAAAGTGAGAAAATGAATTCAGCAAATAAATGTGTTGAAGACCTTTGCTATAACACAAAGCAAAGAAATAGAACAGTATTGAGAGGAAGTTGTGTCAAAGAGAGTTTGGGAGTATTTTGCTTCTTAAGGTGGGAGACATTAGAATAGGTTACATTTTAGCAAAAAGAAAAAATAAATAAATCAGATGAAATAAGTCAGGAAACAATTTCAGATAAAAAATAATTATGAAAGAAAAAAAAGCCTTAAATAGCAAAAGCAAATGGAACCCAGTATACAAGTGACAGGTTTGGCCTTGATAAGATCAGGAGCATTTTATAGTAGGAAAATGTAGATGACTTCATGTGAGCCGAATCTTACTCTAGTATCTGAATCTATGTGGACCCCTGTATATGTCCTCTTCATCTCATTATCCAAGTTTAAGTAGAATGTCCTGAATTTCCTAACTCTGTCCACAGAACTCACAACAAATAACTAGAATTCGAAACTTTCTTTTTTTTTGAGATAGAGTCTCACTGTGTTCCCCAGGCTGCAGTGCAGTGGCAGCTATCTCAGCTCACTACAACCTCAAACTTTCATGAAACCCAAGAATGAGTACTTAGGAAGTCATTGACCTTGCTTTGCTCTACAAAGTTTTCCATCAGTTCTCTTTTCCTTGCCTGGTATACTTTATTTTAGCTACTAGACTTCCTGGTATGCTTTGGACTCACTGAAAAAATGTAGTGGAAGTTAATCAGTGCCTGCCTCCTAGTTAAGAACTGGACTGTGCTATCAAAGGTCAGATGAGAAGCAAAGCAAAATGACTGCCTGGAACTAAGTATAGAAAATCCCCTGAATGAAAAGAGGAACAAGGAGAAGAACATGAGAAACAGGTTTTAATGAGTGCTCTTCCTTGAAACCCAGTTCTTGGGAAGTTAGCTTCACAATTACTAAGTATAATATTTTCTTCTGAAAAGAGCTCCTGGCTTAAGAGAGAAAGGCCAGGTTATGAATAGCAACTCCACCCCATGATCTGCGTGTCAAGTATTTAACTCATCTAAGATTCCTTCTTTCCATGGGTAAAATGCTACTAACAAGCACCCCTCAAGAGGAGGGTTTTGGGGATTAAAAACATCTATAAGTAGAAGTCTTGGCAGGTGATCAATTAGGGTCTATTTCCTTTAAATGTATCTTTCCATGTTTAAGTTAATTAAGTGTATTGACCCATTACCAACTGGCCTAATAAACTAAATTTTGGCAGGCACTTAATGAATTTCAGGTAGTTTCAAGATATTATGTGTGATATATTAATCACAAAATTTCTCCTGTTCTCCAGGAGTTCATTATATTCCAGGTGATAGGGTGACAAGTTGAGAATTACTGCATGTTAGTTTACAATCATGCAGCCAGTATCATCATCCATAGCATTTACTTAGATGGCAGAAGGTTGAGATTTTGAGAGTGATCTGTGGCAATAGACTAGAAGAATCTGTATTATTTCTGTAATCAATGAATTTCCATGCAGGTTTTTTTTTGTGGGAAACTCCCTATTTAGGCGCTATGGTAACATATGAGATGAAGTCCCTCCCCCCTTATAGGAATAATGTAATTCAGAATCTCAATCAAATATACAGTCATTAAGTCATTCAGCCCTCTTCTGGGTGTCTGAGTACAGCAGCATGTGATAGTATCTACTGCTGCACTCAAACACCCAGTACTTTAAATAAAAGTATTTAAGGCCTTTTGCAGATGGATCTTATGTGCGAATGGGAAAGATAAATTATATAAATAACTAAATATATACAATTCATATATATATTTGAATATATACTAGAAAACATAGCAAGAACAATGGAGATGGACTTCAGACAGGTTGTGTGTGATGCCAAAATCCATAGGCTTTCCACTATACTAGGGGTTGGCAAACTATTGTCTGTAGGCCATATCCATCATAGGTCTTGTTTCTATGCATAAAACTTATTGGAACACAGTCCTGCCCATCTGTTTGGAGGTTCTCTATGGTTGCTTTCCAACTGCAACAGCAAACTTGAGTAGATGTGAGAGAGGTTATGATACCCACAAAGCCAAAAGTACTGACTATGTGGCCTTTTACAGAGGAAGTCTCCTGGCTCTTATGTTATACTATGCTGGGTACAATATAAACAGAGCTGCACAACCAACCACATCAGTTAGGTCAGTTATGGCCGTAAGCAACCAACAGCCCAACTAAAAAGTGGGGGAGATTATATATGTCTGAAAAGAAAAGAAGTTGGCAGTAGAACAGTCTCACGGTAAATATAAAAGTCAATTGCCATCACCAGTAGCATAGATTATTCTCTTCCATTCTTACATCTTCAGTCTCCATTTTCTCAGGATAGCTGTCCCAATGCCAGATGTCACATGAAATGCCAATGTCCAGAGGTGAAGAAAACAAGCAACCATACCTTGTGTCTCATTTTAAGAATGAAACACACCATCCCAGACCCTCCAGGTAGAGATCACTCTTTGTTGTTTCTTTGACCAAAATTGTGTCACATGCCTTTTTTTTTTTTGACAGTCTTGGTCTGTCGCCCAGGCTGGAGTACAGTGGTGCAATCTCAGCTCACTGCAACCTCTGCTTCACTGGTTCAAGAGATTATCAGGCCTCAGCCTCCATGAGTAGCTGGGAGTACAGGTGTGTGCCACCATGCCCAGCTAATTTTTTTATTTTTAGCAGAGATGGGGTTCCGTCATGTTGGTCAGGCTGGTCTCAAACTCCTGACCTCATGTGATCTGCCCGCTTGGTCTCCCAAAGTGCTGGCATTACAGGTGTGAGCCACCACGCCCAGCCCACATGACCATTTTCAAAACAATCCCTTGCTAGAATAATAAGATCAATATGACTGGCTAAGTCCAATCACGACTCACTCCCGGAGGTTGAGAAAGGATCCACTTTTCCCTGAAATAGAAGACCACCCTTTACCTGATGAAAATTGGGTATCTGTTAGAAATGAAGAAGGGGACAGAGAAAGACATTAATAGTATCTGCTATATCAGCTGAAATAAATCATAGACATTTTTATTAAATATTACAAATTAAGCACTAAAGTGTAAACTCTGTGAAGGCAGGAATTCTTATCTTTCTGGTTCACTGCAGTAGCACCAGGGTTAAAATAGTGCTTAACATAGAGTAGGTGCTCAATAAATAAATAAATATTGATGAAAAATATGAGTGCATTTTGGAGAGTTGGGGAAGGAACCAAAATAAATCTAAGTGAAAAACTGTTATACAGTGACAAGATAACAGTGCAATGCCATACTGCTATAAACTTTGGTTTGAGTGATCCCAGCCATCCACGTAAGATAACTGGCAAGTGAACACAGGCGAAGAGAAATTCTAGATGAGAGTGAAAATTCAGCTGGAAAATCATGGAATTCAAGGCCAGTTAGTCCATTTAAATCAGAGAACCTGTCCTTACCTTTGTCACTGGGTCCAGAGTAACAATCTGGAAGGAGGGAAAATTTCTGTGATTGCTTACCTCTCTTATAGCCTCATATGCTGACAGCAGCCTAAAAGAAACACAAGAGACTCTCACGTAGAGAAATGGGCCACTTTCAACAAGTATTTACCTTTGCTATCTTAATGCTTGGTTGTGTAGGTTGCACAAAATTAAATAATTCAACAACCTGAGAACTTTTATTGCACATATTCATCATCTAGGAGACATTGGACTAGGTTTAGGGATAAAGGGGTGAGCACCAACAGACAAGTAAAAAACACGTAAATCAGCATAAAGGAAAAACGCATCAGGGAGGGGTTTCTGGAAAACGTTACTGCTCAGTTGAGGCCTGCAGAACGACTGGGAAGTTAGCCAAGTTAAGAAGGGTGGAGGAGGCAGTCGTGCAGATGGAAACAGGCACCCAGGCTCAGAAATGAGTGTGTGGCATGCCCACGAGACACCGAGGATCTGGATTAGGGGGCAGGAGACCCAGGGATGAGGCTTAGCTCTGAGTTAGACCCAGTTACTTCATTCATTTATTCACTTATAAATAGAGTCTCTCTGAGGTTGAAAGACATCCAACCCTCCTTAATGTTTGGATAATTTTGATGTATGAAAAATAGACAGATGCTCAAAAATATTTTCATTTAATAATGACTCATTTTACCGAGGAAGATAATACTATAATAATTCTTTCAAGATGAGGTTTATAAAACAATTTGCTAGGTCACTACATCAGGAGTTGTCAGAAAATGGGTCATAACTATAAACTTCTATGAGAAACTTTCCCCCACCCTCAATTCTGTAACTTTATGTATTAGTGCATATACAATTTCATTTGGAGACATTAACAAGAGTCTAAATTTGAGGACTTCGTTTACTGTAAAACTCAGGCCTAACAGTCTTCACTCAAATACCCAAGTCAATGATTGATTTAAAAAATACCTATTATGGGGAGAACCTTGTAAAGCCTGGACGTGGAGATGATAGTGGAAAAAAACAAGTATGGCAGTGTCCTCACGGACAGTAATATTTATCTTTCCAGGAGAAAGATGCATATTAAAGAAACATAAATGATTCAATTACCTCATATAATATTAAGTGTTTTGAAGAAAAAGACAATCCATCTTTAGGTCTCAGTGTCTATATAAAAAGAGGGGATGATAAAAGACTCTCTTAATGGACCCTGAGGTTACAAGTTAAGACTGATTAATTAGTCTATGGAGAGGAACTGCTCAGAGCAGGTTAGGTGAAAGGCATTTGGAGATGGTTGCTGCAGCAAAGGGACAGGGAGATTGCTCAGGAAATACACAAGGCAGAGTTCAAAGCATCTATTCAAGTCCTAGAAGTCTTGGAAAATAATAGAGAAGTAGAGAAGTAAAAAAGAAATGGTAGAAACCTCCTTTATGGGCATTGTATCCAGAGAAGTTTAGAAGCCAGGGGACTTTGAGAGGCAGCCATCTGCATTTTGTAATGTCACAGATGAGAAAACTATGTTCAGACTCACCGGAGGTGAACAGACTGGCCCAGTGCAGGGAGTGAGTCAGCAGGAATGGCATTTTACGGAATCTAGTAGACTCACTGATTTTTCCAGAAATACAGGTTAGCTGAGTCGGAAGAGTTGTTTCTCCAGCCAAGCAATGCCCCATTGCATGTAAATGTTTCTCATCCAAAAGGATGAACAGAGCAGGAGCTTGACCTCCAGAGTTCATGAGTCTAGACCTCAGAGACATGGATGTGTTTATCCGATGAATAATGATAGCAGTAAACAAAAAAGAAGAAGGAAAGAGGTTGTGGATAATGCATGAGAAAAATGACTCCTATTTCCTAGAATGAATTATAAAGTATGAGATCTAAAGGATGCCACACTCCCTTGGTCCCTATGAAGCTTTCCTGAACTGAGCAGAGCAGTTTTTTCTTGAAGTTTAACTTCTATCTAGAGGGGCATCAGAGCATCTTGTGTTTTTTTTTCCGCCATGGCCTCTCTGAACCAAATTTTAGGTCTTTAGCTTCCCAGAGCAAAATCCCTGGGAAAAGCTGAGATAGCCAAATAATTGTGAAGCAGGACTCCAAGCAAGTATTCTTGATGTCCAAGATAAATGACAGTCATTTAGCACTTTCAGGAAAATGAAGAGAAACTGACTCCTTTTTATTCCTCCACCACTGTAAAAGGAAGCTTTGATATTTCTTTGTGATACCACAGCAGAAACTTCGTTAATTATAATATTATGCTTTTTGACAATGAAATGAACCTCCAGAAGTAGCCTTATTCATTAGGATTCTAAGTGCCCTTTAATCTCTGCCATCAATTTTCACTTTCTTTTTCACCCTTCCCAAACATTCCTGTGTAGATATGCCTCCAAAATACACACAGTTTGACCACATACTTTCTATCTTGTGTCTAATATTTCCACCATCCCAACTTACAACAACAGCAAAATCTTAATAAACTCTGCATTAGCTAACATTTTCTAAATTCCTTTTTTGAAGAAAAGGTGTATACCTGTATTTACAATTTTCTACGAGAGTTCATTATCATGGTCAGTAGCTCACCCTGGAATCTATCTGTGCTCTTTTAAAATAATTGTATGATGCACTTATTAAAACACAAACTTTTTTTAGGACTTCAGAGTTTTCAGGTTACATTCAAATCCACTATTTCAACTTGTTTACTCAGTACCTTTGGAATCCAGTATGTGGAGCACAATTTACTTAGACAGAAATGGAGGCCCAACATTTCTAAATGACTTAAGAAACTGAGGCCCAAAATGTATAAATTATTTGCTCAAGGCCATACATCACCTAACTGATAAAAATAAGCATGCTATCAATCAGGATTTAGAAGAGCAAAACCCATGCTCTATCCATAGTGTTCCTTATTAAGAAGAAATAAATCAGCAAATTAATTAGTAAACAAAAATAAATTTTAAAACTAGCATATGAATACCCTCCCCAATTAAAAGAATATCACATATCTCATTTAAACCTGACAAAATTTTAATGAGCTGATAGCATTAGAATCCAAAATTATTGTGAGCTGAACATTTAATACTGTAGTTCATATTATTTCTGTATTGTTTCTCATTTAGATCATGAGTTACTGCACCCTGAGGTTAAGGATTGTTGTATTAATGTCTGTGCCCCAAAATCAATATGTTGAATACATTAGATGATCAACTCAGAATGAGGAAAAAAAAACTTCAATATTTTGAAGCAATAAAGATTGGTTAAGATCTCATTCCTTCCTAATATCTAGGACAATGTGCCATGAATCGTTATGGAACTCATTCTGGCTCCACGTCAGAGAAAAAGAAACAGGATATTTGGAGTCCAGACAGGCTTCAAATTAAATCCTAACTAAACCACTTACTAAATGTTTGTATAAGTTTCTTAACATCAATTAATTAGGAATTAGGCCACTCACCCAGCTTCAGTTTTTTTGTTTTTTTGTTTGTTTCATTTTTCGAATGAGGATAATAATACCTCCCTGGTGGAAATGCTGTAAAGATTAGATACATGTGTAATATATTTAAAGCACCTAGCTAAATGACAGGTAGCTCTTATTTATACACTCCATCCTTAATAAGAAAACTCATTTCAATAATATTGCCAAATTATTTTCTAAATTGTCTAAGATACATTCTGCAAAAAGCATTGGCCTGATTTCCTACTCAATCACTATTACAAGGGCTTAGACAATTCACCAAGGTCTTCTGGGCCTCAGATTCTACTTCTGTATAAGAAGAAGGAAATAAAACAAGTAGAAAAAAGGAATTGGATTTCATGACCTCAACCACCACTTTCAGCTCCTGACATTCATTATTATATAACTTTTGTACATAACTCTATTTTTACAAGTAATATTTATTGGGTGGAGAAAGTTTTCCTGGTTATATCGTGCTTTGTAAGAATCTCAACTCCAGTCCACATCAGCAAATATGATTTCTGACAGGAAGTGGACTATTTAGTTGATCTCTGGAGGTTGAGAGAGATGGTGTTGATAGTTGCTCAGAATAAGATATGAGGATGTTAAGGAATAAAATAGGTGAAGACAGACAGGAGACAGGAGCATAACTGGATGAAATCTAACACTTTAGCTAAGAGAGTACATATGGGAAATGGGTGAAGCAATCTGTGTAAATATGCTGAAGGGCATTAAAGAAGAGAATAAGTAAATAAAATTTGGTATTAAAAATCATGAGGAAGCAAGTAAATCATTATCCCATTTGCGCTACCAGGAAGTGGTCTTTTTTCAGAAACTCTTTCCCTCTAGTACTTAATTATCTCATCCTTTGGTAGGGCCTTTTTCAACAGAAACCTTTGATACTAAAGAATGAAGGTGGGCTGGGCACGGTGGCTCACGCCTATAATCCCAGCACTTTGGGAGGCCGAGGTGGGCGGATCACGAGGTCAGGAGATCGAGACCATCCTGACCAACATGGTGAAACCCCGTCTCTACTAAAAATACAAAAAATTAGCCGGGCGTGGTGGTGGGTGCCTGTAGTCCCAGCTACTCGGGAGGCTGAGGCAGGAGAATGGTGTGAACCTGGGAGGTGGAGCTGGCAGTGAGCCGAGATTGTACCATTACACTCCAGCCTGGGCAACAGAGCGAGACTCCGTCTCAAAAAAACAAAAACGAAACAAAACAAAAACAATGAAGGTGATACATGGAATTCTAATTCTGTTACTCCACATGCTCTTCCCAATTTTAAGTCATCAAATGAAATTCTCATTGAGTGTTCACTTCAGGCAGGGCATAGTATTTGATAGCCTTTGCAGTGGGATGTTAGTGAAGGCAGCCGACTAAACATTGGAACATATACATTCAAAAGGTAATGACTCTGCAGACTCAGATTAGGTAAGGGCAGTTTCTAGGTGAAGGATAGGTTTCAGGGTGGGGGAGTTGGAGTTTAAGTTTGCTCAGTGGTTCAGGGACAAAAGATGATGGCAGATTTGCCACCTCCAACAGGATGCTTGCCTGAGTGGAAAAATAAAATGTAGGGGAACGAATGGAAGATTTTCCTGGACCAAGCCTGGAGGAAGCTCACATCACTTCTCCCACACTCCATCACAGTGAGGTTTGTTCTGTAGCCATACTGTAATGCAAAGAATGCAGAAAGATTTGGCCAAACTCTGTGACCGGAGGAAGAGCACACTGAGTGTTCAGTGAGCAGGCTGCCCCAGGGGCAGAAGAAGCACAGCTATGGGCACAGGCATGTGAAGAAATGTCTTTCATACATGGTGCAGTGTATCCCACACAATCAGGGAGACCTATATGTGAAGGAGACTGAGAACGTGAAAGGTGGGGGTAGATAATTAATTTGCAACCAAGAGGAGTAAGCCGGAATGAGGCAGACCTAAAGGGATGTATTCAATACAGGAAATTTTCATAGTATAGTCCACAGGTGACTTTAGTAAAATACATCTGAAATGAATCTAAAATACCTCTTGCCCAGTTGCAAACAGAATCTTCTGTTAGGTTTTCAAGATATCCAGAGGTGAGAGTAAATTACCCACTAATCAGAGAAAACTTCATTGTGCTCCTTCTCCAAGGAGCATCCCTGTCACTCGGATCCCTAGCCTGCTTTCAGTGCACTGACACCAGATTTCCATTGTCCTTCTGTGCTCCGTAAGTACAGTGTGGCGGGAATGTTTTCCCTCCTGTTTACCACTCTATCTCTAGCACCTAGAATGGTGCCTGGCACAGGCTTCAATTAGTATCTGTTGAATGCATGGATTCAACAGATATTGATTGAATGAGTGAGATCATTCTTTGGGGATCTAAACAACAATGGACTAACAGAAAGTCAAAGCCAGAAAGGGTATTAAGAAAAACTGAGTTCAAACTCTTTCTTTTCTTTCTGAGACACAGTCTTGCTCAGTTACCCAGGATGGAGTGCAGTGGCTTGATGTCGGCTTACTTCAGCATCTGCGTCCCAGGTTCAAGCGAGTTTCTCAGAGCTATTACAGGTACATGATACAATGCCTGGGTATTTATTTTATTTTATTTTATTTTTAGAGATGGAGTTTTGTCATGTTGGGCAGGCTGGGCTCGAACTCCTGGCCTCAAGTGGTCTGCCCACCTCAGCCTCCCAAATTGCTGAGATTACAGGCATGAACCACCACACCCAGACTTCCATTTTTTTAAATATAGAAAGTCTGAACTCAGGTTTTCTTCTCCAGTTTTTCAACCTCCAGGCTGAGGTGAGCTGCAGTGAGCTGAGATTGCGCCACCACACTCCTGCCTGGGTAACAGAGCAAGACTGTCTCAAAATGAAAAAAAAAAAGCAAACAAAAAGAAAAAAAGGGGGAAAAAAAGAACTAAAGGAAAAAGAAAGATAATCCCAGCACCTTGGGAGGCCAAGGTTGGCAGACCACTTGAGGTCAGGAGTTCAAGACCAATCTGGCCAACATGGTAAAAACCCATCTCTACTAAAAGTACAAAAATTAGCCAGGTGTGGTGGTACACACCTGTAATCCCAGCTACTCGGGTTGCTGAGGTAGGATAATTGCTTGAACCTGGGAGGCAGAAGTTGCAGTGAGCTGAGATCACACCGCTGCACTCCAGCCTTGGCAGCAAAATGAGACTCCATTTCCATCTTAAAAAAAAAAAAAAAAGAAGAAGAATAAAAAAGAAAAAAGAAAGACAGAAGTGGAGTCTCAGGGGAGGTAACAGATTTCTCCAAGATGACATACATGTTTTTAAATGCAATGTAGTGCCTTTCCACTATGTGATATATGCTAACAAGAATATCATGATATCAAGAATATTATAAATGGCATCAAGAATATCATAAATAATATCATGCAACCATAAGCAGATTCTTGGAGACTTTGGATGTTTTTGCACTAACTTGAGAAAATGTAATATTGATACATACTGTTATTTGCAGAATTTATGTGGTGTTAATTGCCATGCAGTAGAATATTTCCTTTTCTAATGCTGCATGCCTAGCATGAGAAGCAAATGTGAAAGCTATATGACAGGAAGTGATTGAGGTACTTGTAACATAAAGAGTTATCAAAATCAAATAGATAAGCACCTCCCTTAGACAACTGGGAAAAACATAAGCACAAAGAAAGAAATGCAATGATACTAGAGGAAGTTTTATTTCCTTGTAAATTGTAATAATACAAAACAAAAGTAAATTTTTTTAAAAGTTGAAAACTATAATAATTTTAAAAGAGAATGATACAATTCAGCACTCACAAAGGTACAAGATAAGAGACATCTCAATATTGTGTGGAAATATCTATCGATGACCTATTTTGTTTTTGTTTTTCTTTTTTGACTTAACATTTCCATTTCTAGAAATTTATCTTAAGAACATAATCATGGCTGAATAATATGGAAAAATAAAACTGTTGACTGTGTGTGTATATGTGTGTGTGTGTATGTGTGTACCTATATATTTGTGCATGTGTGTATATATACATATAAGTGTATATGATAAAAATACTAAAATTATACCATATACAGACATATGCAAGGACAGTTGGGATATACTTTTACTGGTCTATGAGAAGAATATTAAAAAGATGCTTTCCAAAAGATAAAACTCAAATAATAGAGACAGCAGGGATGGAAGGCTATATGCTTTATTCAAAACAAGTGCCTTGGTTTTAATCCTATTTCAGTCATAATTACACTTCAAAATCCTTAAAAACTCAGTTAATTCTAGGATCTATAAAAACAAAGATGCTCTTTTGCCCACTTTGTACCCTCATGTGACTAATAAGGTGAGAAAGATAAAGCTTTTAAATAAACATTTACAATTCAACATGCTAGGAAGAAGATATTGTGGAATTACAGAGAAACAAGTTCTATTGGATGAACGAATCAGCTGAGCTCTTTAGGCCTCAGTTTGCTTATTTAAAACATAAATATGGCTGACATTTTCCAATGATATTAAATATAAGAAAACTTGTAAAACTATACCTTATCCACAGAACACAAAGAGCATTTCATGCAAAGCAATGCATACTTTTGATGTAAAGTATCTTTTAACAATACTTACAAAGGAACACATTAGCTTAGTATTAAAGTTTAATATGCAATCAGCATTGAATAACATTACAAATGTTAAGTGAAGTTATAAGACAAGGTGCATAATTTAGACCAGAGACTTTTGGAAGATTTCACATGCTGTAGCTGGTGACAGGTTCAACGTTGATACTATGTGCTCATGCATCAGAATATGCTTTGTTGCCTTTTGAATATTTTTGGAATGGTCCAACTTTTGTTTAAGACAGATTGTCACATATAATAGAAGTGATTCTCTTAATATATTTGATAAATTTTTGTACATTTGTACATTTGTATTGAATTGTTTAGATCTCTGAGAAAAAATACTACTACTGGTGACTGTTTTTTTGCCCCTAAAACCTATTGATACCTCTTCCATGACAGGTTTGAATTGCTAGTCTTCGAAATCCCTAATTCCTTTTTTGTTCCAAAATAGGAGGAGGTAGAGCCTAGAAAATCCTTTGTAGATCTAGAGCTCATAAATGGAAAACTCCATTTGCCAGCAGGTGGCATTTATCTATTAAAGCATGTATACTTCAACCCCTCCAACTATTCTTACATTAAATCCATCAGAAAACAGATATTTACTGAGTCCGTACAAAGTCCAAGTCCTATTTTATATGCTGGGATATACAGTATAACAGCAAAATCTTTGTTCTCAGGGTGCACACATTCTAGTAGAAAATGTGAACACTTTCTGTGAAATCTGTGAATACTTCTAGTGGAATCTTTTAGCTGAATAATTACACAAATATATAATTACATATTGGGATAAGAACCATAATGGGAGGACACAAGAAAATACTACTGTAATGTATAACCAGAAAATGTGGAGTCAGGAGGAGAGTTTAGGGAAGTGTTGTTTGCTTGAGCTGAATTTGGAAGATTGGAAGAATGACAAGGCGTTCATTCTATTCAGCCATTCTTGTCTGTTCCCTGTTCCTTACACACAAGAGAAATGCTCCTGCCTCCGGAAATTTTGGACTCATTTTTCTCTCTGCTTGGAAAGCTCTTACAGAAAAATCTGCAAGCCTAACTCCCTCACCTCCTTCAAGTGTTCCTCAAAAGGTATCTTATCAATTAAGCCCATCAGGATATCTGTTTTTAAAAAGGCATTCTATAGCGCTCTAACCCTTGATACTCCAAATTCCCCCTATACTGCTCTATTTTTTTTCCATGACACCTTCAAAGTTACTATAATTTTACTTTGTTGGAAGTCAATTCTGTAAATTAACATGCTAGCCATAATTTCTGTTAAGAAAAATGTTTTCTCAGCTTTGTTCACTGATGCATTTGAAGTATTTAAAACAGTGCTTGGGCACGGTTGGATGTTTTTAAAAAGTTAGTTAGTTAATTGTTTAATAAATAAATTGTACTGAGTCATGGTTAATATAAAATATAACAAATTGTTTAAGAGGCAGCTAACATAGTGTCTAGAAGATAAGCTATATATTTAAATGAACATATTAGGCAGAAAAGAGTTAAAATCAATTCTCTTACTTTCCATATGCCAAAGTTAAAAGAGAAGAGTAAAGTAAACCTAAACTATGTAGAACAAAGGAAAGGACTAAGATATAAGAGGAAATAAATGAAACTGAAAGCAGAAAAGAATTGAGAAAATCAGCAGAAACAAAAGTTGCTTATTTTAAAAGATCAATAATATTGATGAACCCATAGCAATACTTAACAAGAAAAAAAAACAAGTAACAAAATCCACAACTACCAATTATCAGAAATGAAATAATGAAAATCAATATTTTATAGATATTCTGAGTTCAGTGAGCCTCTCTAGCAAATTAATCAAACCCAAGGAAAGGGTGTGGGAACCCTTATTTATAGCCAGTTGGTCAGAAGCACAAGTCACAACCTGTGCTTGCAATTGGCATCTGAAGTGGTGAGCAGTCTTGTGGGACTGAACCTTCAACCTGTGGGATCTGACACTATCTCCAGGTTGATAGCATCAGGGTTGAGTTAAATTAAAAGACACCCAGCTGATGTCTGCTGCAGAACTGGTCGCTGGTGGAGAGACATCCCTATATGCATTTTGGAGACCAGAAGTGAAGTGTTCTGTGTTGTATTGGCATGGGAGTAGGAAATAACACTTTGTTTTTCCCTGTTTCTCTCGGAGCAGCCATAGAAAATAAATACAGCCATATCTATATTATAGAAGGAGTCATTCCTGGGGGTTCAATCTGGAATCCAATAATTCTATGACCACGTAGTACTGCTCATTAAGCCCCTTTTGCACAGATTTTTTTCTATTTCCTGCAATGAAGACAGATTGATTCAGAAATGCACTGATCAGGAAGTCAGAGAAGCTGGCTTTCTAGGCTCAGCTGTTTTGCTCCTTGGCTTTGTGCTTTGAGTAAGCCATGTGACTTCTATGAGTCAACATTTTCAGTCTATAAAGCAAGCATTTTGTATTAGATCAATGATTTTTTAAATGGCAATACCAAAGATTGATTTAAGTGCATGTGAGTTATTTTTATTTTTATATTCACATATAAATTTTTATTTTCCATGTGTGATGAGTGATACTGGTTTTCCAGGTCTGTCAGTGTCTTAAAATTTCCTTAAAAATAGATAGTCTAGAATTGTTTTAAAAGAATAATTTAAACAAAATATTGTATAGATACAGGGAGTCTTTTGGTATGGTTAAAATAGTGAAGGTGGTGTGAGAAAAACTGAATTTAGAAAACAGTGAGAGAGAAAATGCCTGGCTTCTTCTCTGCACTTATCCAATCAGTAACCAATTTACTTATTCATTTATTCATCCATTAAATATATAAATATTCATGAGCATCTTTCAAGCACAAGGCCCCAAATGAGAGCACACTAGGAACACAATAATGAATGTGATACAGTCCCTGACCTGAAATACCTGAGTGGGGTAGGGGAGACAAACTCGTTCCAAATGGTAATGTGGTATGCTTGGAACATCAACAAGGACATAAATATGGTCCTACCGGTTTCTACTTTTGGAACCTCCAGGCTTTCCTGAAATTTATCCTCTTCAAAAGCTACCAGAATGATCAATTTAAAACAAACTCTAAGCGTGACACCCCTTTTCTTTAAACCAGCACTTGACAAACTGCGATCCCAGAACAAACACATTTTACTGTCTCTTTCTGTAAATAAAGTTTTATTGAAAGTTGTACTGGAACACAGCCATGCCCATTCATTTCATATTGTTTATGGCTACTTTCACACTGCAAAGGCAGAGTAAAGTAGTTGTGACAGAAGCTTCAAGAATTCCTAAAATATTTACTATCTGGTCCTTTATATATATATGTAATCTCTATTTTTAAATCCTTCTTCTCCTTTCAAAATACCTCTCTTACAGATCTACGCAATGAGACTTGGCTTTGATTAGAATATTTCCCATCTTTCCTTTGGTCTCCCAACATTTCCATATCTCATTCATCTGATCAAAAGGCTACTGGGTGTGCCTTTCAGGGCTATGACCCTTATTTTGAAAGAAAACAGTACCCTCTCTCCAAGGTCTGAGGAGGCTAATGTCAAGTAGCGCTGCCAAGCGTTTCCATATTTGACACATATTCTTCATAATTTTAATTTTGGTGTGGTGGTTATTTCCTTTTATTGAAGTTTTCTTTTCCTTTTTTTTTTTTTTTTTGTTGCTGTTGATAGTAAAATTGGAAGAGGTCAAAAAGTAAATATTCCTTCAGACTGCCATCTGAAACCAGATACAGCTTGATCAGGTTTTTCAAGTCTGTATCTGAAACAAAGGAACATGTTTCTTGAGCTTAAAACATGTGAAGTCTGGCATTTGAGTACTCAATACAGTTAGGTTGAATGAATTAATGCACAAATCCCCATCATTTCACAAATGCAGAAGCTGAGTGAAACGTGTAGATTTGGAGTCTCTTCCAGAAAATACCAATCACCCATTTGACCTGTTATATTTCAGGAGGCTCTTGAAATAAAACTGGCTCCTGCATACTTTCCTATGAAAACGCCCTCACCAGCAGCCACCAGCCATGGCACATTTGCTTCCTTCCTGTGTGTCTCTACATTGAACACCCACCAGTCAAGACAAACCCGAGAGGGAAATTATAACTCCAAGGGAAAGAGGAGGGCTCTAGAGACACCAAGAGTAGGGCTGCAATTTCAAACTGGGTCATGAGGCTTCAGGGACCTGTAGGTGGTGAAGCTCAGCTCTGCTGACAGACATTCCAGCCCTGCAGGGGTGTGGGCAAACTGGGTTCTGTTTCTGCTTTAAAACCTTGTTATATTCAAACTATCTCTCAAAAGCAATAGTACGCTGAGCTTAAGTATGATTTGAAACCTTTAAAATAAGCAAGTATGTTAAAGTTATAGGATGGTACTTGGCACCTAATGAGTCATCTTTTGCATGTTATGCAAAATTTCAAGACAACACCAGATGTTGGGGGAGGATCATTCTCCAGAGAGGGGAAAATTACTGTTTTCTGATTTTAAAAAATGATAAAAACTATCGCTTACAGACAAAAAATATTAAATTTGGGGGTAATTATTGCTTTCTCTCTCTCTTTCTCTCTCTCTCTCTGTGTGTGTGTGTGTGTGTATATATATATGTTTTTCTTTCTGTGTGTGCATGCGTGTCTCATATATATCTTGTTAATTACTGTAGACTCAGCACTTAATCTATTTTGTGACATATATGAGATATTAAAATATTTGGAGAAATAATAAATGAATGAATGTGCCACTACAGACACAGAAACAGTACTAACCCAGGGAGAGGAACCGGGAGGAACAAATGGAGAGCTTCATTCAGTCACCTGGTAATAGGATGTTTATACTAGAATATTCTAGAAACATGTCCATAAGGCCTATTAGGACCCACTATTTCTGAAGCCTATAAACCCAAAACGAGTGTCATGTGGGAAGACTTTGACTAGTGTCATATAAATGCCTAACAGAAATTTCGAATAGACGTCACAAACTGTCGATTCAGCCATTGTCATGATTTTTAAATAAATATTGGTAGCCTCCTACGGTTAGAGATAGAAGAGGATATACATCCTCTCCCTAACAATTTGGCAATGAGTCAGCGTGTTACAATAAAAGCAAGCTTTAGTCCAAATTCCTCTAAATGTTTCAAAATTTATTAGCATGGCAAAAAAGTTGCAACTATTCTTATGAAGTAGTCCTCACTTGCTACATTCAGATACTCAGATAAGCACTAAAAAGAAAACAATTACTTTGAGGTTTTAAAGTTGGTGCATTAATATGACAGAGTATGAAGCCACCTTTCTGGCAAGCAACAGAGTCCTTCAATATATGGGACAATTGAAGTTAGCTCTAAACATAAACTTTCTGAAGATGATTCACCATGAAGCTGCTGGATTTTTATCCCACATTCATGCAAGGGCATTGTAAATATCTCACTAGGTATTTACATCATCAATACCTTACTAAGGGTCTTACCTTACTAAAGGCATCATAAATACATTATTAGTCATCCTCATATTTTGAACATTACTAATTTCACCAATGAAAAATTATTTCTAACATGTCATATTTGCCAATTAATCCAAATTAATGGTTTCTTTTGGATAGCCTTTGATAATGATATCTGAAGCACTTACAGACAACCACTATGGGCTGTTGGTGTCTGATTCAGCACTTCCTATGCAATTTAACTGCCACCAAATTGTAGATTAAAGTTAATTTGTAAACATATGTGTTCGTGCATATATATATGTATACACACACACACACATATATGTATATACCTAACATTATTTATACCACAGCATTTTAAATTACCATACAAATGATGTACAAAAATTCAGGGTAACTAGATAAAGTTGAAAGTGGAGCAAAACCCTAAAACTAGATTTAATGGTGATGTCATAATTTGATTAATTCATTTGTTCAATAAACATGAATTATGTGCCAGTACAACTCAGTTCATTGTAGATACCCTTTGGCTCACTGAATGTAATGCATTAAGTGTAGTGTCCTTTAAATTCATGCTTCAGTGTTTTGGTAAACACATTTCTATAGAAATATTAAAAAGAAAAATAATCATATTGATTTTTAACTAAAATAACTGCATCTCAAGGGCCCTAGAAAAACTTTTTTTCTGATCACTAAGCAAAATCAAGTTACTACCACCTATTGGTTGCTATATACTGGTTTTGAACTTGTCTCTGGATTATTAGAATTCTAAAATTGAACATTTATAATGATAAAAAGTCATAGTGGAGAAGATTTAACCTGTTGGGTGACAAGTGTCCATGAACCTCTTATATTTCTGCACACTCTTCTGAGCAAAGGAATAAACTTTTTTTTTCCAGACTCTCATTTCTAGTACTTTCGTATTTAAAAAAAAAAAAAAAAAAAAAAAAAAAAAAAAAAAAAAAAAAAAAACTGCCTTGGGAGAGAAAGAGACTTTCTCCTTCTAGAGCAGGTTTGTTTACTTTCCTGGGTAATAAAAATAATGTCTTTTTCTATGGCAAAGATTAGGCAGATTTTCTACAGTCTCCTTATATAAAACTGAGGCTTTCTAATCTCTGGGATTTCTTTTCTGGAACATACTCCACTGTATAAGACAGTATTTTCTCCTAATTTTCTTGATCTTTGGAAATGGAGGCTTAGGGAACCAGTGCAAAAATAATATTCTAGCCACTGATATAGCTGTGAGTATTACACTGTCTTTTATCTCTGACCCAGGACTCTTGTGTCTCCTGCCAGTTTCCATGAAACTGTGGCAGGCTAACTTGTTAGTTTGCAAGTAGGGCAAAACCTAAGACTCTCCATAATGCTTGTCTTAACATCCCCCCACCCATTATTCCAAATATAGAAAAGAGTAAAAACTGTTCACACTTTGATTTCCTAGTGTCCAAAGACAATATAAAACTGGCTCCAAATAAAACACATAAGACAATTTGACAATTGAAAATTAAAACCTCCCTTTCACTGCACCCTGAGGCACCATGGAACAGTGCAAAGAGCATCATAGGACTGAGAATACAAAACCATGAGCCATGAGTTCTAATCCTGATTTGGAGACTCACTAGTCAGGGGACGTGGGATAAATCTTACACTGCTTAAGGGCCTAAGTTAGTCCTCCATAAAGTAGATAAATATTGCATCTACCCCATAAAGCTTTGGTTAAAGAAAATCATAATATACATGTAGATGCGCAGCATAAAGCCTAATACATACTCAGCAATTGCTAATATCCTTTATTTGTAGTGACTTAAATGTTTTGGCACTTGGCTTCTAATTTTGTCATTATAATAAGATGAATTATACTTTCATACGTATATACATAGTCATATATTATCGTAAACTCTGGTTATCTATTCAGCATTCCTTCTCCAGTCTAATAGAACTGTAACAGAACCCTGTTTTATTCAGAGAGTCAAGCCATCCTCAGTTCCAGAGATGAATCCCTATTAGTCTAAACCAATATGTTCATCATATTTCTGGGTAAATGTTACTGGTTCAAAAATGAACATATGACCTTAGATAACCCTATCAAACTGAAAGAAAAAATGTAGATTCTATAGTTGAACAAAGTGTCATGAGTTGAATCTTTCCCCACCTCAAAAAAAAAAAAAAAAAGATTTGAAGTTCTAACATCACATATCTCAGAATGTGACCCTATTTGGAAATAGAGTCCTTAAAAAACACAATTAGTAAAGATGAAGTCATACTGGAGTATGGTTGGCACCTAATCCGATATGACTGGTGTCTCTTTAGAAGCACATGACCACGAGAAAAAACAGAGACCCAAAAGGAAAACAGCATGTGACAACAAAGGTAGAGACTGGAGGTCTGCTGCTGCAAGCCAAGAGCATCAAAGATTTCTGACAAAACACTGGATGAAAGAAAGATGCAAGAAGCATTCCTCTGTTGCGTTCAGAGGTAGCATGACCCTCTCAACACCTTGGTTTCAGAACTCCAGCCCCCAGAACTGGGAGACACACATTTCCGAATTCCTGTTTGTGTGTTTGTTTGTTGTTTTTGCATGTGTGTTAAGCTAACCAGTTTGTGGTATTTTGTTGTAGCAGCTTTAAGAAACAAATAAAGGAATATTTCTTCTTTTCCTAAAGTAGGAGAACAGAAATAGCAGCTATGTTGTAACCATGAGAAGAGCAAACCTGAGGATGAAGCAGACGCAAGAACAAGATGGCTGAGAGTTATGATGGAGTCTTGACCTTCCGAGGATGAAATCTCAAGCTTTAGGTTTTTTCCATAAAATGATATCCTTTTTTACTGAACAAGCCAGTCTGAGTGACATTTTTCTGATACTTTCATAAGTATGGGAAACACACACACACTCTCTCTCTCATGTGTGTGTGTATATATATATGTGTGTATATATATATGTGTGTATATATATATACACGTATATATACATATACGTGTATATATACATATACGTGTATATATATGTGTATATATATGTGTATATATATATAAGTGTATATATATGTGTATATATATACATATATATACACACACACATACACAGACATATGGTGTAGTATGTATGTTTACATATATATACATATATATTTCATATATCTGTTACAGAGACATAAGTGTGCTGGCACTTCATTTAATCACCATTTATGGTTGTACATTCACTATCTGTGCTGTTCTCTGTTCTATACAAAAAATTTAAAATAGTTTTCTTTCCTCTAACTTTAAGGCCCTTAAGGATCAGTGTTAAGCTTTGTGTTATGTAATATCCTGAGCCGTCCTTATGGTTTGTACTTTGTACGCCCTGATTCTGTTTTAGCACCTACCACTCCACTTGGTAATTATTCATTAAATTCTGGTGTCCCTCTGTCTGCTTGTGAAGCCAGAGCATGTATCCTAATGCTGTATTTATAGCACCAAGCTCAAAGTATTGAAGCAAGCAATGTTGGTGGAATGAATAAAGAATAGTTGCCATTCTTTTCTGAAATCTTGAAATATTATTAACCAGCTCTCCTCTCATTTTTTTTTTAAATTGTGAGTCTTCCTTCTGTCTGTCACTCACAATGACTCAGACAACAATGACATGCTCCATTTATTTCTAGCATTCATGCCTCAAAGTTTCCAGGTAGACTCAACATTGGAATAATGATGGGGAATTCTCTCTCTCTCTGTTAGTGTTAATAATATTCATGGCAAAAAAATTAGAATTTTCCCATGAGGAGAAACCTCTTTCCTTTTTGTGTGAGTATAATGAATGCTCAGTTATGGATATACTAGTGGCTCCGTAGCGATACATTGCAAAATTCTTTTTCTGCCTTTCATGATATAATTTAAACTCTTTACTGTAGCATACTATGTCCCTTCCGATCTAGACAACTTAGATGTTCTGACTTCCCTAATTTCTCCTTATTCTACCAATTGTCTGTCATCTTCATTGACCCTGGACTTCCCTGGTTTTAGCACTAAAAGTTCCCTGTCCCAGGAAAAGTGTCAGACCCAGGCAAACAAAGACGGTTAGCCACCGTTTTTGGCTTCTCAACTTCCCTCTATTTGACTGTGAAATGCCTCAAAGAATTGAGTGTAAACACTATTTGTTTTAGACACATGGTTGGTACAAAGCATTAATAAATAGACAAATTGATGACTGAATAAAAGGAGTATGTCATAGAAGAGTTTTGGAATCAAAAAGATGTGGACTAAAATCTCACATCAGTCATGTTGGACTATACAACTGACTTCATGTTTACTAAGCCTCAGTTCCATCATGAGCAAAAGGGTGGAGGGGAGAAGAATAATAAGAGCCACTTCATGGACATGTCATAGGAATAAGATGAGACTATGAGCTCCTAGTAGGCTTGTAAATCACTTGCATGCATAGGCTGTGCTGTGTTAATTATAGCAATCTCACATAGGTACCCAATAACTGTCTGTGTAATTAGAGTAATACTTTATGCAAAATGCTTAGAGCACAGTAGATGTTTGCTAAATGAATGCTATTGTTAGTGTTGTTATTAACATTAAAATGAATGAAAAATATCTTGATTACCCAAAATATACAAGCTGCTGTGCTTAGTCTTGGGAGAGATGAACCTGGGGGAAAATAAGGAATACTCTGGTTATAGGGCTGGAGCTGTGCTCGCTTAGCTACAATGCAAAGCATGATTTGATAACTCCCAATCAGAACATGGAGCTTCATGCACAGAGTATGTATTCAATGGGACAAAAGTATAAGTTAATGAAAAAGTAACTGAGTAAAAATATGAAAGCTTGAACTAGTACAAAACATGAATACTTTGAAAAGTGAGAAGTCCTGAGATCTCATCCCTATCCTGCTTGTACTTAGAGTGTGCTTTCAGGAGTTTAATTACTCTCTCTGGTATAAATTCCTTATTTTCAAAACTGGGCCACTTGGTCTCACTTTGTTACTTGTTACTATTGTTAATAGTCAAATACATTTTTCAGACATTAAATTTCCCAGCTACAGAAGTTCTTTCCTTGTGTTGTTAATGCCTCCCAGTATGGCTAAGCTTGTGCTCATTGAGAATGTAGTGTGGGCCAGTCAGAACCCACGGCTTCTAATAGTCACGTAGCAAGATAAACCAAAGGAAAACTTAAACCACAGCTAGGCTAACTAAGCCAATTTAGTCTTTTTAATACCTGCTGGGAAAAAACAAAATGAACCAATACTTCCTTGTTGTTGAACAAACTTCCTGTTGCTATGGCCAGATCCTTTTTCATTTACCTAAATAGTCACAGAGGATATTATTGAATTAATAGGACTCTAAGTTCCCTGAATTTACTCTCAAGAGCCCACCTGTGTTAACATAGGCACACTATAGAAATAATTGCCAAAGCACAAGTTAGAAGTAAACGACTGGGCTATCTGATTGTGAGATGAAAGCCGGTGATGAGTGAAATTCCTGGGAAACTCGGCTTCTCCTAACTATTGAGATTAGTCCTTGTTCCTACTATATTGTGAGTTAAACCTTCTCATGGATAAAAAGCAAAACCAGAAATCTATTGCCATGAAAATAGGTGTAAAAGAAAGCCTGGGTAACGCTTCCTATACTCAAGTTCTCCAACAAGCACTGACTCCTTTTCTTTCTGTCTGCCACTTTCTCATGCATTAGCCATTTACTCTAAGATATTTACAGAGCATCAGTCATAGACAGGGCTGGACGCTGGAGATAAAGTTGACAGTAAAATCAAGCAGGAGTTTTACCTTCAGAGAACTTGTGTGGGGAAGCAGATCTTCATCCACTAGGCATTCAGACAAGTCTGAAAGAGGAAGGGAGGGGGGCACATGCTATATAGAAAAGCACACTGCTCCTCAAAAGCTTCTACAAGTGGGTTCTGGCCCATTCCTAGAATTCAGAAAAGATGTCTAGACAAAGACAAACCTGGACAAATATGACCAGGAATGAGGTCAAGGAGGAGGGGATGGAGGAGCTTTCCAGGACATAGGAATAGCATTTATTACATTGGTGCAAAAGTATTTGCAGTTTTTGCCATTGCTTTTAATAGAAAGAACTTAGGAGTGGTGAAGAGTATGGAGAATGCAGAGAGCTGACAGAAGGCCAGTGTGGCTAGAGCCAGAAATAAGGTACAAAATGAGACTGGTGAGCGGGTAGACGTCAGAGTAAGAAGAACATTATTGACCATTTCAAGGAGCTTTGGCACTTTCCTACAAAGTTCAGAAGACAACAGACACCCTCTTTTAAAAAGAGGGTGTTAGACAATTAGATTTACAGTTTAGACTTTTACTCAGGCTGTATTGAACCGATTAGCAAAAGGCCAAAGTAGATGACAGTAGACTGGTTAAAAGACTACGCTCATGGTTGGTTGGACTAATGAAAGAGTGGTACAAATGTAGAAAAGTGAATGAAATTGGGATACCTAAAAAGACATGTTATTTGAGTGAAATGTAACAAATGCATACCTTACAAAACTGTGCAAGGTTGAAGGCCCTGCTAATAGCCACCTCCCTCCCCCATGCAAAAGAAGTATCACAGGTCAAATCGCATGACATTATTATATTTGTAGGTCAAATAAATGGCTGGATATTGGCAATTTCATAGGGTTCCCTCTCTTTGACAGGCATTCCTTACTTGATATCCATGGTGATTCAACCCAGTCAGTGAAACATAAAATGTGGACTTAGGGGCACACACATCCTTTTTCTATTTAACATGTATACCAGGATTTCTCTTGCTATAGGCATTTGTAGGTTCAGGCTTCCGGAGTAACAATGGGTCATCAGAAATCTTGGTTCAACACCTTTCTCTGATGGGCCAGAAAATTGCTTGAGAAAGGTTAAGAGACCTTAAAACTAAATAAAATAGAATAATATAATGTAACATAATAAAATATAAAATAAAATGTCATAGAGTCCTTTGAGCTGTAGCTAAAAGTAAATCCTGAAATAAGGGAGAATATTTGTGTAAAGTGATTCAAGTAGAATACTCCGACCTTGAGGAAGGTGGTCTGCAAGACTTAGGATTGCAAGGATAGAGTTAGATGCCCTTCCAAATCACGAGAAACGGACACCTAGAAGAATCAGAATGACTACAGAATTTGGGTGGATAAGGATACACCTGGTGGATGCTCTGAGGCCTTGTCAGTCTGTTGTTGATTTTGTGACAGAGTATCACTGCATAGTACCTTTTCCTTAGAGTGTCATTCCCACACATCCATTCAAATAAATTAACACTCTCATCTCCACTGACCCATTTGTCAGACATGCCAAAATGTGGGCTGACCCACATGACCTTTTTGCTGAAAAATATAAATAATGAGTGTCATTGGGCCTCACTCTGACAAACCTGGAGTAATGGTTATCATTTGTTTTTCCTTTTCTTCTTTATCATAATCATATCAACTGAACCACACCTGCCATTCTGAAACATAGACTTTGTTCTGGAGAACAGGGAGGACATGCAGAGCTGTTGTTTCAGATTCTTCAAATAGTCATTGAGACAAGATCCTGACAAAAGAGGAGAAACAAAACTCTATGGAATACCTGTTTTGCGCTAAATTTGGAATAGAATTAGTTTCATGCAACACCTGTAACCTCCTTTAAGCCATTGAACTTGAAAGCAACCTGCCCAGTCTCACACAGCTAAAATGTTACAGTCAAGACTCCTCCAAACTTGTTAATTAAGATATACTGTATTATGGAAAAACGCAAAGACAGTGGATGTTAAGTGTTCTCACCACAAAAATGATAACCATGTGAGGTAATGCATTTGTTAAGCAGCAAGATCTAACCATTTCACAATGTATATTTACTTCAAAGCATTATGTTACCAGGCGCAGTGGCTCACGCCTGTAATCCCAACACTTTGGGAGGCCAAGATGGGTGGATCACCTGAGGTCAGGAGTTTGAGACCAGCCTAGCCAACATGGCCAACATGGCAAAACCCCGTCTCTACTAAAATACAAAAAATAGCCAGGTGTGGTTGCCACTGCCTGTAATCCCAGTTACTCAGGAGGCTGAGGCAGGATAATTGCTAGAACCCGAGAGACAGAGGTTGCAGTGAGCCAAGATTGCTCCATTGCACTCTAGCCTGGGCAACAAGAGCGAAACTCCATCTCAGAAAATAATAATAATAATTAAAAAATAAAAATAAAAAAGAAAGTATTATATTGTATGTGATAGATATACAATTTTTTCAATTAAAAAAAAAAAAAGACTTCAACCCAAGTCTAAGAATCTCAGGAATTAGGGACTAGTCACTTCCCATTCTATAATGTTGCCAGAAGGAATCTGGCTAGCATTCTTCTCTGGAGATCAGCTAGTTATCTCCAGGAATTCACTCTCTTTATCTTCCTTTAGACTTAGTCACTACGTTTCTCCCTCTGTGGATACTTTCATTAGGTTTCTTGGAGGGCACTAAAAATAAATAAATAAATAAATAAATTGATAAACAAATAAATAAATAAATCATTCAGTTAAATAATTGATGAGAAGCTAAAACACGCCATTTTGTTTTCAGGCCAACGCTATCCCAAATGAGCTGGTTGCAATGAACTTGTAAACACAACAAAGAAAACAGAATTCACATAAGTTCTCTGCTGAATTCTCCCATATTGACACTGGAACATCAGGGCTATGAAACAAGCAGGAGATGTAAGGGTGAATCAAAGTGCACTCCTTAATTTGTACCACACCAACTCAACAGTAAAATGTGATTTAATTTACTATATAATTTGCTTGCTCAACAAAGCTGAAAGATAACTCACTTAGTGCCACTTTGCTTATAAGTAAGCCGGTAACTGGCAGTGTTCTTCCAGTGAATGGTTTTGTTGTTGATGCCAGAGAAAGCTGTTTGAGTGGAAAATACACAAAATTAAGGGCCTGCTGCTGTAGTATTTGCAATGCACTTCCTTTGTCCTCATCAAGTTTATTTCTGCAAAGAGGCAATATCAGCCCTTTGTTTTTCTAACTCGATGAAGTCACTACGTCTTGCTCAGTGGCACACGGCTAGGGAAAAATGCATTCAGCCAAATTTAGAACCATTTGGAACTCACGAGTTGTGAATTTTGAACCAAACTTGAATCTTTTAAAAGCTCATCTGTTCCACAAAGCATGCCAGCTCGGCTAACAGCTTTGCAGCCTGGGCTGTCCTCTGAGGGCTGAGCTGGGGTCCCCAAGTCCCTCATGTTTCTCCCAATTGACAGATGGGAGTATTACATGGAGCAAAAGCTTAGATGCAATGAGATAGGTGTACTACAAAGCTCCAAAACCTATAACACAGAAGCAGAGATATCCCAAAAAGATGAAATAGAGGTCTCTTTTGTGTTTTGCCAATTTCTTAATATTTTCCATATGTCTTTAGAATATATTTGTCCTTTTTGTCCATTAACACCATTCTAGCATGGACACATATTAGCCCATCTCCCCCTAAGCCTCAAAACGAGTCTCACTCCCACAGGTCTCTCCCACCTGCGGTTCATCATGCGTATTCTAATCAGATCAATTTCCTGGATCTCTGCTTGCATGTCTCACTCCTCTGCTCAAAGTCCTTTTATTTATTTATGTCCTCACTTGTTCTTTCATTCATGAGTCTCTCCTGAGCAGCTTCTGTGCACCAGCAACTCCAGCAGGGAAGCTAGAGTGTCTAGTGCACACGGACTCTGGGATGGGAAGCCCTGAGTAGAGGCAGAAAAAACAGCCAGCCTTGTCTTTACGCAGGTCAGGTTTTTTGTTTGTTTGTTTGTTTGTTTGTTTGTTGTAAATCTCAGTGTGATATGTGTCCTGAGAAGGGAATTGCACTGCAATGTTAGGGGTATAGGAAGGTCTGATGAAGGATACCCAAGGCCTGAATCCCGGAGGCGTGGTTGTTCTCAGGGAGATACCAGAGTGCGAGGGAAGAAGAGTGGGAAGGGAAGATTTGTCTTAATAGAAGAGGCAATGTGTGCCAAGGAAAACAAGAGCATGACAGCAGTTCAAGCTACATCATTTGGGTCACAAACTCCTTCACAAAGCCTGTGGGTGTGTGCATGTCTGAGTGTTAGCAAGCAGGAAAGCGGTGTTGATGATGAAGTGCCGCAGGAACAGTGGAAGAAAGTGAAGCTGGAGAGGAAAGTGGGTGCCAGTTAATGGAGGCCCCATGACAGCCTGCTAACGAGCTTGGACCATGTCCTGAAGATGTGGAGCCATTTTACCTGATAATTCATCCTCGTCTACAGATCACAGTCCAAACGCCTTTGCCCAGTATTCAGGGCTTTGTATATGTTTCCAGCCTATCTAGAAAAACTAGTCTGTCATTATTTCCAGGAGCAGACATCTTCACCCAGCTAATACATATATATAGAGAACATGTCACAGCCCTCTGCCTCTGGTCTCCACATAGGTGTTCACACCACTGGCCTCCAGCTAGAACCCTTGATGGCCTATATTTGTCAGGGGTGTGTGGCCTCTTTATGTCTCCTGTATGTGCTCCTTAAATAAATACTGTGCATCTAGCTAAGCATAGAAATAACAGTTAACAGTTCATTGATTCATTCAATAAATATTTACTGAGCTTGTACAGAACAGAAACTGTCCTAGATGCTGAAGCAACCATGGTAAATAAGACAAAGCCACCATCCTCATGATGCAAGCATGCCATATTTGGGGGAAGAAAAACAAGTACATGAACAATTCAAACAGAGCTCAATAGAGAGCAACATGATGGAAGAAATATATGGAGCCACAACAAGATACAAGAAAGAAGCCTAATTTGTACTCGAACAGTCAGGGAAGGTTGCCAAAGGAAATATTATCTGAGCTGAAACCTAAAGGATTAGTAAAAATTAACAGAAGAGGAGAAGGGGAGAATCTGTTAGGCTGAGGGAGAAGCACACACACAAACCAGGGACTAGAGATGTTGGTGCACTTAGGCAATAAAGCCACCTCAAAATGGCTACAGCATGCAGGGCAGAGAGAATGGTCGAGTTGCTATGAAAGGAGAGGGAAGAGCAGAGTGGGTAGAGATGCTGCTGCATAGCAGTGATGCTGCTCAATCCAGCCTATGTGCTAAGTCCAAAACTGTCTTCATCTCACTGCCTGTTTAGCAAAAGGGGCTGAATAGGCAAGAGCTAAGTTGAGAGGATGGGATTCAGGCATAGAGAAAGGACTATATTCTGTTTTGCTGGGGGGGGGGTCAGTCAGAGAGGTGGGAAAAGCTATAGGGAAAGAATGCAAACCTTCTGAAAGGTAGGAAGGTTCTCCAGAGCCACGGGGGAGAATAGCTGAAGGCAGCTGTTCTATAACCCTGAGGCAGAGGGCAAAGTGTAGGTACAAAGGAGTGTGGGGGAATTTATCTTAAACAGGCTTGTTTACTTACATTGAGGAGGAACTGACCTTTGATCATTGGTGCACTTGATATTCCCTGAAAGGGGAACAATAAATGTTTATTACCTACAGGTTGTGTGGGCTCCAGGTTTTCAGCATTGTGCCTGCACTGAATAAAAACAAGCAGCTCCAGCTTCTTGGGGCTGCTGTCTGGCCACTAGAGCCAGGCAGTGACCTACCTGCTCTTATACTGCATACCTGTGTCTGAGTACTCATTTCATCCATCCACCAGGGTCTGCAGGACAGACCTGGCATTTTTCACCAAAGGCTGCAAGGATAACAGCAATGCAGTGATTATGATGCAGTGATGAAAGGCAGCTGCTGTAGTTTCTGGGGTGGAAGGTGCTGATGATGTCCTGTCCCACATCCTGTAGCTCACCTGAGCTCACCTGAAGCTACAGGCAAAGTTTTCTTCATATATACAGCTTCCTACCTCAAGGACCTATATCTCCATTGCTGTTTGCCCAGGGACTTCTTCCAGAACCAAGGGGGCTTTCCCTAAAGTGCACAGGAAGCAACTAAAAAATAGGGAAGGAAGAAGGAAGCAATATTCCTGGGGGAGAATCCTTAACCGATGGAACATGAGAGTCAGTGGATGTGTGCCTATCTCCTGAAACTCCAGGTGCCTGGTTCCAGGTTCTCAGCATCTGCCAGCAAGATGAGCCCCATTTGTCCAGGGCAGTGACCTGATTTATATGGCTTTCCTCCATCCCTTCTCTGACTTTTTCCATTTTCTCACTTTTGATTCCAGGAACCACTTTCCAAATGAATTACTGGGACCCAAATCCTGGTCTAGGGGTCTGGTTTTGAGAAATACAGCCTTCGGTACTGTCACATGACCAAACATAGGCCTCCTAGAATTAAGTTCCTGTCACTTTACCAACTTTCAGGACAACCTTCACAGTTTTTAAGGGAGGTGAGACCAGACATTAGTGCTGCACTGTAAAACTGACCTTTCAGTAGGGTGTGTGTGTGTGTGTGTGTGTGCATGTTTGTAGAGCTATGATGCAAAGTAATTTTGTTACCAATGTCATGATCGATAGAGTTTATCATACATCTGCCATAGAGGGTAGCTATAGAGGATGATTGCTTACATGGAGACCAATTGGAGACAGTGACAATTGCCCAGAGAAAAGATATCCAAGGCCTTAACAATAGTAGTGACAGTGATGATGGAGAGGAGGAAACAGATTGCAGACACATTTGGGAGGACTTAGTTACTTCTTATCATAATGGGTTCTGGGTCCCCCTCCAGAAAGACATGATTGACATGATGAGAATAATAATAATGTAGTGAGAGTCGTGCCAATGGCCTAATGAACCTGAACATGATGTGCCTAGAAAATCAATTTCCTTGGAATAACTCAAGCAAAGCAAAACATACAAGGAGTACAAAGAGTGCTAGGCACTAAACGTGCAATTATAGTTTTCTGAGTTTAAAATTATGTTTGGGTATGTGGTGCACAATCTCTAAAATATAATTACCGAGGAACATAGTTTAATTTGTATCAGTCACAATTTACGGCTTGTCTATGTTTATAGAAATGATTATGGTTTGAAGCTTCTTGTGCCTTCCTTGATGCATAAAAAATGATTATCAAGCCTTCAGCAGCAGCCGCCTTCCCTGAGAATTGGCAGAAATGGGCCCTTTAATCAGGAATAAGATCCTACAGAGCCAACGTATGCAAATATGCAATCTCAGAACAACAGCTCACTTTTTATAATGAGAGAGTTGGAAAGAACCATAGTGAGCCACAGCAGCAAGTGCCCACCTAAGAGAATGCCAATAATTCACAGTTACTGAGCACGGAAGTCTATACTCCCTTCTGCATCATCTTGCCACATCCAAACACAAGCCAGTTTCTGCCACCAACCTAACATGTTAATACTGTCATTGTTTCAAATAAACTATCAAATTGATCAGCTGACAGCCATTTTTCAAAAGACTTTATGAGAAGAGACTCTAGAAGGTTTTCAACTGTTGATGATTACTCATCAATGCTGCCATTAACTCATAATATGACCTTAAGTATGCCATTTAATTGCTTTGGGTTTCCAATTTTCTTATTTTTGTAATAAGCGGGTGAAACAAAAGGCTTCAAAAGGCCCCTCTAGCTCCCAAAGATGATGTCTCCATATGAATAGAAGTATGATAATTCTTTGAAAAGCTATGCAATGTGAGTACACACATTCACACGTCATAGATGCATGCATACCCATACCATATTTTAGCTGTGAAATCTCAAATGACATAGGATTTGATTTATACATAAGAAAGAGAAAAAGAAATATAAACAATAAGTTTGCATGGCCTTACATTTAATGTGTCACTTAGATGCAGCTTTGTTGTCCAAATTTGTCAAAAACTTTACCAGGATAGATTCTGGTAGAAAAGATGTGAAACTTAGAGGCATGCCTCTGTTATTATAGGGCAGCTCCGACTCACTTCCTAAAAGCAATCCATCTGTTAGGTCAACCAGAGGCTGCACCCTGTTCTTTGGAGGGTAGTTATTTTTTTTTTCCATAAGAGTAAAAGGTATTGAAGAGAGCCAGAAGAGAAGTGCAAATGCTCTTAAGAGAATACTCAGATCTGAACATCATTATTAGGAGGCATTCAGACAGTTCTTCATAGGCACAAAGTGCTCCCCAATCATCACATTAATTTTGTATGAGCTAAATGCTATGGAATTTGTTATACTATGGCCCAAAGTGGGTTTGAAAACTATAAACACTTTCTTACAGGATGATTGTGTAAGAAGTCACTTGCCGTGAGCTCCTGAATAATCGTATCTCCCAGGGGACTTATTTTTCAGCCAACCACAGGAGTCCCAAGAGCAGAAAGGGTTGGTTGGGGTCATAGACTAGAAATGCAGTGTTCAGTAGGAGGATCAGGTGGGTCATTGAGATGATGACATTTGAGCAAAGATGTGGAGAGGAGGAAGAATGTGGCCATGAGGATACCTGAGGCAGGAGCAATTCTAGCAGTGGGAAGATCTAAAGCAAAAGCCCTAAGATGGAAGCCTGTCTGATGCCTTTGAGGAATATCAAGGCCAGTGAGGCTGGAACAGAGTCAGTGAGAAAAGAGTAGGAAGATAATTTAGAAAGGTAACAGGAAAGTAAGTTCACAGAGAATCTTAGACATTATAAGGGCTTTGGCCTTTATGTTGTGTTAGGTGAGAAGCTGCTGGAAGGTTTTAAGCAGTGAGTCATGTAGTTTGTTTAAAAGCATCACCCTGGCAGTGCAGTGTTGGAGTCTGTACAGGGGCAAGAAAACAATGAGGATGATCAGTTAGGAGGCAAATGTTGTAGTCTAGGAAAGAGGAAATGGAAATGGTGGCTCAGAATAAATAGATCAGTAGAGGAGGGGAAGATGAGATTCTGGATATACGTTTTGAAGGGAGACTTAAGAGGACCTCAATTCTGAAGGTTTGAATGTGGGATATGAGAGAATAAATCTGAATGATTCCAAGATTACTGACCTGCACACCAGAAGGGTGGAATTGCCATCAACGGAAATGGAGAAAACTAAGTCATGGAAGATAAGTCAATGATCTGGAAAGAAAACGCTAAGTTTAAATGGACTGTTGGAAACCCATAAATACATTTCAGGTAGACAGTTGGATATACAAGTCTACAATTCCGGGCTGGGCTTAAATATTTTATTACCAAAAGCATCCAGGTAGAATTTAAAAGCAAACAAACAAAAAACAATAAAACTATAATAGGGCCCAGAATATCCCCCTTCTTGTTATATCCCCAAAAGAAATGAAATCAGCACCTTGTAGAGATATTGGCACTCCTGTCTTCATTGCAGCATTCTTTACAAAGCCAAGATATGAAAGCAATCTAGAGTCCATTGGCAGATGAATGGATAAATAAATTCTGGCATGTGTGCACATACATGCACACATACACACACACAGAGGAATATAATTCAGCATTACAAAAGGAGATTGTGCCATTTGCAGAAACGTGGACAAACCTGGAGGACATCATAGTAAGTGAAAGAAATCAGACACAAAGAAAAATATGACATGATTTCATTTATGAGGAACCTAAAAAATGTTAAATACATAGAAAGAAAGTAGAATAGTGGTTACCAGGGTCAGGGACTGGGGGGATGGGGAGATCTATATCAAAAGATACAAAGTTGCAGTAATGTAGGATGAGTAAGTCTAGAGATCTAATGTATAGGATGAGGATGGTAGTTAATGATATTGCATTGTTTATTGGAAATTTGCTATGAGTACATTTTAGGTGTTCTTATCACACATATAAAAGATTAGTATGTGAGGTGATGGACATGTTAATTTGATGGACTGTAGTAATCATATATATGTATGTCATGTGTATTACATGTATATTTTGTATATATGTATATCAAAACATTATGTTGTCCACCTTAAATATAGACAATAAAAAATACAGAAAATAATGAAGCCATTAGACTGGATGAGAGCAACACAGAGAAGTGAGGATGGAAAGAAAAGAACAAAGTAGCAGCCTGGATTCCTGAGGCCTTGCAGACTGGAAGGAGACATTAGAAAAGCACATCATGAAAGAGCCAAATAGCAGCCACTGGAGGTAGAAGTGAAACCAGGAGAGGATCGTGCTGGAAGCCAGGTGAAGAGAGGACCCTGCTGGAAGCCAGGTGAGGAGAGAACCATGCTTGAAGCCAGGTGAGAATGGGATTTCAAGGAAGAAGAGGGAGTGATGGTGTCAGACGTCGCTGACAAGCAAAGTAGATGCACACTGACAACTGATGACTGAATCAGACTGAGAACTGAGGGCTTCAGGAGGAGTCGGGAGATGGAGCCAAAGCTTTTGCTGCAAAGGGAAGAGGGGTGGTACCTGTTTGGGAGAATGTGGCCAGGAGGAATTTTTTTTTTCTGTGGTTTAAAGATAAAATAAATAGCAGCATGTTTGAATGCTGAAATGATGAGGATAGAGGAAATCTTTATCAGCAGAGAACGGAGACATGCTGAAGCAATGTGATGGGACATTGTGTGCTGCAGAAGGACTGGCTGTTACTATGGTTAACACCCAGGAAGTCAGGGTATCTGATGTGAAGGCCACCAGGTGTGTAGATAGTGAGGTGGCACTGGGTGACATTATTTACCCAATCAGCCAGTCATACTTTACTATGTTTCACACTCTCTGCCTACTGTTCTCCCACTGATTCTTCTAGGTGCAACCCACAAGCTACTTTGTTCAAACTTGAGCTGTCCAGTTACCATCTGGGGCGGTTAGGAAAAACCCTAAAATCTGGCTGGTTTTTTTTCTTTCGACATAAAACTAATCATGTCCTTAAACACAAGCAAAATAGTCATGAGACAAGAGAGAAATTCAAGGTCAATAAGCTTTCTTTAGAATTACACAGCTAGGAAATTTAGTTCAAAAAGCTGTTTCAATTTTGGAAATTCAAAATAATAACATTTTAGTTTGAATTGCACATAAGAAGAGAATCGCCATTATGTTTTTAGTGCAGATTAAGTCGCAGGATCTTAATTTTCCCCTGCCCCAAAGCCACATGTTCTGGTCCCATGAGAGCAGCCTAAAGACAGCACAGGAAAGTCACATTTCTGTAGCTGCTGGCAGAAGTGACTAGAGCTGCAAATTCGAGTCTTGTCAGTGGAGAGAAGCTGAAAACAAGATCAGAGGAACCACAGCTTCTGTCAACTTGCATGTAAAAATATGGAGTTGGAGATCCACCAGCATTAGCAGCAGGTGAGAAAAAGTCAGGAAAATTTTGACCCTCTTAATCCCCCGTTGCGACCCTTCATTCCAATCTACATATCTGGGATACAATTCTTTTTTTTTTTTTTTTTTTTTTTTTTTTCTGAGACGGAGTCTCTCTCTGCTGCCCAGGCTGGAGTGCAGTGGCACCATCTCGGCTCACGGCAACTTCTGCCTCCCGGGCTCAAGCAATTCTCCTGAGTAGCTGGAATTATAGGTGCACACCACCACACCTGGCTAATTTTTGTAATTTTAGTAGATACAGGGTTTCACCATGTTGGTCAGGCCAGTCTCGAACTCCTGACCTTGGGATCCACCCACCTCTGCCTCCCAAAGTGCTGGAATTACAGGCGTGAGCCACTATGCCTGGCCTGGGATACAATTCTAATGCTTCCCCTGATATTTGAGACCCATTGCTTGCTCACTTCTTGGCCTGCTTCCTTCTCTGTATCCTTGAACCCTCATCCCACCATGGGTTATATTTGCTCACCCCCAGATCTCTGCACGTGCTGCACTCCCCTTACCTGACATGCCCATCACTCTTGCCTATGTCAAGCTAACTTTTTTACTTTCAGGTCTCAGAAGAATGGTGACTTCCCACCTGAAGCCTTCCTTGACACTGCAGCAATCTTGGAACAGCCAACACTTACACAGCTGTTACTATTCGTGAGTTTCTATCCTATGAACTTCGTAGAAATTGACACACTCAAACCTCACAAACAATATTATGGTTATTATTATTTTCATTTTACAGATGAGAAATATTATGCTTAGACAGGTCAAGTAATTTTTAAGGTCATACACCTTATGAATGTAAGAGCCAGCATTTTCAGTCATGCCCAGCCAGCCCATGACTAGAGACCCACTTTGAAGCTTTACTCTAGGCTGTCCTTCATAAAAGGGTATAGAAGTTGCAGATTTCAGAAGTTTTATTGTATTTGTTTTTTCACTTGTAAACAGCTTTCCCACTGGACCTGAGTGTGGTTATAAACATTTAAACTCTACCTCCTGAAAGTGGGTGTGTGTGGCCTGGTTGCTAGAATCAACTTCAAATGGCCTCCTATGCTATCTTAAGTCAGGTAAGAAAATGAAAATATATTTAGTTGGAATATTTACTGATAGAAATGTACAGTAGCTGCTTTACCCTCCTAGTATTTAAAATAACTCCCCACACAACATGTCCCGGTCATTACCACTTGCGCTGAGTAAATGGAAAATTATTTCACACAGAGGCTTGTTCGTGTACAATTTGGTTAGGTTTATTTTGCTTTAAGATATATGATTTGATTCATTAATTCATTCATTAATGAAGAGTCTAGCTTTAAACAAATGTGAAGGTCACAGCTAGGAAGAGGTAGATCCTGGATTTTAGCTTAAGAAATGTATCTCAGATTCAGGACCCTCAAGACAGACTATTGCACTGCAACGTAGAAGAGAATGTTCTGAGAGCATTAAGAAAACAAGGCTAACTCTGTTAGGTGTTCAGTGAAGGCTTCAGAGAAGAGCCATCATTTGAACAGCAATGTGATAGAATTATAATTCTGTGAGTCAGAAAGGCTGTGCACACATTCAACACCCAGAACCAATAAAAATCTTCAGCACTGCTCTCACCAGGCAGGTGCACTCCCACTCTGTGTGTGCTTCCCTTTCTCTGCATATCCTTATCACATCCACCTTCTCTACATAGACGTTCCTGAGGCTCTCTAAGAGGAAACTCTTGATACATCTTGCCTGAGTTATTCTTTTGGCAATAACCAAATTCAGCCTCCTGGCATCTTGCCCAACATTTTGTACCTCTTATGTAACTTAGTTGGTAATCTGTCATCCAGTCCTTTTTGCACAGGCACTATTTATGGCATGATAAAAAGAACATTTGCTGTAAAGATAAACGCCATGATTTTGAATCCAAACCAGGCATGTCCCCCATCATTATATTCAACCTCTCAGATCCTTCGTTTTCTCTCCTATAGAATTGAAATAATAATACTCCTCTAATAAATGTGGCAAAGTACTTAACTTTCTCCTCAACAATTTGTCTTCTGTACAGTGTCTTGCATAGTATTCAGAAAGGTGCTGCAGATGTCTCATGAATAATGAAAAGATTTGCTTCAGACATTATTGGAATTATGCATATGGGCTGAGTGTTAAGAGAACATAATAGCAAAACAAACTTCCTGATAAGGGAAAAGACAGAAGGAGATATAAAACACTGCAAACATCTTTCCAGACCCTCATTGTGGAGCGTCATTGGGACACCCACGCTCCCAACTGCAGACTTCCCCTACCTGTGCTAATATGTCCAAGGCACACCCTGAAGTGTTTACTACTAAGAAATGAGAGAATCTTGAGTCTCAAAAATATAAAAATTTGAGTTAATTCAATGTGGATAAATAAGCATTGCTGACACTCCTAAAAATTAGTGTGACCAAAGAAAGTGATAGCAGTCAATCTGATTCTCTGTTGGCATGAGTGTTACCGTCTGCACTATTTTTTTGTTTAAAAAATTATTATTATTAGTTATATGTTTCATAGAATTTTTTTTTCCTTTTTTTTTTGGACAGAGTCTTACTCTGTTGCCCAGGCTGGAGTGCAATGGAGCGATCTCATTTTACCACAACCTCCGCCTCCAGGATTCAAACGATTCTCCTGCCTCCGCCTCCTGAGTAGCTGAGATTACAGGTGCCTGCCACCATGCCTGGCTAGTTCTTTATTTTTTTAGTAGAGATGGGTTTTCACCATGTTGGCCAGGCTGGTCTCGAACTCCTGACCTCGTGATTCACCCACCTCGGCCTCCCAAACTGCTGGAATTACAGGTGTGAGCCACCAAGCCCGGCCCCATAGAAAAAGTTTTAAAAGGATTTTGGAGACAAATCAGTTTTAGTCTTACTAGCTATTTGACTTTGGGTAAATTAACTGTCTAGTCTCAGTTTTCTCATCTATAAAAATAAGAAAAATGCAGCAGCTGCCATCAATGCACCAGCACTCCAACTGCCTTTAGATTTCACCTTTAATAAAGACTTATACAAATTGTCCTTGCAACCCCTTCCTGGGTCTTTTCCTGGGCAAGGGGTTCTGAGATCAAGGACAGAGAAAGTCCTGAGTGTAGCAGATGTTAGAGCCCCTGGAAGCCCCTTACCCAAGATGACTGGAGAGTTGGTTGATAAACATCCATTCACTCCCACCCCTTCTCTTCTTTGAAATTTCTCTGAAGCAATTTACATTGTATCTCAGATTTCTCCAACAGCATTATCTTGTTACACACAGGGACAATTTGCTTGAGAGTACATCATTTATTTGCTGCTTTTCTTTCCTTGTCTTACTTCCTCACACACCTACCTGAAAATGCTGGGATCCTTCAGTTTCTGAAGGGACGCAGAACACAGCAGAGGATAATATTATGTACATCTGAGTGATTTCATGGCATAAGCTTGGCACATTTCTTGGCCCATTTTATCTATTTGGATTCAATCAGAAATCAGAAGCAGTTGGAGATATATCTGAAGCAATTTATGGCAAGGAATCAGCTTACGTGATTGTGGGGCTAGCTATGCAGGTCTGAAATTTCCATGGCAGGTTTCTGTGAAGGTTGGTTGGAACTCTTGGGCAAGAGCTGGTGCTGCAGTTCACAGGCAGAATTTCTGCCTCCAAAGGAAGCCTCAACTCTGCTTTTAAGAACTTGCAACTGTTTGAATCTGACCCATCAAGATTATCTAAGGAAATCCTCCCTTACTTAGAGTCAATGAATTATGGACTTTAATCAGATCTACAAAATACTTTTATAACAAGTATTGCTAAGTATTTGATTGAAAAGTGGGGATTGGGTGGAGCCAAGATGTCCGAATAGGAACAGCACCCGTCTACAGCTCCCAGTGTGAGCGACAGAGAAGATGGGTGATTTCTGCATTTCCATCTGAGGTACCCAGTTCATCTCACTAGGGAGTGCCAGACAGTGGGTGCAGGACAATGGGTACGGCGCACCATGCGCAAGCTGAAGCAGGGCGAGGCATTGGCTCACTCGGGAAGCGCAAGGGGTCAGGGAGCTCCCTTTCCTAGTCAAAGAAAGGGGTGACAGACGGCACCTGGAAAATCGAGTCACTCCCACCCTAATACTGTGCTTTTCCAACGGGCTTAAAACACGGCACACCAGATTATATCACGCACCTGGCTCGGAGGGTCCTACACCCACAGAGTCTCAAGGATTCCTAGCACAGCAGTCTGAGATCAAACTGCAAGGCAGCAGCAAGGCTGGGGGAGGGGCGCCTGCCATTGTCCAGGCTTGATTGGGTAAACAAAGCAGCCGGGAAGCTCAAACTGGGTGGAGCCCACCACAGCTCAAGGAGGCCTTCCTTCCTCTGTAGGCTCCACCTCTGGGGGCAGGACACAAACAAACAAAAAGACAGCAGTAACCTTTGCAGACTTAAATGTCCCTGTCTGACAGCCTTGAAGAGAGTAGTGGATCTCCCAGCATGCAGCTGGAGATCTGAGAATGGGCAGACTGCCTCCTCAAGTGGGTCCCTGAGCCCCTAGCAGCCTAACTGGGAGGAACCCCCCAGTAGGGGCAGACTGACACCTCACACGCCCGGGTACTCCTCTGAGACAAAACTTCCAGAGTAACGATCAGGCAGCAGCATTTATGGTTCACCAATATCCGCTGTTTTACAGCCACTGTTGTTCTGCAGCCACCGCTGCTGATACCCAGGCAAACAGTGTCTGGAGTGGACCTCTAGCAAACTCCAATAGACTTGCAGCTGAGGGTCCTGTCTGTTAGAAGGAAAACTAACAAACAGAAAGGACATCCACACCAAAAACCCATCTGTACATCAGCATCATAAAAGACCAAAGGTAGATAAAACCACAAAGATGGGGAAAAAACAGAGCAGAAAAACTGGAAACTCTAAAAAGCAGAGCGCCTCTACTCCTCCAAAGGAACACAGCTAATCACCAGCAAAGGAACAAAGATGGATGGAGAATGACTTTGACGAGTTGAGAGAAGGCTTCAGACGATCAAACTACTCCGAGCTACAGGAGGAAATTCAAACCAATGGCAAAGAAGTTAAAAACTTTGAAAAAAAATTAGACGAATGGATACCTAGAATAACTAATGCAGAGAAGTCCTTAAAGGAGCTGATGGACCTGAAAGCCAAGGCTCAAGAACTACGTGAAGAATACAGAAGCCTCAGGAGCCAATGCGATCAACTGGAAGAAAGGGTATCAATGATGGAAGACAAAATGAATGAAATGAAGTGAGAAGGGAAGTTTAGAGAAAAAAGAATAAAAAGAAATGAACAAAGCCTCCAAGAAATATGGGGCTGTGTGAAAAGACCAAATCTACGTCCCATTGGTGTACCTGAAAGTGACGGGGAAAATGGAACCAAGCTGGAAAACACTCTGCAGGATATTATCCAGGAGAACTTCCCCAATCTAGCAAGACAGGCAAACATTCAGACTCAGGAAATACAGAGAATGCCACAAAGATACTCCTCGAGAAGAGCAACTCCAAGACACATAATTGGCAGATTCACCAAAGTTGAAATGAAGGAAAAAATGTTAAGGGCAGCCAGAGAGAAAGGTCGGGTTACCCACAAAGGGAAGCCCATCAGACTAACAGCGGATCTCTCAGCAGAAACTCTACAAGCCAGAAGAGAGTGGGGGACAATATTCAACATTCCTAAAGAAAAGAGTTTTCAAACCAGAATTTCATATCCAGCCAAACTAAGCTTCATAAGTGAAGGAGAAATAAAATTCTTTACAGACAAACAAATGCTGAGAGATTTTGTTACCACCAGGCCTGCCCTAAAAGAGCTCCTCAAAGAAGCACTAAACATGGAAAGAAACAACCGGTACCAGCCACTGAAAAAAGATGCCAAAATGTAAAAGACCGTCAAGGCTAGGAAGAAACTGCATCAACTGACGAGCAAAATAACCAGCTAACATCATAATGACAGGACCAAGTACACACAGAACAATATTAACTTTAAATGTAAATGGGCTACATTCTCCAATTAAAAGACACAGACTGGCAAATCAGATAACGAGTCAAGACCCATCAGTGTGCTGTATTCAGGAAAACCATCTCACATGCAGAGACACACATAGGCTCAAAATAAAGGGATGAGGAAGATCTACCAAGCAAAGGGAAAACAAAAAAAGGCAGGGGTTGTAATCCTAGTCTCTGATAAAACAGACTTTAAACCAACAAAGATCAAAAGAGACAAAGAAGGCCATTACATAATGGTAAAAGGATCAATTCAACAAGAAGAGCTAACTATCCTAAATATATATGTATCCAATACAGGAGCACCCAGATTCATAAAGCAAGTCCTGAGTGACCTACAAAGAGACTTAGACTCCCACACATTAATAATGGGAGATTTTAACACCCCACTGTCAACATTAGACAGATCAATGAGACAGAAAGTTAACAAGGATACTCAGGAATCGAACTCACCTCTGCACCAAGCAGACCTAATAGACATCTACAGAACTCTCCACCCCAAATCAACACAACATACATTTTTTTCAGCACCACACCACACCTATTCAAAAACTGACCACATAGTTGGAAGTAAAGCACTCCTCAGCAAATGTAAAAGAACAGAAATTATAACAAACTGTCTCTCAGACCACAGTGCAATCAAACTAGAACTCAGGACTAAGAAACTCACTCAAAACCACTTAACTACATGGAAACTGAACAACCTGCTCCTGAATGACTACTGGGTACATAACGAAATGAAGGCAGAAATAAAGATGTTCTTTGAAACCAACGAGAACAAAGACACAACATACCAGAATCTCTGGGACACATTCAAAGCAGTGTGTAGAGGGAAATTTATAGCACTAAATGCCCACAAGAGAAAGCAGGAAAAATCCAAAATTGACACCCTAACATCACAAATAAAAGAACTAGAAAAGCAAGAGCAAACACATTCAAAAGCTAGCAGAAGGCAAGAAATAACTAAAATCAGAGCAGAACTGAAGGAAATAGAGATACAAAAAACCCTTCAAAAAATTAGTGAATCCAGGAGCTGGTTTTTTGAAAAGATCAACAAAATCGATAGACCACTAGCAAGACTAATGAAGAAGAAAAGAGAGAAGAATCAAACAGACACAATAAAAAATGATAAAGGGGATATCACCACCGATCCCACAGAAATACAAACTACCATCAGAGAATACTACAAACACCTCTAGGCGAATAAACTAGAAAATCTAGAAGAAATGGAGAAATTCCTTGAAACGTACACCCTCCCAAGACTAAACCAGGAAGAAGTTGAATTTCTGAATAGACCAATAACAGGCTCTGAAATTGTGGCAATCATCAATAGCTCACCAACCAAAAAAAGTCCAGGACCAGATGGATTCACAGCTGAATTCTACCAGAGGTGCAAGGAGGAGCTGGTATCATTCCTTCTGAAACTATTCCAATCAATAGAAAAAGAAGAAATCCTCCCTAACTCATTTTATGAGGCCAGCATCATCCTGATACCAAAGCTGGGCAGAGACACAACCAAAAAAGACAATTTTAGACCAATATCCTTGATGAACATTGATGCAAAAATCCTCAATTAAATACTGGCAAACCAAATCCAGCAGCACATCAAAAAGCTTATCCACCATGATCCAGTGGGCTTCATCCCTGGGATGGAAGGCTGGTTCAACATAGCCAAATCAATAAATGTAATCCAGCATATAAACAGAACCAAAGACAAAAACCACATGATTATCTCAGTAGATGCAGAAAAGGCCTTTGACAAAATTCAACAACCCTTCATGCTAAAAACTCTCAATAAATTAGGTATTGATGGGACATATCTCAAAATAATAAGAGCTATCTATGACAAACCCACAGCCAATATCATACTGAATGGGCAAAAACTGGAAGCATTCCCCTTGAAAACTGGCACAAGACAGTGATGCCCTATCTCAACACTCCTATTCAACATAGTGTTGGAAGTGCTGGCCAGGGCAATTAGGCAGGAGAAGGAAATAAAGGGTATTCAATTAGGAAAAGAGGAAGTCAAATTGTCCCGGTTTGCAGATGACATGATTGTATATCTAGAAAACCCCAATTGTCTCAGCCCAAAATCTCCTTGAGCTGATAAGCAACTTCAGCAAAGTCTCAGGTTACAAAATCAATGTGCAAAAATCACAAGCATTCTTATACACCAATAGCAGACAAACAGAGAGCCAAATCATGAGTGAACTCCCACTCACAATTGCTTCAAAGAGAATAAAATACCTAGGAATCCAACTTACAAGAGATGTGAAGGACCTCTTCAAGGAGAACTACAAACCACTGCTCAATGAAATAAAAGAGGATACAAAGAAATGGAAGAACATTCCATGCTCATGGGTAGGAAGAATCAATATCGTGAAAATGACCATACTGCCCAAGGTAATTTATAGATTCAATGCCATCCCCATCAAGCTACCAATGACTTTCTTCACAGAATTGGAAAAAACTACTTTAAAGTTCATATGAAATCAAAAAAGAGCCTGCATCGCCAAGTCAATCCTAAGCCAAAAGAACAAAGCTGGAGGCATCATGCTACCTGACTTCAAACTATACTACAAGGCTACAGTAACCAAAACAGCATGGTACTGGTACCAAAACAGAGATATAGATCAATGGAACAGAACAGAGCCCTCAGAAATTATGCCGCATATCTACAACCATCTGATCTTTGAAAACCTGAGAAAAACAAGGAATGGGGAAAGGATTCCCTATTTAATAAATGGTGCTGGGAAAACTAGCTAGCCATATGTAGAAAGCTGAATCTGGATCCCTTCCTTACACCTTATACAAAAATAAATTCAAGATGGATTAAAGACTTACATGTTAGACCTAAAACCATAAAAACCCTAGAAGAAAACCAAGGCATTACCATTCAGGACATAGGCATGCGCAAGGATTTCATGTCGAGAATACCAAAAGCAATGGCAACAAAAGCCAAAATTGATGAATGGGATCTAATTAAACTAAACAGCTTCTGCACATTTGACCCAGCCATCCCACTACTGGGTATATACCCAAAGGATTATAAATCATGCTGCTAGAAAGACACATGCACACATATGTTTACTGTGGCACTATTCACAATAGCAAAGAGTTGGAACCAACCCAAATGTCCAACAACAATAGACTGGATTAAGAAAGTGTGGCACATATACACCATGGAATACTATGCAGCCATAAAAAATGATGAGTTCATGTATTTTGTAGGGACATGGATGAAACTGGAAACCATCATTCTCAGCAAACTATCACAAGGACAAAAAACCAAACGCCACATGTTCTCACTCCTAGGTGGGAATTGAACAATGAGAACACATGGACACAGGAAGGGGAACATCACACTCCGGGGACTGTTGTGGGGTGGGGGGAGGGGGGAAGGATAGCATTTGGAGATATACCTAATGTAAATGATGAGTTAATGGGTGCAGCACACCAACATGGCACATGTATACATATGTAACAAACCTGCACATTTTTCACATGTACCCTAAAACTTAAAGTATAATAATAATAAGATAAAATAAAAGTGGGGATTGAAGTCTAGACAAGTGAACATATTAGACCATCATACGTAAAATAAGTGGTCAAAAATTGTCAAATTATTCTTTATCTTATGTTATTAAAAAATAACTATATTTTATTTGATTATACTTAATTATAATTTATTATATAATATTTGTAGGAAAAATGTATAAAAAACAAAATAATACTCATTTACAAGTCCTCCATGAAAAGATTATACCACTGGCAATGCATTTTACCTGCACAACAATGCCTCAGTTTTTGCCCTCTTACACTGCATACCTTTCACTTGACAGTCTATAATGAGCATATTCTTATCTAACAGATTTTTTAGGACTTCAGCTATTTTAATAACTACAAAGTATTTTATCATCTATATACATCATTTTATTAATTTCATACTCTTTGGGTTCTTCCTACTTTTTACTTCTTTGCTGAATCACCTTGTATATAAATATTTACCTGCATATTAGGATAAGTTTCTGTTTATTAACTAGTCTTGTTGATTCTTGCAACTTGTTCTGCAAGAGGAATGTGTTCTGACACCCTAAAGCATTCATTGTATGTAGTGAATTAATTTCTCTCCTACATACCTACAATGGTACTACTAGTTTTGGGGTATCCTTGCGAGACGTTGGAAAAGAGTCACTGAAATCATTTTCTGAGTACCATGATTCAGATGAAGACACCCAGTTAAGAAAAGCTGGTAGAAGATTTGAAAAGGTGATCTAATTCTTTTAAAAGTTTGTTGAGATTAAAGTTGCCAACCTATTCCCTTCCTTTCCAGATTTTTAACAGAAATTTTATAAGTAATTTTTAAAATCTAGAAAATAAGAAGACAGATCAATGGTTGTTCGATACTACTGGAGGAAAAGAGTGTGGTTATCAAGGAGTAACACAAGGAGGTTTTTCAGGTGATAGAATTTTTCTGAATTCTGATTTAGGTGGTGGTTAAATAACTCTGTATGTGTGTTAAACTACAACTGCACAGAAAAGAAGTCAATTTTACTGCATGATAATTTAATAAGAAGGAAAAAGGGGAAAATAGGATAAGTAGAATGAAAAACAAAAAAAATGGGGTATGAAAGGATTTTGTGCAGAAGGATTAAAGTGCAGAGTTTTCTGAAAGTTTAATGCCATAATTTAGAGCACTAAACATTTCAGTTTTCCTCTGAATCCTTAGATTTAAGGACTTCAGTGTTTAGTATCATCATTTACAACCAAATAAAAAATTATGATTTCACTTTATACAAGATTTCTCTAAATGAAACAAACTTTCTCAGTAAAAAGATCAATCTTTTCTACCTTGATTATTTTCAAGTGAGAATTTAGTTACATTTTTAATATTCATTTTCTAAACGTTTTCCACATTCACACTTAGATTAAAATGTTCGGCTAAATATTCAATCATTCAAATGCATAGTCATCAAGAATTGCATAAGGAATTTCAGCATCATATTAAAATATGGAAACTCAGTAGAAATTTTAAAGTTACCTTAATGCAAAACTTAATCGCTACATTTTATAAGTTTGGTGCACAGAGACTGGAAGTTATAGCTGCCTTGATTTTAGACCCAGAAGATCTAATCTGTTCATTGGCTTTGACCAGCCTCTTGGGAAGATTTAAGGTGAGGTTTCTGCAAATAACTGAATGAACAGCAGTGAGTTATGATAAGCTTCTGAAAGCTGAATTCACATGCTGTAAAATGGTCTTCTCCTGTTATCACTGATTCTGTATACCTGTTCTCATGTGTACAGATTCCTTGGGCCAACCCTGCTTTTCCCTCTTCCTTGCTTATGGTTTGCAAGAATTGCTGTAGAATGTGCTGGAAACGCAACATCCTGAGATAGACAGGGACTGACTGGACCTGCCTCAGTTCTGTTACAGTTCCCCCCCAAACACGATGCCCTTCACTGCTTTAGCCCAGAGTGTCATGTTTCCCACAGGGTATAAAACCCAGAGTGGGCTTCTTTCTGAAATCCCTTAGATATGGTGCAAGTGAGGAATGGGCTGATGAGAATCCATCTGCCCTGGCATCTTTCCTGAGCCTTGAGGCCTGACTCGAAATGAATTCTAGCCTTCTGTTATCCCTAGCTGCCTATCTGAAAGTAATAAATCTGCTTCATGTAGCTTGTGTGTGTGGGTGTTTTGTCTCACTGTACTCAGACAAATTGCTAACCAGTGCACAGTGAACCTGCTTAACCACATGCACTCTCCTCTTCATCATGGACAAGGGTCTTTGAAGTTGTTTCCAACCCATGAGGGCTGTTAAATCCGTGGGTTAAAGAAGCTATTCCTTATGGCCCTTGAGATTTACAGTAAGTAGATGGTAGGGTCTCATTTCAGCCACTCTATTTTAAGGTGCACTGCTTTGCCCTCTGCTCTTCCTCCTCACCTGGCACTAACTTCAGAAAATTTTACTTTAAACCTTTTAGCAACACTGTTTGTTCAGCTATTTGTTTTGGTGGGAGAAGACAGATGAGCACAAGAGCAAGATTTCAAGGTATCCTAAGGTGATTTTAAGAGCTAGAAAGGCCTTTATATGTCACTTCTCCCTCTCTCTACACCTTCATCTTAGTCCAAGCTTTCTTCATCTTGCAGAAATTTCTTATGGGTGTCTCCCAACCCTCCTGTCACATTAATATGATTTCTCCATAGTTGTTCATCCCTTTTGTGGGTGATGCAGGCAAAGACAAGTCCAAGAGAAAATAACTGGCCTTCAAAGGGCAGTCTCCAGCAGGTCTAACTTAGAGATGGGAAGTCCATGGACTCTGAAGTATTTTCTAGCCAGCGGGAGTTAGGAACAGCCTTGTCAAACACAAGGCCAGCAAGGCGATAGCTTAAGACCCCAAGCAGAAGATAAGTAAGTGTTCGCTATAAACCCACTTATCTGATGTATTAGTCCTCTAAGTGCTCCTCTTTCACATTTTCTGGTGCTATGACAAGATGCAGTGAAGATTAGGAGTCCATGGGTAGTATCCTTCTTTCCCTCATGAGTTTGAAAATAAGCATAAAAATGGCACGAGAATCAGAGGAATGAAGATCCAAAGAATCAGCTTTCTAGCTAACTAAACCAGTGTGAGAGAACATGGACACACATCCGCAGCCATGTGAGTCTGCAAACACTTTCCCTTGAGTTAGCAGACTCACCTGTACAGGTCCTGGCGTGGATGGACCACTCCAGGCTTCGCCTGCGAGGGCACAGCAGGGAGCCAGACCAGAATGCATGTGTCCAGTGCAGAGGGAGTGGGCTGCCCCAAGGATGCCTGACTCCATCTCTGAAACTCACTAGTCAGAAAGGCAGCCCTCCTCCCATGGGAAAGAATGAGTGAGGGAAGGAGGAAAAACCTGGAGTGGTACTTGAGCTGAAGTTCCCCACTAAGGCTACCAGCATCCCAGGGAAATTAACATGCATCCTCTCCCTGCTTCCAACCTGCTGACCCTGGGCCTTTTTTAGGAGACAGGCACATGTAAGATGACGCTTAAGCTAAAGTAGATGTTAACTCCAGAAGGCAGCTTGGCTGTGCCAGGGGAGATGTCAAGGCTAGCAAGGAGAATGTGAGGATATTGAGCACTTCATTGCGAGTCCTGGAAATTCAGAGTTTTAGGTTGTAATGTCATGGTGGAAAGGTTAGTAACTTAACGGCAGAAAGGTAGAAATAAATTCTCATACCACTATACTCCCAGAAAAAAAAAATTCTGCTATTTTAAAGCCACATGCAGTATGAGGTGGCCTATAAAATAACCCAGGACCGCCCATGGGGTAATTGGCTCCAGTGGGTTCTATTTTATTAATATTAAGGATGGTGGAAGCTCCCTTTAAGAGCAATGCAAACTTTTCCACCAAAGTCTAGGTGTGGACCAGCTGGTGGGTGAAAAATGAAGGTGTCAGAGACGGAGAACTTAGCCTTAAAAAGTCTGCAACATGATGGCATTCCTTTGAAGTCTCTTATTTACTCTATCTTAAAAATTCACGAGATTTTTGACAGTCTCTCAAACAATACTTTCATTTTTGCTTTGATATAAAAATAGGACTTAAATTACCTACCATTAAGAAAATGGATGCTTTCTGGGAGGATGTGGTATGCTTTGCCCTTGGTCCTGCACATCCGAGGCAGGTCTCTGAGTAACTGCCCAGAACTCATTCTGTCTTATAGTCTCAGGCTTGAGAAACACTGTTTATATGCAGTATCCATTCATCTGTCCATCCAACAAATATTTACTAAGCAATAATTATTCATAAGGCATTCTATGTGTAAGATATAGTCAAAATCTCAAGGAGTTATGACTTCTAATAGACGAGTTTAAAATTTTCATTTACAGTAAGAAAACAAATGCAACCTGCCTCTTCCAGTAATTGGTAGATAGTAGGCATTTTTAAAGGTATTTTATATCATTGCATATTTTCATTATTATCCTAAGAATGCATTAAGAACAAAGGCAAATAATACTGGATTTTCACTTGGAAAGAAAGGGGAATCCTAAAAGTCTTGGCCAAAACAGTAAAAAAAAAAAAAAAAAAAAAAAAACCAACAGCTGATGGGAATGTAAATTAGTTCAACCATTGTGGAAGACAATGTGGTGATTTCTCAAAGACCTAGGATCAGAAATACCATTTGACCCAGCAATCCCATTACTGGATATATACCCAAATGAATATAAATCATTCTATTATAAAGATACATGAACGTGTATGTTCATTGCAACACTATTCACAATAGCAAAGACATGGAATCAACCCAAATTACTATCAATAATAGACTGGATAAAAAAATGTCGTACACATACATCACAGAATACTATGCAGCCATTAAAAGAATGAGATCATGTCTTTTGCTGGGACATGGATGGAGCTGGAAGCCACTATCCTCAGCAAACTAACACAAGAACAGAAAACCAAACATTGCTTGTTCTCACTTATAAGTGGGAGCGGAACAATGAGAATATATGGACCCAGAGAGGGGAATAACACACACTGGGGCCTGTCAGTGGGGTGGGGCATGGGATGGGAGAAAGAGCATGAGGAAAAATAGCTACTGCATGCTGGGCTTAATCCCTAGGTGATGGGTTGATATGTGCAGCAAACCAACATGGCACACATTTACCTATGTAACAAAACTACACATCCTGCACATGTGCCCCGGAACTTAAATAAAATAAAATAAAAACAAAGAGAAGAAAAACACAATAGCAACAAACATTCCCTAGTGCCCTGTTATTGTGACCTTCATTAGGCTGAGGATCTTTTAGTTAATAAATAAAAATCTGTTGCCTAATCTCAAACAATACTGCAGGTATAAATGATGTAGCTTAGCATGTGGTTATGTACAGGCATACTCATTACCTTTTTGATCCATTAAATAATGTTACAGCAACAAGAACATACACTCCTTAAATCAGAAATCATTCTGTAGCACCTTTGCTCAATAGAAATACAGTGCAAGACACATACACAGTTTTAAATTTTCTTTTCTTTTCTTTTCTTTTCTTTTCTTTTCTTTTCTTTTCTTTTCTTTTCTGTTTTTGAGACTGGAGTCTATCTCTGTCACCCAGGCTGCAGTGCAGTGGCACAATCCCAGCTCACTGTAACCTCCACCTCCCGGGTTCAAGTGATTCTCATACCTCAGCCTCCTGAGTAGCTGGGACTACAGGCACATGCCACCACACCTGTCTAATTTTTGTTGTTGTTGCTGTTGTTGTATTTTTAGTAGAGACGGGGTTTCACTGTGTTAGCTAGGATGGTCTCGATCTCTTGACCTTGTGATCCGCCCGCCTCAGCCTCCCAAAGTGCTGGGATTACAGGCGTGAGCCACCACGTCCAGCCAGTTTTAAATTTTCTAGTAGCACATATAAAAAGTAAAAAGAAACAGGTGAATTTAAAAATAAAATACATCCTAAATATGGCCATTTCAACATGCAATCAATACAAAATTATAAATGAAATCTTTTATATTGTTTTCTATTGTCTTCAAAATCCAATGCGTATTTTATGCTCACCCACATCTCTATCCCAACTAAATACACCTCTTGTGCTCAATAGCTGCAGTGACTCGTGTCTGCCATATTGAACAGTGCAGGTACAGACTACAAGGCTTTAGTTAAAAGTCCAAAAAATCTCCTATGAGGAGCTTATCATTAAAAAAAGAAGTATATGTGTTTAAATTTTATTTTAATCATGGACATTGATAATAACAATCCTCAGTGGAATTCATTCTAAATTTATTGACCTCTTCTTAAGTCGCATAAATTAAACAATATTAGTTTTGGATAAAAGTAGTAGTTATGAACGTTACAAAGGGCAGGTCTGAAGTAAATCAATTATTTGTTCTTATCCTGAATGGTTCTGTATTACTAGGGTTTTTGGTTATCTCTGTTGCTAAGAGTTTTTATTTTCTGTCTTTTCCATCATTATCAGGCACTTGTATACTCTTAACCTATTGCCATGGTGTTTGACTCCTTACTCTAATACACACGCACATACACACACAAACTTACACTCTGTAGAAAATGCTACTACATGTGTTAAAATGTACATAAAAATGATGTATTTTTGGCATGAGAGACTGAAATATTCTCCCATAAATAAAAAATGCTTTATCAACTTCCTTTTGCCTCAGCTAACCTCAGCATAGTGGTAGTTAGAAGATACATGAAGTTGTTTCCAGTAAAGAATTACAGTGCTTCTTTATTCAATTGTTTACTTATTTTGATGTGTCATATTTAAATATACTAAGACAGTTTTCTGAAATCCCATAGAAACTATCAATGCTTTTTTAGAAAATGCCATTTGACTATAAATAAGTTTAATTATTTCTCATAGTATTAATTATTTTTGAATACAGAAAAGATCTGAGGATATTTAGAATGCTTGTTTTTAGAAATATAATACCCATGGAGGTATTTAGCTCCTCTCTGAGAGTTTAAACATCTCATCTGTGTAATCACATTACTAACACTGTCACTATAAAGAAAATTTCAAGAAATAGAATAGCTATTCGTTGTGTACCACTCAACATAAAAGTTTAATAAATTCATACAACATAAAGAATGGGAATACACCTGAGGTAACAATAACAATATGATAGTAGCATATGATAATATAATATTTATTCTATTAATATGATAGGAATAATAACATAATAGCATAATATATAATGTAATAATATTAACACATGCTACTATTATAATAATGTAACATTAACTACTTAGTATATCCCAGGTAGTATACTAAATATTTTATATTCATTTTGTCATCTAATCTTCACACTGACCTTGGAAGGTATACGCACTTATTCTACACAAAGGAAACAGGCTATTTGAGAGCCGTGTAGCTGTGTAGTGATGGAGCTAGGGTGAAAGAAAACACACTTCTCCCTGACTCTAGATCCAAACTCTTAACCATTGTGTCACACTGCCACATTTTGTCAAATTACATTTATTGGAGGAGCAAACTGACCAGAGAAGGAGAATGACTATAAAAGGTGTCCTTCTAATCTAATCAGTGTCATTGCCACCTCCAGAAACCAAGTCTTTTTACTCAGGGCCATGTTTATTCAACAGTGATGGTCTGAGTTTATTAACGTAATCACAGATTGTTTTTATAAATATCAATTGTTCTACAGCAAAGAAGAAATTATTCTTGTTGCAGCATTATTCACAATAGTTCAGATAAACCTAGCCATTGATGGATAAAGAAAATGTGATGCATGTGCATATATATGCATACATATATGTGTATATATACATTATTTATATGTTCTCTCTATATCTCTATATAATTCCACCTTAAGAAAGAAGGAGAGACCCTGTCATTTGCAACAGTATGGATGAACCTGTAGGACATTATGTTAAATGAAATAAAACAGGTGCAGAAACACAAATACTACATGATCTCACTTACGTATGTAATCAAAAAAAGTTGAAATCAAGGAAGCTGAGAGTAGAATGGTGATCGTGAGGAACTGGGAAGAGGCCAAAAATGGGTTGATGTTAGTCAAAGAATGCACAGTTTTAGTTAAGCAGTTGAATAAGTTCTGGTGACTACATAAGCATGGTGACTACAGTTATTAATCCTATATTGTATACTTGACATTTACTGAGAGAATAGATCTTTAATGTTCTAACTACAGGTAGAAAAATGGTAATATTGAGCTGACGGATGAGTTATCTTGAGAGTGATAAACAGTTCACAATACATACGTAATAAAAGCACCATGTTTTAAGTCTTCAATATGTCCATTTTTTATTTTTCAATTATTGTGATCTTCATTCACATGCAATTCCAATCAGGTGGTTACCTGGGCAGAGTCTATGGTCTCTAAGACGTCTTCCTTGTCTTTAATGAATATAAAAGCAGATGTCCTGGCTCTAATTCCCCTTCTTTCACTTCCTTTTGCACACTGGGGTTTGTAGGTAACCCCTGAGAATATCTGTCTCATCACCCGTATGTAGAGATAAGCAGCATGGGGACTGGATCACCAGTACTTGTCATGATTTGTCACAGTGTGGCACTAGGTTTGTCACACTAATGAATAAATAATAAATGTTTACTCCTTTGTAAACTGTTCATCACTTCTTCTTAGTTGTCATTATATGCCTATGTTTATTCCCAGTTTTGTGCCTTAACCTTGAGTAACTTCTTCTTCCTTCACCAATAAAAACTCAATGGATCCCTCCAGGCTAGTGTAATTTTGTTCACTTTCCCAGGCAATACTGAAATCAGCCTTCTTCATATACACATTTTGCATTGTGAAGTGGTCACCTGCATATATATTTGTTCTTTTCTGAATAGCATGAGACAACAACACTTGGTTGTAATGCCAGTTCATGCACTGAGCCTTACACAAAGGCTGGCCTCCTGATAACAGATAGGTTGCTAACGAGGTATGTAACCTTGAGCAGACACCCTAGCCTCTGAGGCCAAAATCTCTCAAAATAAAATAGGGATAATACCTAGGATTTAAGGGTTAAAGGCCCAGCTAAATAAAAGACAAAATAAAAAATTGTTAGCACCCTCTCCCTTCCCTGAGCTCTACATATTCTCAGTTATTCATTCCCTTGACTGCTTTTCCTTACCTCCCACATCCTTTGGATTAAAAAGTCCTCTGTGGTTACTTCCAACAAATATTGTGATTTGAACTATTTCTCAACAATTTTACCACTAACCTACCAGGTCAAGCCACTATATTCTTTCATCAAATTCTTCAGTAGCCTCCATTCTTGCTCCCTTACTATTTATTTTCACTTTAATATATAAATCAGATCATGTTACTCTAAGATATGGTTAGGTTTTTTGTCCCCACCCAAATCTCATCTTGAATTACAATCCCTCTAATCCTCATAATCCCCATATCAGGTGGAGGTAATTGGATCATGGGGGTGGTTTCCCCCATGCTGTTCTCCTGATAGTCAATGAGTTCTCATGAGATCTGATGGTTATAAAAGGGACTCTTCCCCCTTCACTCCTCATTCTTCCCCTTCCTGCCACTTTGTGAAGACAATCTTGCTTCCTCTTCACCTTCTGCCATGACTGTAAGTTTCCTGAGGCCTCCCCAGCCATGCCGACTGTGAGCCAATTAAACCTCTTTCCTTTATAAATTACCCAGTCTCAAGCAGTTTTTACAGCAGAGTGAGAATGGACTAATACACTCACCTACTCAAAACTCTAATAAAAAGAGTAGAATGCATTATAATATGGTCTGGGTCTGTGTCCCTGCCCAAATCTCATGTTGAAATGTAATCCCCAATGTCGGAGTGGGGACATGGTGGGAGGTGACTGGATAATCGGGGCAGATTTCCCCTTTGGTGCTGTTCTCATGAGAGTGAGTGTGTTCTCGCTAGATCTGGCTGTTTAAAAGTGTTCTGCACCTCCTCCCTCTCTCTTCCTCCTGCTCAGGCCATATAAGATATGCCTGCTTCCCTTTCACCTTCTGCCATGATCGTGAGTTTCCTGAGGCCTCCCCAGCTATGCTTCCTGTACAGCCTGTGGAACTGTGAGCCAATTAAACCCCTTTTCTTTATAAATTGCCCAGTGTTAGGTATGTCTTTATAGTGGTTTGAGAACAAACTAATATATATTATAAACAAAATTTAAACTCTATTGCTATGGACAGAGGCCTACATGGTCTGGACTCTGCTGATACCTCTAACTTCATTTCACACCACATAGCCCCATCAGTCTATGTTGATTATGGGACTTATTGCTATTCCTGTAATTCACAAATACATTCCTGCCCTGGGGTCTTTTTAGTCCCAGTTCCATCTGCCTCCCTTTTCATTATTTACAAGGTTTTCATTCTCAGTCCTGTGAGGCATTTTTATATATTTCCACTTAGGAGAGACCTTCTTTCCCTATGATAAGCGAACTAGTCTCCAATTCCATTAGTCTCTATCCTTTACTCTCCTTTATTTTCCTTCATAATATTTATTTCCAAGTATAATTATATTATTTATCCATTTGTTTGTTTATTGCCACCTTACTGTCCTAAAATAAACAAACTATAGAGAACAGAGACTATATCTTTTGGACAATGTTAAAAATACCAACTAGACTGCTTATACTGTGTGCTCAATAAACAAATTTTTTTAAATAATACATAATAACTCAACATGTGCCAATAATAACCACTATACTGATTGATAGCACTTATAGCATTTTACTGGGCATGTCCATTCTAATGTCTGTGTTCCTCATTTCCCTAGGAGGATGAGAACTGTGGCTTACTGATTCCTAGTGTTTCTGCCATCTGTGGCATGCATTACATAATTAGAAAATATTTAATGCTTTAAATACCATTTGCTAATTATCATGCTTTATATCATTTGAGTCTCAGCAATTCAGTGAGAGAATCAGGGTTGCTATTATTTCCATTTTGCAATGGAAAAAAATATGCTGAGAAAGGAGAAATGTTAAGTCCATGGCTGTATCTAAAATGAAAGACAGAAAGGGAAATGCCAGATAAGGCTGGAGACATAGGTTGCAGCCAGATGGGGAAGCACTTTGTATACCGTGCTTAGAAATTTGGACTTTATCCTGTGGTATATTGCAAAACAGGGGCTCAAATTACCAGTATAATAATCACATTCAGTTTCTTATGCCATATAACAGTCCTGAATCTACACTTTCCATTTATGACATCTAAACATTCCATTCAACTGAAGAATGGGCAAATATCCTCTCTGTTCTGTACTGTGTGGCTGGCCAAGTACTTCCCCTATTTAATTCAGTGAAACTCTTGGTGGTTTCCATCTGTGCAAGGTCTAAAAAATTAAATCAGTTCAGAATGTCCTTTTTTATACATATCTACTAATCATTTACTTATTCATACGTCTACATATCCATTTAGATGGTTATTCATATTTACTGAACACCTATTGTAGTCCAGAAACTTGGGCTAAAAGTCAAGTATTAAGTTTTAAAATGGCTATATATATAACAGTATGTACAAAACACATATATATTTGAATATTTCAGATAGGTAGAAATCGTTATTCAGAAGTCACAACCATCACTCACGTGGCACTTACAATACCAACAAAAATTAAAAATATAAAATCGTAAAGTTTAAAATGTGATATAATTGACTCATTCCTAATGTAAACGAATTTACTTTGTATATTCATGGAATGCTTACTATGTGCTAAGCATTAGGTATACACAGATAAGTAGAAAGCCCCTGCCTTCTAGGAGCAGGTCTATCTGTTTTAGCATTGGTGAGAGTGTAGGCTGAGCAAAGGGAAAATATGAGCAGGCAGCCCTCACAATAGACTCATGTGAGAAACACCTTTATCATCACCCACTACACTTTACAGGTGAGGAAATTGAAAGTCCCTAGTTAGCCAAAAACCAAAGACAAAGCTGTAAGTGGCAACACCAGAATATGAGTATCATTTACCAGCTCTAAAAGCTATCCCTTTCCTGCCCTTCCCTATTTTATATATATATATATATATATATCCCTCCATAATCAGAGACCCACCCAGGTCAAGGAACAGAACATGGATCCCACCTTTCAATGAGAGGAGAGTCAATAACATGTTGTAAGAACAGCATGGGGAGTGAAAGATCTTTACAGGGTCATCTGGGGGAAATACAAGAGTTTCCTCAGATGCAATGAGAAGAACACAGCATCCCTTTTCAGATATTTCTGCTTAAAATGTATAATGTGAAACTAATCATGGGGAAATACCTGACAAATCAAAACTGAGAAACATTGTACAATTAACTGACTTGTAATCTTGATACATGTCAAGAGTATAAACTTCAAGGAAAGACTGATGAGCTGTTCCAGCCTGAAATAGTTTAAAAACATGAGGCAACTCACAGCAACGTAGGATTCTGAATTAGATCCTTTCACCAGAGAGGACATTATTGGGACATTTATAAAACTTTGCTGGAGTTTGAAGATTACATGATAGTAACGTATCAAAGGTTCCCTTCCTGATTTTGATATTATTATGTCTATGCAGAAGAACATTCTTGGTTAGAATCAATAAATACTACATTGTTAAGGGGAGATGTGGCATCAAGTTAAAAACCCTCAAAGTTCTTTGTTCTACATTTGCAACTTTTCAGCAAGTTTGAGATTTTGTAATAAAAAAATTCATTCTTTTTTTTTTTTTTTTTTTTTTTTTTAGAATAAGCAAAGTAATACCTGTATACCCCAGGTCTTACCAACCAAATCTAGCTGGAAATGTGTGCCAAATCTCTACTTCCTTTGGAATATACAAAGACCAAGGAAAAGAGGAAAATTAAATCACAAACTTAGTAAACATGTGTTCTATCAGATTTGTTTATTTATTATTTATTTTTTATTTGGAGAGAAACTAGTACCTGCCTTACACTCCAATAAGAAAGAAAAAAACCTGTTTCCTAAATAATTCACACTTTGATTGACTAAGATCACAGCAGGTAGTTTAGAATAATCTATTCAAAATATGTCATAATACCGATTTTCAGAAGGATCACACAGAGTCAGAAACTTTCAGCAATCTATTTATTTGTGTTTTGCTCTGCTTAGAAGTTCTGCTGTTCAAGTCAAGATTATGCTTAGCTGTTTTCAACTCATGAATATCACCTGCTACCATAAATGAATTTTGCTCTTAATTGTTCATTAAATTACTTATGCTTATAAAGCCACAAGATCTGCTAGTTAATCTTTAAAAAAGAAAGCATGATAAAGAATAAAAGATATTTTGAAAATAGTATTATTAAATAATAATAATAATGTTTAAAGCCTCAACTCTAACACATTTATTTTGTGTATATTTTCTTTACTTTTCATGAGCATGAAATGTCTTCTTAGAAGCTGTGGAGTATCTACACCACTTTTTATTTTTATTTTTTCACCTAATAAAGCATTGCAAACAGTTATCCATATTGTATATGGTTGTCATAACTGTCATTTTTAGTGGCTAATAAATCATCTCCTCACTGCAAACTTGTTTGCTCAGGCTTCTCTCCCAACATAAGCTTTACTTCTAATTCAAACTTTCCCTTTCCAAATGATCCTCAGCTCCCCGACAGTGATCTTTCCTGCCTTTGAACATCAGCCACATTTAATGCATTTCCTCCACTTGAAGCTTGTCATACGCCACCAGTGCTGGAAGGTCTTTTCTATCCACAGAGACCTCTTCTGTCCAAACTGGCATCCCCTAGCCACATGTGGCCATATAAATTTAAAATTAAACTAATTAAAATTAAATAAATTTAAAATTCAGTTTTGGAATCACGTTGGCCACATTTCTACTGCTCTATCACCACATGTGACTAACCCTTCTTATTTTAGAGACAGGACAGATTAGTAAAACTTCCATCATTGCAAAAATTTCTTTTTTTTCTTTTTAATTCACAAATAATAATCGTATATATTTATGGTGTGCAATGTGACATTTCGATATCTTTTTACATAGTGGAATGATTTAATCAAACTGAACTATCCTATCCATCACATCACATACTAATTATTTTTTGAACATTTAAATATACTCAAGATGTTTAACAGATAGTGTCTCCCTGGACTGTGAGTATCTCACAAAGCATTACGTCTTTTGTTTTTTGTTTTTTTTCAAAAAATGACTTGTTTTTTTCCTTTTTTTTATTATTATTAAAGTTTCAGGGTACATGTGCACAATGTGCAGGTTCGTTACATATGTATACATGTGCCATGCTGGTGTGCTGCACCCATCAACTCAACATTTAGCATTAGATATATCTCCTAATGCCATCCCTCCCCCCTCCCCCCACCCCACAACAGTCCCCAGAGTGTGATGTTCCCCTTCCTGTGTCCGTCCATGTGTTCTCATTGTTCAATTCCCACCTATGAGTGAGAACATGCGGTGTTTGGTTTTTTGTCCTTGCGATAGTTTACTGAGAATGATGATTTCCAATTTCATCCATGTCCCTACAAAGGACATGAACTCATCATTTTTTATGGCTGCATAGTATTCCATGGTGTATATGTGCCACATTTTCTTAATCCAGTCTATCATTGTTGGACATTTGGATTGGTTCCAAGTCTTTGCTATTGTGAATAGTGCCGCTATAAACATACATGTGCATGTGTCTTTATAGCAGCATGATTTATAGTCCTTTGGGTATATACCCAGTAATGGGATGGCTGGGTCAAATGGTATTTCTAGTTCTAGATCCCTGAGGAATCACCATACTGACTTCCACAATGTTTGAACTAGTTTACAGTCCCACCAACAGTGGAAAAATGTTCCTATTTCTCCACATCCTCTCCAGCACCTGTTGTTTCCTGACTTTTTAATGATCACCATTCTAACTGGTGTGAGATGGCATCTCACTGTGGTTTTGATTTGCATTTCTCTGATGGCCAGTGAGGTGACCATTTTTTCATGTGTTTTTTGGCTGCATAAATGTCTTCTTTTGAGAAGTGTCTCTTCATGTCCTTTGCCCACTTTTTGATGGGGTTGTTTGTTTTCTTCTTGTAAATTTGTTTGAGTTCATTGTAGATTCTGGATATTAGCCCTTTGTCAGATGAGTAGGTTGCGAAAATTTTCTCCCATTTTGTAGGTTGCCTGTTCACTCTGATGGTAGTTTCTTTTGCTGTGCAGATGCTCTTTAGTTTAATTAGATCCCATTTGTCAAATTTGGCTTATGTTGCCATTGCTTTTGGTGTTTTAGACATGAAGTCCTTGCCCATGCCTATGTCCTGAATGGTAATGCCTAGATTTTCTTCTAGGGTTTTTACGGTTTTAGGTCTAACGTTTAAGTCTTTAATCCATCTTGAATTGATTTTTGTATAAGGTGTAAGGAAGGGATCCAGTTTCAGCTTTCTACATATGGCTAGCCAGTTTTCCCAGCACCATGTATTGAATAGGGAATCCTTTCCCCATTGCTTGTTTTTCTCAGGTTTGTCAAAGATCAGATAGTTGTAGATATGCGGCGTTATTTCTGAAGGCTCTGTTCTGTTCCATTGATCTATATCTCTGTTTTGGTACCACTACCATGCTGTTTTGGTTACTGTAGCCTTGTAGTATAGTTTGAAGTCAGGTAGCGTGATGCTTCCAGCTTTGTTCTTTTGGCTTAGGATCGACTTGGTGATGCGCACTCTTTTTTGGTTTCATATGAACTTTAAAGTAGTTTTTTCTAATTCTGTGAAGAAAGTCATTGGTAGCTTGATGGGGATGGCATTGAATCTATAAATTACCTTGGGCAGTATGGCCATTTTCATGATATTGATTCTTCCTACTCATGCGCATAGAATATTCTTCCATTTCTTTGTATCCTCTTTTATTTCATTGAGCAATGGTTTGTAGTTCTCCTTGAAGAGGTCCTTCATGTCCCTTGTAAGTTGGATTCCTATGTATTTTATTCTCTTTGAAGCAATTGTGAATGGGAGTTCACTCATGATTTGGCTCTCTGTTTGTCTGTTATTAGTGTATAAGAATGCTTGTGATTTTTGCACATTGATTTTGTATCCTGAGACTTTGCTGAAGGTGCTTATCAGCTTAAGGAGATTTTGGGCTGAGACAATGGGGTTTTCTAATCCCGTCATCTGCAAACAGGGATAATTTGACTTCCTCTTTTCCTAAGTGAATACCCTTTATTTTCTTCTCCTGCCTAATTTCCCTGGCCAGCACTTCCAACATTATGTTGAATAGGTGTGGTGAGAGAGGGCATCCCTGTCTTATGCCAGTTTTCAAAGGGAATGCTTCCAGTTTTTGCCCATTCAGTATGATATTGGCTGTGGGTTTGTCATAGATAGCTCTTATTATTTTGAGATACGTCCCATCAAACCTAATTTTTTGAGAGTTTAAGAAGGGTTGTTGAATTTTCTCAAAGGCCTTTTCTGCATTTATTGAGATAATCATGTGGTTTTTGTCTTTGGTTCTGTTTATATGCTGGATTACATTTATTGAATTCTGTATATTGAACCCGTCTTGCATCCCAGGGATGAAGCCCACTTGATCATGGTGGATAAGCTTTTTGATGTGCTGCTGGATTCGGTTTGCCAGTATTTAATTGAGGATTTTTGCATCAATGGTCATCAAGGATATTGGTCTAAAATTCTCTTTTATTGTTGTGTCTCTGCTTGGCTTTGGTATCAGAATGATGCTGGCCTCATAAAATGAGTTAGGGAGGATTCCCTCTTTTTCTATTGATTGGAATAGTTTCAGAAGGAATGGTACCAGTTCCTCCTTGTACCTCTGGTAGAATTCGGCTGTGAATCCATCTGGTCCTGGACTCTTTTTGGTTCGTAAGCTATTGATTATTGCCACAATTTCAGAGCCTATTATTGGTCTATTCAGAGATTCAACTTCTTCCTGGTTTAGTCTTGGGAGTGTGTATGTGTCAAGGAATTTATCCATTTCTTCTAGATTTTCTAGTTTATTTGCATAGAGGTGTTTGTAGTATTCTCTGATGGTAGTTTGTATTTCTGTGGGATTGGTGGTGATATCCCCTTTATCATTTTTTATTGCATCTATTTGATTCTTCTCTCTTTTTTTCTTTATTAGTCTTGCTAGCGGTCTATCAGTTTTGTTGATCCTTTCAAAAAACCAGCTCCTGGATTCATTAATTTTTTGAAGAGTTTTTTGTGTCTCTATTTCCTTCAGTTCTGCTCTGATTTTAGTCATTTCTTGCCTTCTGCTAGCTTTTGAATGTGTTTGCTCTTGCTTTTCTAGTTCTTTTAATTGTGATGTTAGGGTGTCAATTTTGGATCTTTCCTGCTTTCCCTTGTGGGCATTTAGTGCTATAAATTTCCCTCTACACACTGCTTTGAATGTGTCCCAGAGATTCTGGTATGTTGTGTCTTTGTTCTCGTTGGTTTCAAAGAACATCTTTATTTCTGCCTTCATTTCGTTATGTACCCAGTAGTCATTTAGGAGCAGGTTGTTCAGTTTCCATGTAGTTGAGAGGTTTTGAATGAGTTTCTTAACCCTGAGTTCTAGTTTGATTGCATTGTGGTCTGAGAGACAGTTTGTTATAATTTCTGTTCTTTTACATTTGCTGAGGAGAGCTTAACTTCCAAGTATGTGGTCAATTTTGGAATAGGTGTGGTGTGGTGCTGAAAAAAATGTATATTCTGTTGATTTGGGGTGGAGAGTTCTGTAGATGTCTATTAGGTCTGCTTGGTGCAGAGCTGAGTTCAATTCCTGGATATCCTTGTTAACTTTCTGTCTTATTGATCTGTCTAATGTTGACAGTGGGGTGTTAAAGTCTCCAATTATTATTGTGTGAGAGTCTAAGTCTCTTTGTAGGTCACTCAGGACTTGCTTTATGAATCTGGGTGCTCCTGTATTGGGTGCATATATATTTAGGATAGTTAGCTTTTCTTGTTGAATTGATCCCTTTGCCATTATGTAATGGCCTTCTTTGTCTCTTTTGATCTTTGTTGGTTTAAAGTCTGTTTTATCAGAGACTAAGATTGCAACCCCTGCCTTTTTTTGTTTTCCATTTGCTTGGTAGATCTTCCTCCATCCTTTCATTTTGAGCCTATGTATGTCTCTGCACGTGAGATGGTTTCCTGAATACAGCACATTGATAGGTCTTGACTCTTTATCCAATTTGCCAGTCTGTGTCTTTTAATTGGAGCATTTAGTCCATTTACATTTACAGTTAATATTGTTATGTGTGAATTTGATCCTTTCATTATGATGTTAGCTGGTTATTTTGCTTGTCAGTTGATGCAGTTTCTTCCTAGTCTCGATGGTCTTTACATTTTGGCATGTTTTTGCAGCGGCTGGTACCGGTTGTTCCTTTCCATGTTTAGCGCTTCCTTCAGGAGCTCTTTTAGGGCAGGTCTGGTGGTGACAAAATCTCTCAGCATTTGCTTCTCTGTAAAGTATTTTATTTCTCCTTTACTTATGAAGCTTAGTTTGGCTGGATATGAAATTCTGGGTTGAAAATTCTTTTCTTTAAGAATGTTGAATATTGGCCCCCACTCTCTTCTGGCTTGTAGAGTTTCTGCCAAGAGATCCGCTGTTAATCTGATGGGCTTCCCTTTGTGGGTAACCCGACCTTTCTCTCTGGCTGCCCTTAACATTTTTTCCTTCATTTCAACTTTGGTGAATCTGACAATTATGTGTCTTGGAGTTGCTTTTCTCGAGGAGTATCTTTGTGGCGTTCTCTGTGTTTCCTGAATCTGAATGTTTGCCTGTCTTGCTAGATTGGGGAAGTTCTCCTGGATAATATCCTGCAGAGTGTTTTCCAACTTGGTTCCATTCTCCCCGTCACTTTCAGGTATACCAATCAGACATTGATTTGGTCTTTTCACATAATCCCATATTTCCTGGAGGCTTTGTTCATTTCTTTTTACTCTTTTTTCTCTAAACTTCCCTTCTTGCTTCATTTCATTCATTTCATCTTCCATCGCTGATACCCTTTCTTCCAGTTGATGGCATCGGCTCCTGAGGCTTCTACATTCTTCACGTAGTTCTCCTGCCTTGGATTTCAGCTCCATCAGCTCCTTTAAGCACTGCTCTGTATTGGTTATTCTAGTTATGCATTCATCTAAATTTTTTTCAAAGTTTTCAACTCCTTTGCCTTTGGTTTGAATTTCCTCCTGTAGCTCGGAGTAGTTTGATCGTCTGAAGCCTTCTTCTCTCAACTCATCAAAGTCATTCTCCGTCCAGCTTTGTTCTGTTGCTGGTGAGGAACTGCGTTCCCTTGGAGGAGGAGAGGCACTCTGCTTTTTAGAGTTTCCAGTTTTTCTGCTCTGTTTTTTCCCCATCTTTGTGGTTTTATCTACTTTTGGTCTTTGATGATGGTGATGTAAAGATGGGTTTTTGGTGTGGTTGTCCTGTTTGTTAGTTTTCCTTCTAACAGACAGGACCCTCAGCTGCACGTCTGTTGGAGTTTACTAGAGGTCCACTCTCGACCCTGTTTGCCTGGGTATCAGCAGCAGTGTCTGCAGAACAGCGGATTTTCATGAACCACGAATGCTGCTGTCTGATTGTTCCTCTGGAACTTTTGTCTCAGAGGTGTACCCGGCCGTGTGAGGTGTAGTCTGCCCCTACTTAGGGGTGCCTCCCAGTTAGGCTGCTCGGGGGTCAGGGGTCAGGGACCCACTTGAGGAGGCAGTCTGCCAGTTCTCAGATCTCCAGCTGCGTGCTGGGAGAAGCACTGCTCTCTTCAAAGCTGTTAGACAGGGACATTTAAGTCTGCAGAGGTTACTGCTGTCTTTTTGTTTGTCTGTGCCCTGTCCCCAGAGGTGGAGCCTAGAGAGGCAGGCAGGCCTCCATGAGCTTTGGTGGGCTCCACCCAGTTCGAGCTTCCCAGCTGCTCTGTTTACCTAAGCAAGCCTCGGCAATGGTGGGTGCCCCTCCCCCAGCCTTGCTGCTGCCTTGCAGTTTGATCTCAGACTGCTGTGCTAGCAATCAGCGAGATTCCATGGGCAAAGGACCCTCCGAACCATGTGTGGGATATAATCTCCTGGTGCGCCATTTTTTAAGCCCGTCGGAAAAGCGCAGTATTCGGGTGGGAATGACTCAATTTTCCAGGTGCCATCTGTCACCCCTTTCTTTGACTAGGAAAGGGAACTCCCTGACCCCTTGCGCTTCCCGAGTGAGGCAATGCCTTGCCCTGCTTCAGCTCATGCACAGTGCACTGCACCCATTGTCCTGCGCCCACTGTCTGGCACTCCCTAGTGAGATGAACCCGGTACCTCAGATGGAAATGCAGAAATCACCCGTCTTCTGCATCACTCACACTAGGAGCTGTAGACCAGAGCTGTTCTTATTCGGCCATCTTGGCTCCTCTGATTTTTTTTAAAATTCTTATTCAAAAAGATATTTTTTTCATTTGAAGATTATCTTGTCCTGAGAAATTTGATCTTAAGATGTCAATGAAGAAAACAGGTTTTGATGGCATCAGATATTTATGAAAACAAGCCTTATGAGGGGCCGGGCACGGTGGCTCACGCCTGTAATCCCAGCACTTTGGGAGGCCTAGGCGGGCAGATCACGAGGTCAGGAGATCCAGACCATCCTGGCTAACACGGTGAAACCCCGTCTCTACTAAAAACACAAAAAATTAAAAGCATTATGTTTTAAGAAGTGAGTCCTGAAATTCCAGGTGCAGGTAAAGGTGTGTGGAAAGGGACATTCTCATTCAGAGTGCAAATTGATACAACCACTTTTGAGAATGATCTGGTGATATTTAGTAAGTAAACTTCAAAATGTACAATCTTTACTCTGATGGTTAATTTTATGTATGAACTTGATTAGGCTTTGGGATGCCCATATAGCTAGTTCAACATTATTTCTGGGTGTGTCTGTAAGGGTGTTCTGGAAGAGATTAGCAAATGAACCAGTGGACACAGCCACGAAACTCTGCCCTCACCCATGTGGATGGACCTCATTGTATCTATTGAGGTCAGACTAAAAACTCAGAGAAAGAACAAAAGCTCAGAGAAAGGGCAAATTTCTCCCTCTTTTTGAGCTGGGTCACCCATCCTCTCCTGCCCTTGGACATCAGTGCTCCCGATCCTTGGCCTTGAACTCGAGCCAGGACTCACATCAGTGGTACCTAGTCTGGGGACCTTCAAACTTGGATTGGGACTACACCATTGGCTCCCTTGGTTCTCAAGTCTTCAGGTTCGGACTGGAACTATACCACCAGCTTTAGTGGGTCTCTAGTTTACAGAGGACAGAACATGGAATTTCTCAGCCTTCAAAATTGAGTGAGCCAATGCCCCATAATAAATCTTTTTCTAAGCATCGATATATGTCCTATTGGTTCTGTTTCTGTAGATAACCTTGATTAATACATTTATCAATTTCACTTTTCCACTTCCACATACATACTCAAGAAAGAAACTCATGCTCACATGCATAACATGACTTACAAAAAGTTTCATTGCAGCATTTTTATAAAAGCAATGAATTATAAACAAAATCTAAATGTCCATCAATAGGGGTATGATTAAATAAATGAGGGATATTCATATGAGAGAATAATATATATATTTACAGTAAACAAAATAATTAAACTTGTATCAGGATGGAAAGATATAAAATATACAATACTGAGTGAAAAAACAAAACGTTGAATAAAATGTGATGCCATATTATAAATATTAAGGTTATATATTGTGTGTGTACACATACTATGTTGTAATAACAAAAACCATGGACAGGGTGGACACATAACAGATCAATGATACTGCTGCCTATCATGGTAAATAAAAGTGATAGGAAGAGCAATGAAACTAGGAAAATATATGGGATGGAAGCAGCATTTGTTAAAGAGATCAACAGTATTATTACAGCTAACATTTTAAAACTATGAAAAGACCATGATAAAATGTTAACACTTGTTAATAATGAGTGGTGAACAATTAGGTATCTTTTAGGCTATTCCCTAAATTGTCTGTCTGAGTTTTACCTCCCTACTTCCAGACAGCATTCTACCCTTTCACATCTCAGAATGGTAGAATGTTCTTACCAACTGGGCAACACATTTTCTTTTTCTTTTTCAAAAAATAATTTTAAAAACTTTTATTTAAAGAGAACAGATACTCCAAGGTGGTGGAAAGTAGTAAGTGAGGAACATTGAAGATCCAGACTAATGCTTCTCGAAGTGTGGTCCATGGACTAACAGTATCAGCATTTCCTGGGAATTTGATGGAAATGCAAATATTTAGTCACAAATAAAGCCTACTCAACCAGAATCTCTGGAAGTGCAGCTCGGCATTCTCAGTTTTAACGTTTTTGGGTCATTCTGACATATGCTTTTGTTTGAGAACCACTGTTCTAGGGAAACAGTAGATAATTTTGACTTAATAATACTGGTAGTAAATATTTTAGGCTTTATTGACCAAAAGCCAAAGGGATCAGAACATACCCATTGAAAAGACAGAGCAATCAGGAATTGTTAAGGTACAGCAACCCTGCCCACTGGTAAAAAGGGGCTCAGTCACATCTGGAAGAAAATTAGATTAGGAGTTATTATTTCTGGGATGCAGAGCTCAGAGGGTTTGGGTGGGTGGCTTTCCTGCCTCCCACTGAACTCTTTCTTTAAAAAAACTAAGTGTAGATGTGTGATGCAGTCAAGAGACTCAGATAGGGACAGAGATGATGCCACTGAACATCTTAGCTGTTCTGTGGTGGCTATGTTTAATTTTCCTGAGACCCGTGCTCCTGGCAAACAGCAAAGCTTAAGATATCTCCCCACCCTCTTGTGTCTTAGGAAAGGATTTACTGCAAAGAACTACACTTCTCCAAACAACTTAGGCAAGACTCAGAGATCACTCCCCAACTCTTCCTTACTGATGACAAGCCAGATATAGACTCTCCAAATCCCCATTTAGCCTCATAAATGATTAGCTGAAATCTGGTACAAATCTGTTACATACAAATTTGCAATCTACAACAATCTGCAAACCCACACTCTTCCCTTTCTGTAAACTTTTTATTAAAATAGAATTTTAGAGGTCTAAAAGGATTCTTAACCTTGTGTTCCTAGAATTCAGAAAGACTAAAGATTTCACCTGAGTTTGGATAAAATTTCTTTTTGTGATTATACTTTCTCTGGGGAAAATATTCAGACGTTTCCTTAGATTCTCAGAAATTTTTCAGAACACTTGTAGCGATTGAGAGACTTTCAGAAATGGTAAATTAAGAAATTCGGCAGATGCTCTCCCCAGCAAAGCAAAAACTTAAATAGTAAAAAATATTTTAAAATATCACTTAAAATCTCTGACCTTGTCCAAAGGGCACATAGCAAATGGCAAAATATTCAATCAAGACAATCTAATAAATCATGGTAAGAAAACCAGGAGTTTATGGCATTGGGAAAATGAATAAAATCAGCAGTGAAAGGGGGCCATTATTACTGAGCTAGTATAGAGATTTCTCAAGTAACTAAAAATGGAACTACCATTTATCTAAGCAATCCCACAACTAGGCATCTACCCAAAGGAAAAGAAATCACTGTGTAAAGAAGACACCTGTACTCATATGTTTATTGCAGCACTACTCACAATAGCCAAGTCATGAAATCGACCTAAATATCCATCAGTGGATGACTGGATAAAGAAAATATGGCGTACATATACCACGGAACACTTTGCAGCCATAAAAATAGAATGAAATCATGCCCTTTGCAGCAACATGGATAGATCTGGAGGTGATTATCCTAAGTGAAATAACTCAGAAAATCAAATACCACATTTTCTAACTTATAAGTGGGAGCTAAGCAATTGGTACACATGGACACAAAAACGGAAATAATAGACACTGGGGGCTCCAAAAGGGGGACAGCAGGAAGGGAGTGTGGGTTGAAAAATTAGCTATAGGGTACAATATTCATTGTTAGGGTGATGAGTACAACAGAAGCCCAAACCACACCATTATGCAATATATCCATGTAACAAACCTGCATATGTACCCTTGAATCTATAGTTATTTTAAAAATAAAAATAATTATTAGAGTCCTATATAAAAACTGAATCAACAAATTAGGGAACTTAGATGAAATGGACAATTCCTAGAAAGACACAAATTGCTAAACTTATTCAAGAATAAATACAAGATTATAATAAACCATATGAGTGGACAAATTGAATTAGTAATTCTATAAACTTTCCATTACAAGGAAACCCTAGGCCCAGAGTGTGTCACTTCACTTCCACCAAAAAAAGATGTAAAACTAATTCTTCAGAAACTCTTCCATGAAATAGAAGAGGAAGAAGTACTTCTCAACTCATTCTATGAGGCCAATATTATCCTAAAAAACACAACAGAAAATAGTATCACAAGAAAACCGCCTGCCAACATTCCTTACGGGCATAGGTACAAATATCCTCAAAAAAATACTCAGCAACCGAATTCAATAACATCAAAAGTAAATAAATAAATAAAGAGGTTAAGTCATGACCAAGTAGAACTTATTCTAGGAATGCAAGTTTGATTTAACATCTGCAAATTAATGAATATAATTTACAATATTAATAGAATAAAGTACAAAAAAAGGGTCATTTCAACAGGTATAGAAAAAAATTGAAAAATGTGATGCCCTTTCATGATAAAAACACTCAACAAACTAGAAATAGAAGGGAATTCCCTTAACCTTCTAAAAGGTATCTACAAAAAATTCTGATTAATATCATACTTAATGGTGAAAGAATGAATGCTTTCCCCTTAAGATTAGGTCCAAGACCAAGCAAATATGTCTGCTTCTATCACTTTGAGTCATCATAATACTGGGGTTTATAACCAGGGCCATTAGTCAATAAAATGAAATGTAAGTTACCCACATTGAAGAGAAAGAAGTAAAATTATCTTTTTTAAAAATGGCATAATTTTGTATATAGAAAGTTCTCAGAAATCCACTGGAAAAAAAAATAGAACCAATAAACTCATTCAGCAAAGTTTCAGGATATAAGATCAAAATGCAAATATTAATTGAATTTTACACATGAAAAATGAGCATTTTGATATAAAACTAATAAAATAATTCAATTTACAGTGGCATTACAAAATAAAATATTCAGGCACAAATTTAATTAATAATAATAGTTTTTTTTTTTTTTTTTTTTTAAACAGGGTGTCGCTCTATCACCCAGGCTGGAGTGTGGTGGCACAATCATGGCTTACTGCAGTTGTGACTGCCTGGGCTCAAGTGATTCTCCCACCTCCATGCCCTGAGTATGTCAGACTACCAGTACGTGCCACCATGTTCAGCTAATTAATTAATTTTTTCTTTTTCTTTTTCTTTTTCTTTTTTTTTTTTGTAGAGACAGAGTCTCACTATGTTGCCTAGGCTGGTCTCAAACTGACCCTGCTCAAGTGATCCTCCTACCTCAGCCTCCCCAAGTTCTGGGATTACAGGCATGAGCCACTACACCTGGCAAAATTACCAATAGATTTAAAATTTTTGTATAAAAACAACAAAATATCATTGGGAGAAAATAAAGACCTACATAAATAGAATCACATCACATTGTCATGGAATAAAAGACTTAATATTGTTAAGATGGCAACACTCCCAAATTGGTCTACACATGCAACACAATTCTTGTTGCCTTTATTCTTTACAAATTGACAAATTTTTCCTAAAATTTTTAAGAAATTCCAAAGTACCACAAATAGCCAAAACAAAGAACAAAGTTAAAGAAAAAAGTTGGAAAACTCACTTCCAACTTTCTGATTGATAAACAATACAAAAGTACAGTAATCTAGACAGTGTTGTGCTGGCATTAGTATAAACAGACAGATCAATGGAATGGAATTGAGAATACAGAAATAGTTACTTACATTTATGCTCGACTGATTTTCAATGAAGGTGCCAAAAAATTTAATGGAGAAATAAGAGACTTTTCAATAGATGGTGCTAGGACAAACACAAAAGAATGAAGTCAGACCCCGACCTCACACCATTCACAAAAATTACCTTAAAATTGATGTATTTATTTAGAGACAGGGTCTCGCTTTGTCACCCAGGCTGGAGTGCAGCAGTGTGATCACAGCTGGCTGCAGCCTCAACCTCCCAGGCTCAAGTGATCCTCCCACTTCAGCCTCCCTAGTAGCTGGAACCAGAGGCACATGCCACCACAACCAGCAAATTTTTGTATTTTTCGTAGAGACAGGGTTTTGCCATGTTGCTCAAGCTGGTCTCACATTCCTGGGCTCAAGTGATCTGTCCACTTCGACCTTCCAAACTGCTGGGATTACAGGCATAAGCCACTGTGTCCAGCCTAACATAAAATTTATCACAGACCGGCCGGGCTCAGCGGCTCATGCCTGTAATCCCGGCACTTTGGGAGGCCGAGGCGGGCGGATAACGAGGTCAGGAGATCAAGACCATCCTGGCTAACACGGTGAAACCCCGTCTCTACTAAAAATACAAAAAAAATAGCGAGGCGTGGTGGCGGGCGCCGGTAGTCCCAGCTGCTCAGGAGGCTGAGGCAGGAGAATGGTGTGAACCCGGGAGGCAGAGCTTGTAGTGAGCCAAGATCATGCCACTGCACTCCAGCCTGGGTGACAGAGTGAGACTCTATCTCAAATAAAAAAATAAAAAAGAAAAAAAAATTTTTTATCACAGACCTAAATGGAAAAACAAAACATAAAAACTATAAAATTATTAGGATAAAACAGGCATAAATCTTCATGACTCTTCTCTGCGAACAATACTATTAAGAAATGATAAGCAACTAGCAGAATGGGAGAAAATATTAACAAACCATAAATCTCATTAGCACTTTTAAGTAGAAAAATGTAAAAAAATATATACAACTCAATCAAAAAAAGACAATTCAATTATAGGAGAGAAAAATTTAATTTCTTCAAAGAATGCATACAAATAGCCAATGAGCAAACGAAAAGCTTCTTAACATCATACGCTGCTAAAGATTCAAGTAAAAACAACAGAGATATCACTTTATACCGATTGACTGGTTCTAATAAAAAAGAAACACATGATTACAAGTGTTTTGTAAGGTTGTGGAGGAACTGTAACCCTCATATATTTTTGGTGGAAATGTAAAATGATGCAGCCACTTTGAAGAATATTTTGGCAGTGCCTCAAACTATTTAACATAGAGTTATCATATGACCCAGCAATTTTCTCCTATGTGTATATTCAAGAGAATGGAAAACAGATATCCACAAAAACTTGCACACACTGTTCATAGGAGAATTATTCATAATAATCAAAGAGTGTGAACAATGCAAATGTTCATCAGTTGATCAATGAACTTATACAATGTGGCGTATCTATTTAGTGGGATATTATTTGGCCATAAGAAGAAATTATTGGGTAAAACATGTTAGGAAATGAATGAACCTTGGAAAGATTATGCTAAGTAAAAGCAGTCACAAAAGACTCGAATATTATATTATTCCATTTCTGTGGAATTGAATTCCACAGAATGGCAAATTCTGTGGCATCTATTATTCCAGAATTGGCAAATCAATAGAGACAGAAAATAGATTAGTGGTTACCTAAGGTTGAGTGGGAGGAGAAAGTGGGAGATGATTGTTAATGGATATGAGATTTATTTTATAGGGGAAAAGTGTCTTAAAATTTATACAGACGTTCCTCGACTTATGATGGAGTTACATTGCAATAAATCCATCATAAGTCAAAAGCACATTTAATACCCTGACAAACCCATCATAAAGTTGAAAAATGATCAGTGGAACAATCCTAAGTTGAGGACTGTCTGTATTGTGGTAATTGTTGTGTAGCCCTGTACATATTCTAAAATATGTTGAATTATACACTTTAAATAAGTTAATTGTATCTTATGCAAATTATATTTCAGTAAAACTGTTAATTAGAAGTTGTAGTTAGTGACTACCATGGATCACAGATCATAATGAAAAATGGAAGATAAGCAGTCCACTCTCACAACAACAGTAGATTAGGACAGTTTAGTCATTTGTATACTTTATAATAAACCAAATACAAGTTCAGCAGACTTCTAACATCTTGCACACTCTTTCATCCCCAAGCTGGATTTACCCCAAATGTCACTCTCCTCATGGGGTATTTAGAGTCTTGTCATTGCAGAGGTATTTGTTTCTTCCCATTTTGCCTCAGAACTATCCTTTACAAACACAAAGCATGACACCATATGTAGAGTTGTGCACATTCCCTACTAGGTGGGAATCAATCATGCCATATGTAGTTTTGTTTCACTTGTATCCACCAATAACAGCAGCTTCTCAGCAAATGCTTGGGAAAAGAACAGGTAAATAAAGTCCTCCATCAGTGGTTGAAAATTTGTGTCCAATCAGCTACCATTAGACAGAAAACATACTTTGTTTCATGTACACAGATGTTGACTAAAGTAAACTGGTTGCCAACATTTAAATATTGGGCATTTCCACATAAAAACCCACATTTCTAGGCTCTTGAAAATTTGAAGAAAATTTGACTTCTAGTCACACATGACAGCAGTCAACTGAATAATTACTGTATCCTAATTTGCCACGAACTCCACCATTCTTGTCTATACATTCATGCATTTTCATTTACTTATAACATTTACATTTGCTTCCTGGTCTATGCACACATTTGATATTATGTGATTTCTGTGTTAACCTGTAACACATTATACAGCTTTCAATGAAAAAATAATTCTATTTTTGTTCTCTTGAAATTGCCTTAGAACTAAGACTGCCATTAGAATGGCCCCAGAGCTTCCAGATGACATGTAAGTGAAACAAGTGGATGAGTCATCAGAACCTCTGTGCCTGTCATTCACTCCAGTATCGGTGTTTCAAGGTGCACCTTCCAGCAAGAACCTTCTGAGTCACTGCTTAGAAAGTCTGTGGTTACCAAATTATTTAGTAAACAATTTATGTTATTTTTCTCACATTAGTAAAATTACCATAATTTTGTTTTCCCTTTCTGTTTATTAATATCTCTGGATTCTGCTTGGAAGTCCAGAAAACTTTTTCAGGAAGCAGGCTGCCTCTGAGGCCATTCTCCTTCCTGTCCTGTTCAGAAATTCCTGTTCTTCAAGTGGACTCATTCCCTTTCTGCCATTGCACCTGTTACTCAACCACCTTGGATGCAGAAAGATAAGAAGGGTGACCCCACCTTCTTGTCACCACTTAAGGGTTCAAGTACTATGTGTACACCGATGGCTTCAAACTGTGCATTTTTATCTCAACCTCTCCCCCCAGCATCCAAGGCACACATCCAGTGTCTACGTTTAATCTTAATTTTGATATCCCATGGGCATCTCAAATTTGAGGTTTTGACACCATTACCCACTCCACACGCATGGTCCTCCTGTAGTCTTTCCATACTCAGACTGGCAACTCCATTCCAGCCTAAGCAACTTCCAGCTGCCTTAGAGGCACAAAACTCTGCAGTCTCCTATGACTCCTCTCTTGCTCTCACTCCCGACATCTTGCTCATAAGCAAATTCTATTGGCTCCTTCAAAATGTATCTGAGTCTCCCACCTCCACTCCCAACTCCTGGTCCATGCCAGCCTCTTCTCTTAACACTGCAAGAGGCTCCACACTGTCTTTCTGCTTCTGGCCTGCTCCCACATCCCTTTCAGTGTATTCTCAAAATACCCATTTGAGTAATTCTCATGAAATATGTCGCATCTCACTCCTCATGTACTAGCTTCTCCATTTACCCCAGACTGCAAGCCAACAACCTTGCAGTGGCCTCAAGGCCAGAGATGATCCAGACATACATCCTCTCTCCAGACTTTTCCCTGTTCTATTCCCCGCCTTCCACTCTGCTGAGTGGAGTTCCTGATAACCACGCAATGTTCTTTTCTCAGATGTCTGCATGACTAGTTCTATGTCTCTTTATTCAAATTTTACTTTCTCTATTAGGGTTCCATAGCCACCTCTTTAAAATTATTCCCCCAGTACTTCTGATTCTCCTTACCTAATTTATTTACTGGCTTGGCATTTATCATCATCTTTATATTTTGTACTATATATTATATACATACTATATATACACACACACATATGTGTATACTTATATAATTTTACATAAACTTATAAAATTATATAGAAACATTTACATTTTTACTTATAAACAAATTACATATAAAAGCATATATTTATTTTCATGTATTTTATTTGTTCATATATTTTATCAGATTCACTATATTTTGCTTATTCAATGAGTGTAAATTCATTGTCTATCTCACTCGCCAGAATATGTAAGCTCTCTGAGAACAGATATTTGTATTGGTTGTGTTTCCAGCTGAATTTCCAAGGCTGAGGACAGATCTGGCACTAAGAAGGCTCTCAAGAAATTGAATGAGCCACTTCAGCCACATCCCATCGGCTAGAACCCTGTTGCAGGGACCGTAATCTAACTGCGGGGTACCCTGGGAAGTGCAGAGGGACAGAGAGAGGTGCTGAGCTCCAGCCATCTCTGTCATATCCAGGACATGAGAATAATCAGTGCTGGTCCAGCCCCTTCTCCCAACTTACCACCCATACTGCATGTCCAGTGCTATGCTGCCACATCCCATTTGCATGCTAGATCATTCCTTTCAGTAACTTGTACTTTTCTGCCTTTCATTTTCACCTATCTGGGAGGCTCTCTGAGGCTGGGCTTGCATTTGTCATTTTTGTTCCTAACTCAAGCCACCTTCCAGTCAGGGGAGAGGTGGTGCTGGTAACAAAATCCTGAGGAGACAGCCTTTCTCCTTCCTCTATTGTGAGGGAAAGTACCACTTCCTTCTTTAAATAAAGGCAAATTCATTTATTATTAGAAATTTGGCAGCTTTCCAGCCAGCCACTCACACACACACACACACACACACACACACACACACACACAAAACAAAACAAAACAAAACACCTTTGCGATGCTCCATGTGCTTTATCCCACCTCAAGACTTCCTCAAGCTTGAAACTACCTTGATCCACATCCTGCCTTTAAAATAATAGATTTTCATGAGGCACACTGAACTAGAAATTCACCAGTGGGGCAGAGTACAGACAATAAGAGGCCAGACACTCCAAAAATTAGAAAGAATTTCCATACAAAGAGATGAAAGGAGAAAAAATATATATTTTCTGGACACATTTATTACATCCCAGTAATTCCAAGTTCCAATAGAGTAAAAACCTCACCCTTATGTCATCTACAGAGCCTAACACAGTGCCTGACTCACAGGAGAAGCATCGTATTTACTTGCTGAATGATTGAGATGAATGCTGGTCTCTGTGCTTGGTTCCATATCTATAAATTTAGAATCTGATTCATCTGTGAAGTTTATTAACATTCTATTCTTCCAATAAGAAAACAAGAATTCCCAGAGGCAGAAAAACTGGCCCAGTATTGAACAGAGAGTAAGGAATAGAGCTGTGAATGGAATCAGGTCTTTCTGGAGCCAACTTTCTTACTTTTTTCGACGACATTCCACTGTCTAGTACGTTAGAGTGAGCTCATGGCCAATGCCTACAAAAAGCTTTGCCTGGAGACAGCCAGCACAGAGCGATCGGCCGCATTTGGAATGCATTGCTCTGAACTGATACAATGAGTTAATTAGAGTCAGTAGGGCCTGCTGATGCTTTCACACAAAGTATGTAAGGAGAGGCCTGGAGATCCTCTGCCTGTTCTCTTAGAAAAAGAGAAGTAGAGACCTACATGGATGTCTCTTATACAGCCACAGCCACAGATCTATATGTGCTTATCTATAGGGAGATTGATAATTACTATGCTGATCATTGTAGTCAGCTTTGATCTCCCACTTAGTGCCTGCCGGCCATTATGAATTCAGTCTTTTGTCTCACTTAGTCCTCATATAGTAGTTAAATGACTTGCTCATGGACACACATATCAAGTGCTCAAGTAGGAATATCAGTCATTCCAGATATATCTGATGACAGGCACCGATATTTTCACCTTGATGCTGGAAACTATGCATGGACATCAGTGTATGCAAACAGACAAACACACAGACTCACATGCAGACATCCTGCAAGCATGGAATCTTTGAAGGCTGTCTCAGCAGATCAGAGGGTTCTGCATACTAGGAAAGAAGACTCACTGGTTCTAATACCCCATTTCAGTCCCAAGACAGGGCTCAGAATAGAGACCCAGAGGTGTGGCAGGGGAAGAAAGAGCACTGGCAAAGTAGAAACTCATACCTTGTGATTTGGCTATAAGTCACCCTTCAACTAATTCCTAATGTTCACAGCTTCCTATGAAACAATTTCCTTATTAATGTCCCTATTTCCTCCCTCTTTTATTTATTCTACTGGTTTTCCAGTGGTAGAGAAGGTGAAAACGTATTAACATTTAGTGAACATCTATTGTTATCTGAAGATTTACATATTACCTCATTTAAGAGCCTTTGGGAAATATGTATGATTGTCCCCATTTTATAGATTAAGGGACTGAGATTCCAAGCAGCAACTCCATGGAAATCACGTATCTAGTAAATGGCAGAGAAGAAAGAGAAGCCAGGTATCTGTGACTCCAGAGCCTATGCACTTTCTCTTACACTTTGTAAAAATTCTCAACTAAAATTGATTGACTTCTGACTGTACTTCAGCACTCTTCAAAGTTCTTGACCTCAAGTTATTGCATCTCGTCCTCACAAAACCATCCAAGGAGGTTTATGTTATTTAAAAAAAAAAATGGTGACAATGAAGATTAGGTTGCTAAAGTAATTTAACAAACATCATGCAGCTGGAAACTGTAGAGCCAGAATTCAGGCGGGCTGATTCCAGCACCCGGGCTGTCATACATTATGATATGGCCCCTCCAGAATTTTGTGTGTGTGCTATAAGTAGCACAGTTAGCAGCTGAACAAAGAGACTAGTTCAAAGCAACATTTACTTCCACTCTCTCAGTATATCAAAGGAGCCATTTCTCTGGAGAAAAAAACAACAACTATGTCTTAAAATATGTGTTTGTGTCCGTATATGTTTTTTGCATTTACGACAGCCAAATTAAACATAACTCTGAATAAATGCCATGTTAGAACAAGCATGTTTTGGGGAGGGAAATAATTTATTAGTTGCTGCTAAGCCTGCCTTTGGCTCAATCATTTTCTGTATCTGTGTGGATTCAAGTCAGGAGTTATTCTAGAACATTCTTTGTCATTTAGATAACCTGTTGGCTATATATTTGTTATATGTTCAGCTCTATGCATGATGCCTAAATGCTTTACATCCTTGTTCATATTAAATTGAACTATGGAGGTTCTACTTTAACCATGACAACAATTTCCTTCTATGACTATTAAGAAGAGATTATCTGGGAACAAGCTAGGGAATATTTGAGCAAGAGATTCCTCCAAGAACAGAATTCTAAGAGAAGTCAGCTTTGGGGCTTGTCCAATGGAGAGAGTGTTACCAGTAGATCTTATTCAAGTATAACTCATCCAGAAAAGCTAAGCCAAAATCAGGATGGACGGAGACAGAAGCAAATGTAATGGATAAGAACAACATTTGAGTACAAAACTTTGTAAGGCTAGAGAGATGTGGGACTGGGGTTGTCATATATTTAGATGACAAATATATTCTAGGAGATAATCAGAAAAAAAGGTAAATGGAACAGGAAGAAGCAGGAGAGCATAAAACAGAGGTTGTTGAGCACTGGCATACCTTTGGAAAACACAGATTGACAGAAGTCAGCCTGTACAGCTGCTGTGTTGAAAAAGCACCAAGAGGATGTGAAGGGCCTGTACAAGTTGTCTTGGGTGAGGGATTGCCTGGCACTGGGAAACATTCAGCTTGTGCCATTTGCAACAGAAGCCTTCTTAGCAACTTCTCTCTTAAGCACCACAGCTTGGAGTGATCCTGAAGACAGGGATTGGAAGAAAGTAAGGTGGGGAAAACAACCAGGGAGAAGGAAGTAGACGAAGAGGGACTTGATCAGCCATGTGCAGCCAAACAGTCTTCCCCTTTTGACCCTATAAAGGACAGGAACTTAGTTCGTCATGAGCAAGAATGACTCATAATCATTGCTAGATAAGGGCTGTTCATTTTTATTAATCATGTCTTTAGCCTGAACAAGCCTCTCTTTAAGTTATTGTTCATGTTAGTAATTACAATGCCCTCTCCAACTCAATGATGGAATCAATGGCTATGCTGATAAGAAACATCATTGCTTTATGTCTTTTTAATTCTGCCTACTTTATGAACATAGAGAAGCTTAGTGATTACAAGCACTGACCCTAGAGTGAAATGACCAGGATATAAATCCTTTTTCACATGCTGTGTGATCTTAGAAAAGTAGCTCTTTCTTTCTGAGCCCATGTTTTCATCTCAGTAAAACAAGGAAATAAATATCGGAATCGAGTGCTGTAGCAAAGATTAAAATATGTAAGTTATATAGGTAGAGCACATTGCATTGCATTTGACATGTTAAGCATTGAATACGTGATAAGAAGCCTTCATATTATAAGATGGGCTGTGAAAATATCACCAAAGGTACTTTGCATTGTTGTTTTATTGTTGATGATGATGATGATGATGACTGGTTTCTTTGTTTCCTTCAGTCCACTAGTGGAAGAAAACTATACCCTACAGAAGGTAAAAAAAAAAAAATGTTGGCAAAATCACACATAGTGTTTACTATGAGTCAAGAATGATTCTATATTTCAGGTATTTAATTTTTACAAACCACCAAGGGGGAGGGGGCATGGTCAAAGCAGTGTCAATATCCACAGGACTGACCAAAGACCCAAACTCACAAAAATATCGATGTCTTTCTCAACAGTTGGAAGTCATTTAAATAAGACCATGTCTGAAGGTAAATATTTGTCTTACAGAGCTATAAGATTTTATTTACATATCATTCAATACAGTACGATGTTTCAAAAAGTATATAATGTTAACTTACTTTATTAGCCCCTTTTATTTTTAAAAGTGTCCAGTTTGCACAATAATTATATGGTCACATACATTATGACTTTTTTTAAACAAATAAATCCAGTTGGTTTGCAATAAATGTGACACATTGTAAAGCTCGAAATGAGGCAGAAGTAGACTGTTAGAGCAAGGGAAAGGGGTGCAATTCTGATTAAATGATCTAGTCACAAATTTGGTTTTGAGCTTTCTAACAGCCACAGCAAAAATATTATATGGCCTGTGGTGTGCTACTCATTCACAAAAACATAAGAAGTATAGATATTAAGTTTTGTCTAAAAGCAATTTTATACTTGAGAACTCCTGCAGGAGACAGAGAACAATGTATGATGAAGAGTGGTAGGTTGAGCTGTGATTAGTATATTTGAGCATGCTGTTCCCCTCTGCTGCTGATTTTTGGCATGTGTGAAAATGCGTGATAAATGGAAGGAATGGGACATGAAAATCTATTTCTATCATGTTTGCTGGTGAGATATATAGAGATAGATCTATGTAAATATATAGGTATGTTTAAAACATACATTGAAGTATCAAGGAAGTTGCTGCATGGCCTAATCAAAGTTAATTTACAACACTACAGTAAAGTGAAGTTTCATCCTAAGAAAAAAAGTATATAGAACAGTAAACTAGATTTAGAAGGGCGAACCACAACAATAACAAAAACCAGCCTTAATCCCAAGAGAACCATGGGTATCTCAGTATCACACAGTGACTGTCCTCTACACCTGATCTGTACAAATTTCTATCAAGTATGTTATGACAAGTCCTTGAATGACTCAGGCAAAATTTGAAAACCCAACTTAAGCATCCATCATTGAAATTCAATTCAGCAATTAAGATGAATTCATTAGACCTATATTCATCAAGACAGACCTTTAAAAAACATCACATGAGTGAAATCAAAGTTAATTACAGAAAGACAAAAATCATATGATTAATATTTGTATAAAATATTGAAAACATCAATATATTGTTAATGGATTAAAACTTTACCATTTGACTGGTAAGTTACAAATCAAGGTAATCCTAATAATTGTCTTCTGTAAAGAAGGGTGTGATCTGAGATGGACTGGGCAGCAAGCATCAACTTTACAATAATGTTATTTTATTAATAACAATGTGTGAAATAAATATTACAAGATGCTAATACCTGTTAATTATAAATGGCAAGCACACAGATGGTTGCTAAATTATTCTCTTTTTCTTCTGTATTGTTCAGTATTTGCTTTTAAAAATAAATCAAAACATATCTATTTAATAAATTCACCTTGAGAGCCAAGCACACCTGCTCTGGGATTCCTGAGCAGTTTGTGGGAACACAAACTTAAGGTCTGAGAGGTGTTCCTCCATCTGTCGCAGACTACACTGCTTTGGCCACCCTAAGGCCCAGAGCAGTCCCTAGAAGGGACCCTGAGTGACTGGCATAATGAGATGCACACTGTGGAAGTGGAAGTCTGAGCCTGTGTCTGACCCTCCGTTTAGATGCCCAGAAATATTTCTAGGCACTCTTAACATAGCCTGGGTTCCTCTTTTGACTGCACTGTAGATTCTGACACTTTCTGGAAACTTCCTATAGTGATCTATAGAATAATGGATAAAGATTGTTCCAACCTATGTGTTGGACACTTGGTAAGCTCTCAGTAAATTCTTCTAAGCAGCAATTGTTAACAGTACCTAGATTTCCCTTATTCTGAACTCAAACCATCTTATCAATGAGAATATACATCAAGCTCGTCCAACCTGCAGCCCACTGGCCGCATGCAGCCCAGTACAACTTTGAATGCAGCCCAACACAGATTCATAAACTTTCTTAAAACATTATGAGTTTTTTGCCCTTTTCTTTAGTTCATCAGTTATTGTTAGTATTAGCATATCTTATGTGTGACCCAAGATCATTCTTCTTCTTCCAGTGTGGCCTAGGGAAGCCACAAAATTGGACACTCCTGATACACATGTTGAGAAACTCAAGTCCTAAGGTCATCATTACTTTTCTGAAGAAAAATGATTTGTGGGATGAAGATTCTCACTTTGAACAGGTAAGGTGTACATCTACCAATAATATGGATACACGTGAGCCTCCTATCTTCTCCTTGAAGAGTCTCCATTGTTAAATTGTCTCCATTGTTAAATTTGTTAACCTGGCTAACTTTTTTTGTCCAATTAAATTATCCAATTGTCTCCATTGTTAAATTTGTTAACTTTAGCTAACAAATTTAACAATTTTTAGCTAACTTTTGCTCATTCTTCAAAGCTTACGTTATCAGTTCCAGGAAACTCCACTTACTCTACCAGCTTCCCAGGTTTGGTTACAGCCCCCATAACACCCTGGGCACATCTTTTAAAATATTCATCAGGTGGCTTTTGTTTTCTTTCGGTAGTGAATATGTAAGAGAAAACTTTTTATTTTTTGAGTAGTAATGTATTTTCCCAATGCTGACATTGTACCATGTATATGTTGATTGTATTGCATTATCTTTCAACTTTATGTAGAGGTAAAGAAAACCCACATCTCATATGCTAGTAGATTTAACTACAGAAAGCCTGGACTGCTAACGCTTTTTTTTTTTTTTTTTTTTTTTTTTTTGGAGTTGTAGATTCGCTCTGTCTCCCAGGCTGGAGGGCAGTGGCACAATCTCGGCTCTCTGCAAACTCCGCCTCCCAGATTCAAGCAATTCTCCTTCCTCAGCCTCCTGAATAACTGGGACTAGGGGTGCGTGCCACTACACCCGGCTGACTTTTTTTTTTTTTTTTTTTGTATTTTTAGTAGAGGCAGAATTTCACCATGTTGGCCAGGCTGGTCTCAAACTTCTCACCGCAAGTGATCTGCCCACCTTAGCCTCCCAAAGTGCTGGGATTACAGGCGTGAGCCACTGCACCCAGCCTGCTTACACTTCTATCTAAGGAAACAACCCCAGCCTCTGTTGCCCAGTGGCTATGGCTGACAGGCTCAGCAGTTGTCAGCTAACAAAAAGACAACCCGCTTTTAGGTTGACCTCTGGCCCAGGGCCAGAACTGACACTTACTGTGGTTAGCATTTTTTTATGGCTCAACAAGTACCATGTACTAGGCTGAGCACTTCCCATGCATTATCTGGTTTATTCCTCACAACAATCCAATGGGAGTAAAAACTATAATTCTCCCTATACAGCTATGAGAAAACTAAGATTCTGAGAGTTTAGCAACTTGCCTAAGGTCAGAGATTTAAGAAGTGCTGGAACTATATTTTTATCTGAAGTCTGTGGGACTCCAAAGTTAAATTCTTATGGCCTGTTGTGTAAAAGATAAGTCTTATCAAATTCCTCTCTCACAAATGTAGAATTGATCAACATGGAGAGATCATAGTCATTATAATTGGGTCAGAAGCTAAGAGGATGCCTTATGTTAGAGCCCCATTCAGTAAGGCCATGGGAAGTCAGAAGACAGTAGTTAAATCTATGCAAAGAAAGAAAGTTTGATGCTAGAGAGAGGAGAATGGAGAAGGTGTGTAGAAAGAGAAGTCATCAAGCCAGTAGCAGGTGAGCATTAAGAGGTCCATGAGTTCCTCCAGCTGGGGGTCCTGGGTCCTGGGCCATTTTGGGACGTTAAGATTACTCTATGTGTGTGTGTGTGTTTGTGTGTTTGTGTGTGTGTGTGTGTGTGTGTGTGTATGGTCCCCCAACCAAAAAATTCACCTTAAAATAGCCCAGAAGAGCATAGAGGAAATATATATTACATCATTGCACCTCATGTTTGCACATCGGTGAGGTAGTTTTCACTGTCCAGTATTTTAGAAACAATGAAATTATGGCTCAGAAATATCAAGCCACTTGCCTAAGGTCATGATTTGAACCTAGGCATGACTGCCTTTGAAATCTATCTTCACGGGTTCCAAAATGCTTTCTAAGAATGATCTAAAGACTAGGATAGCATGGCATCACTGGCTGAGATGAATGCTGTGAGATGGGATAGTTTGACATTTTTGCCTCTTACTTATGAATCAGGCTTGAAATGAATCCTTGAGAGACTCTGGTCACTATGGTTGACAAGAACTGGGCTCATTCAAGGGTGAGTGGGGCAAGTGTATGCAGGTGGTTTGTGCATATAAAAGCATGAAACTCTGTGGGTCTCTGGAAGTATCAATAAATGGACAAGCCTGGATATTTCTGTGCATGAATATATGCATGAACATATTTGTGCCAAACTATGGGAATGTGTGTGTGTTTTAATGTATAAAAGAAACCTTGTGATTAACAAAAAGAAAATCTATTGACAAAATAAAAATTCCCCATCAGTTAGGCATTTGGCCTAAACCAGTCTCCCCAAGGTTTTGTTTTAATAAAATACATCAACTCTGTATTTGCCAAGATCTGAGCCTAGACTAGATGCAAGAATTGCTTATTTCATTGACCTTGAGCTTTCTAGGGCTTTTTATCTTTTTGCTGAAATGTTTAATTATAAAGAATTGAAAAAATTTCTAGGGATCCCTCATGAACATCTAAATCATGAAATATAGTGGCACCACTAACATATACACCGTGCTCTGTGGCTCACAAAGTACTTTCACTTCTCTAATTTTATTTGACCCACATAACAAATCTGTGAAGGTGGCATTTTAACGTTGCAGAAATTGAGACTCAGGAACATTAAGCTATGCAGCCAATGGGACTCATTCAATGAGGGGTGAAAAGAGAATTCTAAGTCAGGTCTTCTTTATCCCAGCCTACCCTCTTAAAAATGGGCCTCCAAAATGTTTTCTTATTTTACTTATTCCCTTCCCAGTAAACCCTCCTCTCCTCATTATTTTTAATTGGTTTCTGCCCAGGAGTTTTATGTGCCTTTTGGTAATGCACAGCTTCCTAGCCTTCATGTTGAGGAAGTCTCTCTCATCTCTTTATTTTGTCATTGTGGCGTAAAGATATGTCTTCAGCCTGCATATAAACTCCTTTCAAGGCTCCCCCAGAGCTGTGCCTGGTTTCTGGTTTCTATAAGAGACAGCAATGTTCTCAAATGTGAGTAATATACAGATGGCTTCTGTAAAAAAATTCCTACTTATGGATGCCACTCCCCTACCAAGTGTTGGCTGGATAATTTTATTATAATTTAACAAATATGCATATACACAAACTCATTATAATCATCATAGGCTTATGAGTCTTATACTGGTACAAACCTAAAAATATTTACAAAAGTAATCACAAACAAAATTAGAATTATAGTTGAAAAGATCAACATCAGATTCACATGCCTATGGATATGATTTTGCTAAAACTAAAAGGTCTGTTTGCAGTATGACTATAGTATTGATGGCTTTGGCGATGTGTCTTTGTGTGTGTGTGTGTGTGTTGTCTTTATCACTTTGGTGTGAATTAATAATTCAAATCTTTCAACAGTTTCTTCCGTTAGACTTACGAGTGTGTGAGTTATAATGTCATTTGGTTTTTATTTGAAGCAAATGTATTATTTTCCTATTAAATTTGACTTTGGTTCTTTTCCCACAATTAAAATCATGTTAGCTGATGGCAACACAATGAAAAGCACACAAACATGGGGAAGGAAATTACTTGCCAATATATAGTTCCAAAGTACTACATATGAGGTTATGAAGTCCTCTAAATCATCTAGAATAGACTAAAGTTAATTTTTAAAGATTGTTTTCAAACGTATCGCTAATTTTTTTTTATTTTCTATTTTTATAGATGGAGGGGGTGCAAGTGCTGTTTTGTTATGTGCCTATAATGCACAGTGGTGAAGCCTGGGTTTTTAATGCAGCCATCACCTACACAAGTGTATTTTTCTCCATTAAGTAACTTCTCTTTCCTCACCCTCTTCCTACCCTTCTAAGTCTCCAATGTCTATTATTCTACTCTATGTCCACAGGTATACACGATTTAGCTCCCAATTAATAAGTGAGAACACGTGGTGTTTGACTTTCTGTTGCTGAGTTACTTGACTTAAGGCAAAAATATTTTTAAAAAAATCTTTAGAGAGAACTCTAAAACAAAAATCGAATAAAAACAGCTCTAGCAAAAGGAATATTGAGGTATGTTGATTCCTATAACCTAAAATAAGTTGGTTAAATGAGTTGGAGACTGCAGAGGGCACTTTCTAGTAATTAACATATGTCATATCCAAAATAGTCTGTGATACAGCTATCTTTATTGCTTTTGCCTATCAGTTCCTGGGAAGTACCATAGCATGTCTAACACCACAAAGCTACAAAACACCAGATTCGGGTCTGGAGGCAGTTTTTCTGACTTCAAGAGCATAGTGCAGAGGAAAGGAGAGGAGAGGAGAGGTTGCGTATAGCTGCTTAGCAGAAAGCGAGAGGGAGCTGATAGAGAAGGCATTCCTGGGAACTCTTAGATCCTAAGTAAAGCTACAGACCAGAGATTTGTAAAGTCTCCTTCAAAATAAGCTGATGTGTTTGTTTTCCCAAGGCTTTGTCACATTCAGATGACCAGTTAGACTCAGATATTGCCAGGGAAAGGGTTTCATGGTGGAAAGCTAAGTATTAGGTTGGCGAAAAAGTAATTGCCGTTTTGCCATTACATTCAATGGCAAAACGGCAATACTTTTGCACCAACCTAATTATTTGTACAATAGACTCAGGTACAGGAAGCGACAATAAATGGTAAAATCCAGAGGGATAAATATGACCTGGGTGAGACTCTTGGATTTAGGACATAGGAAGTAGGCTACTCGAGTCCACCTTGAGAAAAGATAAGCATGAGGAGGCATGGCTTCAGTCCCATTCTTGAACTGCCCAACTCTCCAGAATGGAAATCCAGTAAAAGAAGGGCTCAGATTTCAGAATGGTAGACAAAGGACCTCTGAAAATTCACGTCTTTAAAAAGTGAAGAGAACACTGGCAAAAACTGCCAAAAGCTGCCTTTTCAGAACGTAAGATTATAACAATCAAAGCAATATTTATTCAAGAAACACGGCTGAATCTCAGTAAGCACAGAGCCTGGTAGCCTTTTCATGTGCCCTAATCTCATCAGTCTCCCCAGCTCCAAAGTAGTCACTAAAGCCAGAGACTTCCCACAGCAGTAGCTGTGAAGGCAGCGACATGCCTGCATGCCACTGGAGGGGCAAAACTGATTTAGACCTATGAAAAGTCCTTCCCCAAAGGATCAGCTCCATTTGATGGGTCTAGAGCTTGCTGAAAAACTCCATTTTCAGAGTTAGTCTTTATTTGACATAACTTAAAGCTTGCTGTGCACTACCCGCAAGGTATTTGGCAAAAATAATCAGCCACGATCATTTAACATCACAGTTGCCACAGCAGCATTACCAGTTGTTACTAAGAAGAGTCTGATCAAAAAACTTAAAACTGAGTAGCTTAAAACCTCACACATTTAATATCTTATGATTCTGGAGGTCAGAAGTTTGACACCAATCTCACTGGGCTAAAATGAAGGTATTAGTTAGAAAGCTTCATTCCTTCTGTAGGCTGTGTGGGAGAAGGCATTTGTCTGCCTTTTCTTGCTGCCAGAGGCTGCCTGCAGTGCTTGCCTCAGAATCCCCTCCTCCATCTCCAAATGCAATAAAGTTGCATCTCTTTGAAAATTCTTCCACAATCACATCTCTCTCTGACACTCTGACACTGCCTCCTTTCATTTTTAAGGACCCCACTACTGAGCGTGCTCCGATAATCCAGGATAATCTCCCGATTCTAAGGTCAGTCAGTTAGCAACCTTGACTTCATCTGCAAACTTAGTTCCCCTTTGTCATGTTACATAAATGACTCATGGGCTTCAGGAATTAGAATATGGACATCTTTACAGGGCTATTATTCTTCTCACTGCACCATTTGACCCAGCAATTTCACTCCTAGATATAGCCAAGATAACTGAAAACATATGCCCATTAAAAAAAATGTGTATAAGAACGCTCTAAGAAGCATTATTTATAAGAGCCCAATATAATTACCCATATGTTCATGAACTATTGAGTGGATAAATAAAATGTATTATATCTATAAAGTGAAATATTATTTGTTCATAAAAAGAAATGAAGCTTTGATACATGCTACAACATGAATAATCCTTGAAAACATTATGGTAACAAAATAAGCCAGGCACAAAAGTAAACTAATTGTATAACTCCATTTATATGAATCCTACAGAGTAGGCAAACTTATAGGGAAAGAAAGTAGATTATTGGTTTCCAGGGACTGAGGGAAGAGTCAGAAGTAACTGATTATGGGTGTGGAGCTTTGTGTACGTGGAGGGTAAGGGGAGGAGTGATAAACATATTCTAGAATTAGTGGTGATCAATGCACAATTTTGTGACTATAAACCTCACTAAATCGTCCAGGCGCAGTGGCTCACACCTGTAATCCTAGCACTTTGGGAGGCCGAGGTGTGAGGATCACCTGAGGTCAGGAGTTTGAGACAAGCCTGGTCAACATTGTGAAACCCTGTCTCTACTAAAAATACAAAAAAAATTAACCGGGCATGGTGGCAGGCGCCTGTAATCCCAGCTACTCAGGAGGCTGAGGCCGGAGAATCACTTGAATCCAGGAGGCAGAGGTTGCAGTGAGCCAAGATCGCGCCATTGCACTCCAGCCTGGGCAAGAAGAGCAAAACTACATCTCAAAAAAAAAAAAAAAAATCACTAAATCATACCCTTTAAAAAGGTGGACTTTATGGTACGTAATTATTTTTCAAAAAACATGTAACAAAAAATTAGATTAAAAAATTTAGATACAGAGTTGGAACCAAAGCTGGAAGACAGTGACTTTCTGTGTGTGTGGTGTTTGGGAAGAGGGTTATCACAAAGCATTTCTCCCTCAAGAGCCTAGTAGAGAAACCCAGTATGGGAATAGTGGTCATATGGACTCTTCCTCCTGGCCATCCTCTCATCTCTCCGTTTCTGTCTCCATGAAACCCCTACCTTGTTTCCCATATTTTACAAGAATAGAGGTTAGGCATTGTTCCCATGACCACACAACTAACCAGTGGTATCTGGGATTTGAGTCTAGACCTGTCTGGCTCCAACGCCTGCACTGCTTCCATTATAATAAGCAGCTTCTGAGCACTGCGCAAACATCACCTCTCACCAGGAGGTGAACTGAAATCAAAGCAACAACAACAATAACAAAAGGAACAATAATAACAACAATAACAAAGCAGGAGCTGAAATCAAAGCAAAAACAACCACAAAAGTTTGCCACTAAAAAAGCACTGCTTCCATTCACACATCATTGCGGTTATGGCCATAGCACATATTAATGATACTGAAAGTTAATCGCGTGCAACTCCATTCTGAGTTTAGTCTAAAGTGTTTTATTTTGTCTGTACTTCCATGATTATTATTCTAACTGGAGAGGGTTTGTGAGGACTCTCAGAGACCAAGAAAGCACTATATAATGCTGTTGATAACTTTTTCAGTTTTTCCCCTTTATTATCAATTAATATTTATAAGTATTTAGAAAGTTCACATCCCAGCATTTGAGAACTGCTTTATGAAGTGACTTGTGTAGAAGGCACTGAATGTGTGTGCATGCATGCAACTCTTACATCTGAGGTTAATTTCGGAATTTATTGGATTCACATTTCATTAACCCATTGGCAGAATGTTATATACGTACGTGACCTGAGTCCTCAAACCCAAGCATTGAGATATTAGTATTCATTTATTATGTGGGTAGGTCACTCAGGTGAAATGGTTCTCTGCTGTTAGGCTGTGGGGATGACAGGTAATAAATGAATAAAGTGCAGTCTTCTGAGATCATTTATAAAAGCTAAAGTCGGCTGGGCACAGTGGCTCAGGCTTGTAATCCCAGCACTTTGGGAGGCTGAGGTGGGTGAATCACCTGAGGTCAGGAGTTTGAGACCAGCCTGGCCAACATGGTGAAACACCATTTTTAATAAAAATGCGAAAAACAGCCGGGCGTGGTGGTACAGGCCTGTAATCCCAGTACTCAGGAGACTGAGGCAGGGGAATCGCTTGAACCTGGGAGACAGAGATTGCTGTGAGCCGAGATCACGCCACAGCACTCCAGCCTGGGTGACAGAGTGGGACTCCGTCTCAAAAAACAAAACAAAACAAAACAAACAAACAAACAACAACAACAACAACAAATATATATATATATAAAACCAGCAATAAAAGCAGCTTACCCATCTTGGGCAAACAGATGTTATCAATACTTTTTACCCTGTTCTGAAGCTTTTGAGACACAGACATTATGTAATGACTTCTACTACAAAAGGTAACTCCCCCAGTGTGATAAATCATTAACAGTGCCCTGAGTTATGTGCTCAGTGTTCTCAACAATATGGGCCATGTGTCTCAGTCACTTTGATCCCAGAGCCAGAGTTTAGACCTCAGATGGACTTCTGAGATGATCTGTTCAAAAGGCATTAGGGGTCTTAAAAACCATCTAAAATTCAATACTTTCATTAAATAGTTGAGGTCCAGGAAAGTTTATAAACATGCCTGAGGGCCCATAACAAGTTATAGAAAGAGCCAGTTGAGAATCAAAGTCTATAAATTTACTTACAAACACCATTGAACACCAGACGTATGCTAGAAGTGGGGGATATTGGCTCACTTCCAATACCTTAAAGTTAAGTGTAGATACAGCAGATGAATTAACATCCATATAACAACACTACAGAGGCTCTGGAACAAACTGCCTGGGTTTAAATCTCTGATCCTCCACTTATTCTATAGGGTAACTGAGTTTCATCTCCTGAAAAATGGGAATGAAGACTGGACCTATATCATAAAATTGCTGAAGAAATTAATTGCTACAATACCTAAAAAGCTCTTAGAGTAGTGCTCAGCATACTGTAAAGTAATCAATATGTCTTAGCTATCATCAACATAAATGTCATCATCATTGTCATTACATGTACCATGATAAAGTTAACTAAAAAGTTTTTTTTGTTGTTTTTTGTTTTGTTTTGTTTTTTGAGATGGAGTCTTGCTTTGTCACCCAGGCTAGAGTGCAGTGGTACGATCTCGGCTCACTGCAACCTCTGACTCCCAGGTTCAAGCAATTCTCCTGCCTCACCCTCCCGAGTAACTGGGACTACAGGCGTCCACCACCACACCCAGCTAATTTTTGTATTTTTAGTAGAGACAGGTTTCACCGTGTTAGCTAGGATGATCTCGATCTCCTGACCTTGTGATCCGCCAGCCTCGGCCTCCCAAAGTGCTGGGATTACAGGGATGAGCCACCGTGCCTGGCCAACTAAAAAGTTTTAAATCAACATTCAGATAAGAAGTCCAGGGCCGGGCGCAGTGGCTCATGCCTGTAATCCCAGCACTTTGGGAGGCCAAGACGGGCGGATCACCTGAGGTCAGGAGTTCAAGACCAGCCTGGCCAACATGATGCAACCCTGTCTCTACTAAAGATACAAAAATTAGCCAGGTGCAGTGGTGGGTGCCTGTAATCCCAGCTACTCGGGAAGCTGAGGCAGGAGAGTCACTTGAACCTCGGAGGCAGAGGGTGCAGTGAGCCGAGATAGTACCACCGCACTCCCACCTGGGTGACAGAGTGAGACTCTGTCTCAAAAAAAAAAAAAAAAAAAAAAAAGTCCATAGTCCTGCCTTGGAAGCCCAGCTAGAACTGGAAGAAAAAGATCAAGGAAGGTGTAGCAGACTAAAAAATGCCCCGCAAAGATAAGAGCTCCTCATCTCTGTAATCTGTAAATGTTACTCCATTCAGAAAAAGTCTTTACAAATGTGATCAATTTAAGATCTCAACTTAGACGGACAGAATATCCTGTGATATCTACCTGTGTTCTAAATACAATCCTAAGTATCCTTATAAGAAAGAGGCAGACAGTGATTGACACTCAGTTACACAAAGAAGGCCATGTGAGGACCTGGCAGAGAAGGACATATGATTGTTGAGACTGAAATGATGAGGCCACTAGCCAAGGAATGCTGGGCTGGCAGCCACCAGAAGCTGGAAGAGATAATGAACAGATTCTTCCCTAGAGCCTCCGGAGGGAGTGCAGCCTGCTAACATCTTGACTTGGGCTCAATGATTTTGTATTTCTTCTGGACTCCAGAATTACAAGAGAAAAGAATTGTGTTGTTTTAAGCAACCAAGTTTGTGGTATTTGTTACAGGAGTCACGGAAAATTAATGCAGAAGACTTCCCTGGAAGAAGGGGTTTTTGATATATATACTATTGGATGTGTAAAATGTAGTGGGGCAAATAGGAGAGGAGTAATTGGGTATATAAAAGGAAATTTCTGAGAAGCCTCTAAGTTTGTAACTTTGTAAAGCTGGAGCGAAGATTATCTATAAAAGAGTTGTTGAGGCCGGGCTCAGTGGCTCACTCCTGTAATCTCAGAACTTTGGGAGGCCGAGGCGGGCGGATCACGAGGTCAGGAGTTCGAGACCAGCCTGACCAACATGGTGAAACCCCATCTCAACTAAAAATAGAAAAATTAGCCAGACATAGTAGCACGTGCCTCTAATCCCAGCTACTCAGGAGGCTGAGGCAGGAAAATCACTTGAACCTGGGAGACAAAGGTTGCAGTGAGTCAAGATTGCACCATTGTGCTCCAGCCTGGGCAACAGAGAGAGACTCAGTCTCAAAACAAAGAAAAAAAAAAAAAAAAAAGAGTTGCTGAACATGAGGCCAGGGAGTCACTAGGAGAAAGATTATCAAAATCATGTGTGCTTATCTTGAGCTTGAAGTTTATTTTAAAGGCATGGTATTTGGGCATAATCACTTAACACAAAATAGGATGAAGAATTAACAACCATGGTCATTCCTGAATAAGTTAGAGCCAGATGTTTCTCTTTAAAAACAAAGCAAATAACCCCTAGACGTAGTAATGGCACATGGAGAGGCGTGGGCAAACATATTCCTGTAAATATGTGACTCACCCAAATTGCTATTACTGGGAAGTTTCTTAGAAACTGGGCACTGTGAGGCCTAGTAACAGCAACAGCAGTAGAGACAATGCAGTATGTCAGAAATAGATTCTCTGAGAGCCAGGTCTGAGAATAATATCTATCTTGGCAATGCCAAGTTAATAAGAAATATCTATTGGTGCCCAGTTAAAAAAGGAGAAAGACCGTTAGGCAAAGCACAACAAAAACCTTTGATTAATTAGGAGAAAAATAGTTGACATCCCTCAAAGGGTCTATTTTAAACATAAATTGAAATAAAATATAGAATTGTTCTGGGTTATTTTTATTTTTTCATTTCAGTTTGATTAAGAAAGAGTGATATTTATATCACTAGAAAAAGTCCATGGGATATTGTGTATGCTATTTATAATGTTACTCTGCAATACAGCAATATTGGAGACTTCTATGTGTTTCTCTGCAAATTCATTTCAAAAATAGCATTGATTTTCTAGAAGTTGCAATTTCTTTTCATTTGATGGTAACCAGATTTGTTCCCAAAATGACCCTTCCTGGACTTAAGGATATATTGCCAAAAGCAGGAGTAGATAACATACATTTCCAATAAATATCATGTGATCAGAAATCAATAGGCATTCACTTATTGTGTGGTTACTTTCTTCAATAACTAGTGTGACTTGGAAGAATCTCTGAATTGGGCGTGACTCTGCTGGAAGTGAAGTAAGTAATGATCGCCTGCCACTTGCCAAGCCCTACGCAAGTATTTCAGGCACATTACTTCTGTTTCTCCCAGCAACCCTATGCCATACTTATTTTATCATTTCATATTATAGGAATCCTAAGCTTAAAGAAAAAAAACTTGCAAGTGTTCACACAAGTTCACACAGAATTAGAATTCAAATTCAGATATTGTATTTAAACTCTTACTGGGCAAAAGGGAGTTATAATCCTAGGATTCTTCTGTTGAAAGTCAATGAAAAGGATGCATGAGATATTTTTTTAAATGCCAGGATATAATTACTTCAGGTCCCATCACTTCTTAGAATCCAGTATACCCCTGAGTTCATGGCAGAAGATAATAATGGCTCATCGGCCTTTCAAACCTAGGAATAACTTGAGAGATTTCATATAACTCATGACTTGAAAATTTATTGGACTATATTTAAACATAAAGAAGTGGAGTGAATTGTTCATTAAACCCACATAGCTACTACCCAGATCCAACAATTACCAAAATTTGTTTTTTCCTTTGTTTTATTATTTTCCTGTAATATAAAAAAGCAAATCCAACTCACTTTTATTCCTACATTCTTTTGTATGTGTCTCTAAAAAAGATGGGCACAATCTCACATAACTATAATGCCATGAATATGCTTAATAAAAGTATCACTCATTTCTTGATATCATCCAATATCAGGGCATAATCAACTTTATCTACTTATCTCTATAATACCCTTTTATGGTTATTTGGTGAAAACATGTCCATAAAAGCAGAAAGTAATGTCCATTCATTACATTTAGCTATTCACTCCTTCCTTTTTTTCTCTTTCTCTCTGTACACCATTGCTTTGTTTTGTTCGAAGTATTTTTGCAGAAGGTGATAGTATAGGAGCAAGATTTCTTTATTTTATTCATCTTTTCTGAATGGGAAAATGCATCATAATGAATTCACAGATTTTAAACACTCAGTATGTCTCAATTGATTCTCTGTTTAATGCTCAAAGTTTCATCTTTAATCAGTGGGAACTCATTTAGGTTAGATTCTTGGTCCTGACAGCTTCTTTGCTTACTGAAACAACACAATATCCCAGGCTTGCCTTTTGTATATTAACCATTTCTCCAAACAGCAATGGTTGCTTTTAATCAAGAAAGCTGATAGGAGAAGAATAGGGAAGGAGACCACAAACTGGACAGTAGAGGAGCTCATTGAAATGGGAGGTCATTGCTTGCTTCCAGAATGTCTTTTTTTTTTAATTGTAAAAAACTTTATTTTAAAAACAAAAAAAATCATGTGTGTATTCTTGTATTCCAATTTAAATGTAATATTTGAGGTTTTTAAATTTAACTTTGTTTTAGATCTGCTCTTATTTTCTCATGTGGAAAATCTTTATAATCAACAAAATTAATTACGTATGCACTTTCCTAAAATTCATTAAATTGTTTTATACTAACAAGAAGAGTATTACTGCTAACAATTAGATCTATGTATATATTTTAAGAGTTTGTTTTCACTTTATTTGTCCTTAGAAGATATGGTTTTATTTGTCCTTAGAAGATACGGATGGTTAAAATATAGTTTCCTAAAATAGATTGAAATAATTATTTTTCTGTATGTAGTTATGGCACTAACTGGAAAACAGTTTCATTTCTCTTAGTTTATTTTGAGTTTCCAGAAATTGGTTTCTTTCTTTTTTAATTAGTTTTATTTTTTTGGATCTGTAAAACATTTTATAGCTTGAAAGCCAAAACTATATTCTAAGATATATGTAGAAAATGTTTACTTTCCTCCTCTATAGATGACCATGTTTTGTTAGATTTTGGTTTACCCTTCAGGTATTTAACAAATATAAGATTATGTTTATTATATTACTTCTCTAAGGTATATGTATCTCATTAATTCTCTTTCTTACTCAAAGTTAGCACAATCCTGAGTTGTGCCAATATTGAGAACAGACAAAGAACCCAGCAACCAACACTGAGAAGGAGAGGCTTGTACAGACAGGAGGAAAACCAGGAAAGAGTGATATCTTAGAATTTAACTGATGAAAGTATTTCAAGGAGGAGAGGGTAGTCAATTACACCAAATGTTGCTGTAAGTCAAATGAGAGTGGACTGTTGGATTTACCGTTTTGGAAGGCATGTTTTGACCTTTACAAGAGGAGTTTTGATGGAGTGTAGAGATGACCACCCACTTAGAGTATACTAAAGAAATAATGAAAAGCAGGGAGTTGGAAATATTAAGTGTATGCATCACTTTTGAGAAGTTGTTCTATCAAGAGGAAGAGAAAGCGTGATAACTGGAAGAAAGAAGTGGGGTCTAGTGGAATTTTTGTCTTAAGATGAGAGAAATAATAGTGTTTTTATGTTGATGTTAGTGTTTTTGGTTAGAGATGGTGGAGGCGGGGAAGGATGCAGAAGAAAGATGATGCAGGGATGTCCTGAAAGGGGCATGAAGAAAAATCTAGTGCACCAGGGGAAAGGTTAGTCATACGGAAGAGCATGGGCAATTTACGTATAGAAAACAACAGAAGTAAAAATAGAGTTTATGAGTATGGGCAGTGGTTGCTGGATATAAAAGTTGAAGGAGTATGTTCAAATTTTCTGAATGCCTCTATTTTATCAGAAAAATCGACAATACGAAGGTCAGCTGAATGGGAAGGAGAGGGTAGAGATGCCAGATGTATGAGGAGAAAGGAAGTGGTATGAAGGGGTATCAGCTGTTTCCTTCAATGCCCTTCTTATTCTTACTCTCCCAAGGACAATATGTGAGTGAATTATTTTGTCCCCATCCAAAACAAAATATTGCTATGGGCGGTCTGTTGCAATGCTACCTCACAAGGGACAAGTCTTGATAATATGAAACAAATTCATGGCCACCTGAGGCCAGAAATTTGTTCTATGCTATAATTGGTTATAACCAGAGTGGTGGGATTACAGGCTGCAAGGCTTGGGAACAGGAGGCAGAAAGATCCACAGCCAAGTCCTCAGGGCAGAGGTGCTGTGAGCAGGGCCACGTGCCATGGACTATCCACTTCTGACCCACAACCCAGGCTCCTACTCTTCACCACTTGCCTTTCTCTTGTCAGTATCCTTCTTACAGCCTCCGTTTTAAGACCTTTCATTGTAATGAGAGTAAATTTGAGCAATTCCAAATGAAACATTCAGCTTCAATGGCTATAACCTATGAATCCACAGCCTCTTGTCTGAGGTGTCAGTGAGACTTGATATCAGTGGGCCGGCAGTTAAGTCCTGCTGGCCTCTGAGTTCATTTGCTGGCTAATTAGGAAAAAAATGTTTAATGTACTACAAAGCTCAGGGGGAGCCCTTGACTGGTTTAAGCAGTTCTCACTTGTCCTACAGGTCGGACAATGGACTCCTAGGGTTTAGAGAGTGAGTTCTTTTGAGTCCCAGAACATCGGCTTTTCTTTTGCTCCATTTAATTTTGCAGAAGAAAAAAAGAAAACTGCACATCTTCAGTAAAAAATGGCACAGCACAAACCTGTGATCCTGGTTATGGAAATTGCATCAATAATAACTTCAAGAAGGCACATTTTTCCTATTAATCTTTCAGGAAAAAGAAAGAACTGCTATAGATGTTCTCAGAGATAGTGTATGAGAAGTTTCAAAAGAAAACTACATCACGGTGGAGTGGGAACGTAGGGGATGTGCTAGTCCAGGGCAAAGAGGACAAGGCTGGAGATCTGGAATATGATTCACATAAAGAGTGTTTGACCTTAGGTGAGTCAGGGAACCTTTGTTTTTTCTTCTGCAAATGGAGATAATAATATGAACACCCCTGTAAGAACTTGTTAGAATCTGTTTAGATATTGCATGCAATGGAAATTTTTGAAAGTGTAAAGCTTCCTGTAAATGAGTTTGCCCAATGGCCCTTACCTAAATTATAATCCCTTGTCTGTGAAATCTGTTAGGAATAAAGAAAGGATACCAGGGAGGGAAGGAGAAAAGAAGAAATGAAATAAAAGTGAGAAAAGAGAAGGAGAAAAGAAGGGAGGAAAGAGATCATCAGATGAAATAGCAGCAGGAACATGGAGTAGGAAAGCAGTGATTTTATAGAAAAGAAACTTAGCAGACACAACTTTAGCATTGCAAGCAAGGTTAACATCACAAATAATGTCATGATGATGGCATGAGCCCTTGATAGGATGTGATAAGAAGGGCATGTCATCTCTGTAAAGGATTATTTCCTAAAACCCATAACTCCAGTCTAATCATGAGAAAAACATAAGACAAACCCAACTTAAATGGCATTCTGCAAAATGTCTAACCAGTACTCTTTAAAAGGGTAAAGGTCATTAAAGACAAGGAAAGACTGAGGAACTGTCACAGACCAGAGGAGATTAAGAAGCAGTGACAACAAAATGCAATGTGGTGTCCCAGAGATTGGATTCTGCAACAGAAAAAAAAATGTGAAATAAGAATTTAGTCTGTATTTATCAATAGTATAAATTTACCAGTAGTACCAACATTGGTTTCTTAGTTTTGATAAATGTACCAAAGTGATGTAGCAATAGTAATAATGCAGGATATTCACAATAGGAGAAACCGTAAAGGATATAATGTATCCTTATGTATTATCTATGCAACTTTTATGTAAACCAAGAATTATTCCAAAAAATGGTTTATTTAAAAAATGTTTATATTCTTTGATCCAAAAATTCCATGTTTTGGCATTTATTCCAAGGAAGGTATCAGAATATTACTAAAGAGGTATTACCAATACAATTAGGCTAGATTGTAATTTATTACATGGAAAACTTAGAAATCACTTTATGTTCAAAAATCTGGAAACTGATACCAAATTAGGGGATACAGTGTGACAGAATATTATCTAGTTATTAAATATCAGCCTGTAGGAGCAGATCGGGGGTTGGGTGGGCCCGAGTGTGTGGTGGGATTGACTGCAAAGGGAGTCAAAGGCAGGAGCTTCTTGAATGATAGAAATCATCCTGATCGTGGTGATGGGCACATGAATGCTCATCAAAACCATGTGTCATAAATGGGTTCATTTTGTTGTGTATATCTTATACTTCAATAAATGTTTTTTTAATTGAGGGAAAAAGACTAAAATAACCATGAAAATGACAATAAATGTGCATATATTTGTGTGGGTTTATTTTGATTAAAAAATAAAATAGTTGCTAAAGCACCAAGCCTTAAATATTTGTGGGAATAAATCATGCTATTAATGGATATGAATATAAATGTGATAGTGCTCTTGAAAATCCTGGAGAAGTATAAAGCACTATATCTATTATAACACTGTTAAAAGCAGACTCCTACTCCAAAAAAAAAGATTCACTTGTTTTTGTGCAGTGAATGTTTGTCTTGCTTATGAGAATAACAGAAAACAGCTGCATTAGAGGAAATTGTATGGGAAAGACTTTAAGAGTGCATGCTATAAAGTGAAGAGATCTGGGTGCAAGTCCTGCCTCTATAACTCACTAGACAAGTGTCTTTGGCAAATTATGTAGCTTCTAGTTTCTCAGCTTTCTTATCTTTAACATATTGCTATAGAGTTGTGTAAATTAAAGGATGTAAAACTTTTATTTAAATATGTATCAATGTCTAGCTCAAAATATATACTATACACTAGACATAATTACTACTATTACAATACTATATTATTATTATTATTATTATTATTATTATTACTATCATTACTGTCACTATTTCTGGCCACAGTAGACTGATAGAACACCCAAGGCTATGGAACACCCAAGATTTTTTCAACAATTGTTCCACTGGAAAAGTTCTAAAACTATTCTAATGGTAGCTAAACATTGAAGCACAGGTTCAGCCCCTGTTAATATGGCCAAAACACCTCATTCCCTCTTTCATCCACTCACCTGTCCTTAGCTTAGAGCAAGTACCTGCGGAGTACCTTACAGCTGATCCTATTTTTTCTGCAATTTGATGAGACTTTTGCCTCTTATCTTTTCAGAGCATATTTCAGAGGAATACTGCCGATATGTAAAACTTAATATTTTAGCCACCTGTATTTTTCATATATCCATATTTTAAAAAATTATTCAGTGTGTTAGATATTAACTGTTTATTTTGGAGAGACAGAAAAGGGGTTTTGAAGGCAAAAGGACCTTGATTCAACATGCTGCTCTGTCAAACAATGACAATTTATCTTGGGCACATTGCTTCACTTCCCTCAGCCTCAGTTTATTTATTTTCCGGGTGTGAGTAATTTTATTTTCCTGTGTATTAAAATAAGTAACACAATTCATTCAAAATAGCTACTAGGTGACCCATACCCTTGTAAACAAAGTTAATATTTATGAAGTAATTGTAAGATCTGAGCTAAAGTTTTGATGGTATTTTAATGGTCCTATAAATGGGGACCCAAGAATACCAACAATCACCCCTATGCTCTTTCCAAGGCTGCAGTAGGAGCTATTTCCCAAGGAAGGGTTACATGGGGGGCAAATGTCATGGTTGCAGTAGCTGCACAAATAACAAATTCACTTTAGAGCAGAGTTCATGTAAAACTGGAATCCACTGCTTACACCTGAAGCCTATGAAACAACATTACTTGCTTTCAAAAATCATTAAAAAAATACTACCATTCTCAGTGTTTGTGGAGGGAGTTAGAAAGAGCACCGGCAGTCAGCCAAGGACAGTCCTGATTCTGCATACTTACAGATGAAGAGCAGGGTGTCAGAGAGCCTGTAGAGGGGCAAGCTGGATCTGCAGAGGACCCTCCCAAATCTATGCACCTAGTAGTATGCAAAGAGGGCAACAAAGACAGGGTACAGGGACCCTCACTCACCTGTGACCATACACTAGCTAATGTCCAGGTATATGGCTATTTGTTTTATTGTATTAGTGCCCCGTTGTGTGTGTGTGTGTGCATATGAGACCAGAAATTAAGGGAACGTAGTCAGGTAAGGAGGTGGGTAAAAGCAGGTGTGGCAGGGAGAGAATATGCTAAAAGTCCTCCTGCCCCTATCCGTAAGGCAGTAACACATTTAATCCTCCAGCAAGCCTGTGGTAGATGGTACTGCAGTTACCTAATGCTTCTAGTTCCTCTCCTTGAACTGTCAGAGTAGGATGGCACTCTCCTACCCGTCTGGCCAGTCAAATGAAGCAGACGTGATGTATGTTGCTGTGGGCAGAGGGAATTAATGACCAGCATTCCCATCTCCAACCACCCTCAGCAGGTTACACAATTGTGGGAGTGCACGTTGCTCTGAAGCAGCAAAGCTCAGCCACTGCATGAAGAACAGATGCCTGGGAGCACTTGGTCACAAACTGGACCTGGTGTAAATAAGAAAACCTTTGTTATTTTCAACCACTGAAATCTTGGGGGTTGGTATCATAGTGTAAACTAGCACAACTTGACTGACGCCCAACCCTATGCCTCATCGTTAGAGTCCAGGCAAAGAAATGATCTTTTAGATCGAAAACACAAATTCTTGTGGAGGAAGATGGACATATATAAGATACTCAGAATCCAAGATGAACCCATTTCCTTAGGAATATGGTGGAAATGCTTGTGGCCAAGAGTCAAGGGGTTTATTTATGAATAAAGGTCAGGAACAGGACTGGAAATGATACCTGGTACCAAGAGTAAGGAAAGACAAAAAGCAACCTTGCTAGAGAGGGAAGCAGGTTGAAATAAGCAAGTAAACATAAAAAATATCCTATAACAGTGTACCGGCAAGAAAAAGTAAAAGAACATGGATATTTGTGACTAACATGGCTTCGAAATCAGGCTCCACTAATACCAATAGTTTGTTATTAGATGATGCACTTACTATCTGAGAATCTGTTTCCTCTCCTGAACAATGGGAATAATTCTACTTACTGCATGGGGTTTTGTTAAGATTAAATTTGTAAAAGAACTATTCTTCTCAATGAAGATCACTTTATTAATTCTCTTTTCAAACAACAGACCAACACGAGAATAAAGAGAAATCAAGATATCTTATGGATCAGGATTCATAGATGCCTAGAATCCCCTGTAGTCAAGTAAGTCTTCTGATCCATCCCTTACCTTACTGCATCCTCACCATGGCCTTATCTTTTGGTATGAGCAGAAAATGGACCCTTTGATCATAGCAGAAAGTGTAATAAGTAGTGGTTGTGATTCACTACTTCATCAAAGGTTTGTTGCATTTCACTTAGTCATGTATCTCCTTTACTCACCCTCATATTCAGAAAATATTTATGGAGCATTCAGTAGGCACTAGGGACCCACAGCATGGAGATAAAGGATACATTTCTGTTCTCAAGGATGCCCCTGACTAGTGGGGCAGGAAGATAAGTAAATAAATGATTGCAATGCAAAACAATGCATGCTAACAGAAGGGAGTCCAGGTAAGGTTCTGAAAGCAGTTGTCAGAGCCCAGGTCACCCCATAAGATTATAGGATGTTGGAGAAAATGTGAGCAGGTGATGAGTAAGAGCTCCCTATAAAAATTAGTAACAAGTATACTATGCAGCCATAAAAAAGGTTGAGTTCATGTCCTTTGCAGGGACATGGATGACGCTGGTAACCATCATTCTCAGCAAACTAACACAAGAACAGGAAACCAAACACCACATGTTCTCGCTCACAAGTAGGAGTTGAACAATGAGAAAACAGGAACACAGGAAGGGGAACATCACACACCCAGGCTTGTCAGAGGGTTGGGGGCTAGGGAAGGGATAGCATTAGGAGAAATACCTCATGTAGATGATGGGTTGATGGGTGCAGCAAACCACCATGGCACGTGTATACCTATGTAACAAACCTGCATGTTCTACACATGTACCCCAGAACTTAAAGTATAAAAAAAAATTAGTAACAAAAGAGGACAAATTTAAAAAGGCCAAAAATCCCTCTCGTGTGGGAGCACTTTAAAAATACCTCAATGTCCTTCTTGGGTGACAGCAGAGAGAATAGGGAAAAAGAGAGAGAGGGACCACATTCTGGGGAGTTTATAGGCTCTGCTTTTGTTGGATTATATCCTATAAAACATGGGCGCTTTTGAAGATTTTTAAATGGAGATGTGACATAATCAGACTTATAGAAGCTCTCTGGAGGCTGTGAAAGAATGCATTGGAGGAGGCCATATGGAGGTCAGAGGATAGACTGGAGATTGTTTTAATAACGATTAACAATGTGTGTCCAAACAATAGCACTGTCAGCACTTTACAATCTTTATACCCAGCATGCAGTCCACCCATAATAATTGATAGCATTTATTCAGTGATAATTGTTGTCAAGCTCTGGTATAAATACTTTGCATATGTTAGTAGTCTGCAAGGTAGTCATATGAGCTAGTAAACTGATCTCCCTTCTTTCTTCTTCCCATTTTACAGAAAATAAACTGAAGCACAGAGAGATGAAGCAAGTAAGTGACCATGCCAAGAAGTTTAATTTCAGAACCAGAACTCTTAATAGTGTATTACACACATACTAAAATTGGCCTCTGTCATTCAAAGGGCCAAGAATGCCAAGTTCTTATAATGCAGGAAATGTCTCTGGTTTTCAGGCCATGAAGATAGTTATATTTATTTTTTATTTTTATTTCAATAGTTTTGGGGTTACAGGTGGTTTTTGGTTGCATGGATAGGCTCTTTAGTAGTGATTTTTGAGATTTCTGTTTACCAGTGACCTGAGCAGTATACACTGTACCCCAATATGTAGGCTTTTATTCCTCACCTGCCTCCCAGTCTTCCCCTCTGAATCCCCAAATTCCATTATATCACTCTTAAGGCCATGCAGATATTAAGTAAATATTTCAGCAAAATATAATGAACAATAATACATTATAAATTATTCTTGCCTAAACTTCCAACTGTTGATTGTTGCATTTGTTTCCTAGGGCTGCCATAACAAAGTACCACAGACTAGGTGGCTTAAACAACAGAAATTTAATTTCTCACCGTTCTGGAGAATAGAAGTTTGACCTCAAGGTGTCAACAGGGTTGGTTCCTTCTGGGGGCTGTGAGGGAAGGATCTGTTCTAGGTCTCTCTCCTCAGCTTGCAGATGGCTGCCCCCTCCCTATGCCTACACATCATTCTCTGTCTATACATGGCTGTGTTCAAATTTCCTTTTTTAATAAAGGCACCATTCATATTGAATAAGATCCACCCAAATGACTGCAGTTTATCATGATTACCTCTGTAAAGATTCTACCTCCTCATATAGTCACAGTCTGAGATACTGGGGTTAGTACTTCAACATATAAATTTGGGGATATTCTCACACTGCTTTAATAAAATACCTGAGACTGGGTATTTTATAAAGAAAAGAGGTTTAATTGGCTAACAGTTCTGCAGGCTGTATAGGAAGCATGGCTGGGGAGGCCTCAGAAAACTTACAGTCATGGCAGAAGGTGAAGAGGAAGCAAGGCATGTCTTACACCGCCGGAGCTGGAGGAAGAGAATGAAGGTGGAGCTGCTACATGCTTTTAAACAACTAGGTATTGTGAGAACTCCCTCACTATCACAAAATAGCAAGGAGAGAATCCACCTGCTTCATCCAATCACCTCCCAGCTGGACCCACCTCCAACACTGGGGTTTACAATTCAACATGAGATTTGGGTGGGAACGCAAATCCAAACCACATCAGGGAGTTAAGCAATTTAGCCTATAACAACTCTTAATTACTTTAACATTTGACTCCTGTGGTCCCAAAAGATGTTCATGCTCTAATCCCTAGAACCTGTGAATATGTTACTTTACTTAACAAGAGGTACTTTGCACATGTGGTTGAGGTAAATATACTGAGATGGGAAAATTCTCCTGGATTATCTGAGTGGGCAGAATGTAATCAAAGGGTCCTTATAAGAAAAAAAGGGGAGGCGGGGCACAGCGGCTCAAGCCTGTAATCCCAACCCTTTGGGAGGCTGAGGTGGGTGGATCCGCTGATGTCAGGAGTTCAAGACCAGCCTGGCCAACATGGTGAAACCCCATCTCTATTAAAAAAAAAAATTATCTGGGTGTGCTGGTGCATGCCTGTAATCTCAGCTACTTGGGAGGCTGAGGGAGGAGAATCACTTGAACCAAGGAGGCAGAGGTTGCAGTGAGCCAAGATCATGCCATTACACTCCATCCTGGGCATCAAGAGCAAAACTCTCTCTCAAAAACAAACAAACAAAAACAAAACAAAATCAAAACCAGAAGCTCATAATTAGAGATTTGAAGATGCTAAACTGCTGGTTTTGAATATGGAGGAAGGAGCCATGAACAAAGAGGCAGAGACAGCCATAAGAAGCTGGAACAGGCAAGGAAATGGGTTCTCCTCCTAGAGCAAAATTGTCTAACCCCAGCCCGTGGGCCACATGGAGCCCAGAACAGCTTTGAATGAGGGCCAACACAGATTCATAAGCTTTCCTTTTTTTTGTTGTTTTTTTTTTTGTTTGTTTTACTTTTTGTTCTTTCTTTCTTTCTTTTTCTTTTTCTTTTTCTTTTTTTTTTTTTTTTTGAGACAGAGTTTCACTCTTGTCACCCAGGCTAGAGTGCAGTGACTCAATCTCTCGGCTCACTGCAATCTACATCCCCAATTCAAGCAATTTTCCTGTCTCAGCCTCCTGAGTAACTGGGATTGAAGGCACCCACCACCACACCCAGCTAATTTTCGTATTTTTAGTAGAGATGACATTTCACCATGTTGACCAGGCTGGTCTCAAACTCCTGACATCAGGTGATCTGCCCACCTCAGCCTCCCAAAGTGCTGAGATTACAGGCATCAGCCACCGCACCTGACCCATACATTTTCTTAAAACATTATAAGAATGTTTCGAATTTTTTTTTTTTTTTTTTTTTTTTTTTTTTTTTTAGTTCATCAGCTATCGTTGGTGTTAGTGTATCTTATATGTGGCCCAAAACAATTCTTCTTCTAATGTGGTCCAGGGAAGCCAAAAGATTGGACACTCCTGCTAATGGTTTCAAAGGTAGCATGGTTGTGCTGAGATCTTGATATCAGCCCATTTCAGCTTCTAACCTCCAGAACTGTAAGAAAAAATAAATGTGTTACTGTAAGCCACTACATTTGCTGTAATTGGTTACAGCAGCCATAGGAAACTCACACACCAACCAAAACCATCAAGACCTACAGCATCCCCCAGGCTTTCTGCAATGCCACACCTGGAGAAGCAAGTGTGCTTCATGTTTGGACAAATGAAAAAAAATAGCCAGGGTTCCCTATGAGTGACTGTCATTCCTTCTCACAGAAAAGCAAACTGCATGCAGGCAAACCAACAAAGTCAGGAGCTTGTCGGCATCCCAAAAACTCTGGGAAAGAGAGGCCAAAGATGATTGGGGGGCACATGGGAGAGGAGGGCAGGGCAGGGCTGAAAGAAGCTGAAAGAATTTCACCAAAAGCTGAAAGAAGAGGCAGCTGGTCATTTATTAGCAGTTAATCAGGGGAAGAGAAACAGAGAAAGAGACATCATTTCAGTAATATCAAGGAGTTTGCAGTGGTAGAATTTGGGAACAAATAACAATGATAATAATGGCTTATCACTGACCCTCATGTGTGCGTGGCTACCATCTTCATGTGTGTGATACCGAAATATTTGCCACCAAGTTGTCACATGTGATACACAACTAGATTTTCACAATCACACAATGAGGTGAAGTGGAGGGCTGATGAGGCCATGTTCTACGCTAGAGACAAATGAGACAAGTAAGTGTCTTAGGAAGAACATTGACACAGACAAAAGTTTATTGTTCAAAGGTGTAGTTGGTTCTCTAAGGAACCATAGGAAAAGAGTATCTTATTTTTCCCTCAGGGTCGGGGGGATGCCTCATCTCCTGGTGGCTGCTCACATCTTCCTTCTACTCTGATGCCACTTGTTTTTACTCTTTCCACATCCACCAGCCCTGCTCTGAGTTCCACTTCAGGATTCTCTACTGACTGATGCTATGTGTAACCTCCAGAAAGCTAATTACACCCCATATCTCAATTGCCTTGATTGGCTTAAATAGCAGTTAATTGATCAGAGGTTTCTGGAGATTAAAGAAAACTACCCATTAGTCACAAGAAAAAGGCTCTGTGATTAGTCAGACGACAGGAGGCTTTCTAAATGTAAGGCACGCCTAAAGTCACTGACAGTCTTCCTGTCAGGCGCCGAACCCAGCCTGTTGCCTAGCAGACCCGTCTGAGCCCTGATTTATGCCGACAGCCCTAAGTGGGAAGCAGGTTGAACAGGGAGGTGTCCCTTGTGTGTCATTTAAAGTTCAATATCTCTATTTTCATGACTCCTTATTTCACCACTGAAATTCGGCTCAAGGGAAATCCATCTCTTCTTTCCTAGCTAATCTCTGCATCTCTTTTCTTCTTCTGAAGATTGTCTTGCTTATATTATTTTGGGACTTATCACATTTGCAGTGCACTGTTGAGCACAATGACTACATCATATCATGTTTTTTTCTCCACGTAAGGTCTCCAGATCCCTTGACATGAAGGGCCACGGCCATGGCAAGAGGATTTATGAGTTGTGATGCAGAGTTTCTTGGGAAAAAAAAAAAACCCCTGCAAAGTAGGATTAACCAAAATTTGGCAATCAGGCTTGGTTAGAAACCCAGCATCATAGAAAACCTGAAAGCTTTAGACTAAATAATGTATCTATGCTATGTCTCATTATTTATCTCAATGGAGGAAAATGAACATTGAACTGCGCCTGCCATGTGTCTGGTCTCAGGCTACCAAATTTGTGTGCTGTATTTTATTTAAGTTTACTTAATTGTCCCAACAAGCTGTGGCCTCTCAGTAAGGTCATGACATAAGTATCATTATCCCTGCTTTGTATTTCTGAGAACCATGGCTGAAACAAGTTAAGCCACTCATATCACTGATGAGAAGCATATTTTGAAAGCATTTCTGTCTGAGGCTGAAGTCTGGCCTTTTCTGTGACATCAGTTTGCCTATAAATCATTTTGGGAATCTGATAGAGGAGTTTCCAGGAGCTTCGAAAAAGAGGGTTATTTCCCAGGCCAGGAAGTGAGAGATAAAGATAAGCCATTTTTACCTAAGATTTTAAGTAATTCTCAGAACAACTCTATAACAAAGATATCAATCTCCTTATCTTGGGTAGGAGAAAGCTGAGGTTCAGGGAATTTAGATCCTTTGCAGGTACAAGTGGTAAAAGCTGATGCAAGGATTTTACCATAGCCTAAAAGCTGTTTTCTTCACTTTTTAAAAAAGTTTTATATCACACTTTATCCATTGCATAGCCAAAACACCCACCGATATTTGGTCGCACTATTCCAGCCTATAGAATTCAATGATCCAAACTACTAGATATCCATTCCTTTTTTCCCCCAGACATTCTTTGTCTCCAGCTGCATCGCTGAGAATGTAAATGTCAAGCAAGGAGTTATGGGTCCTGTGACATTGTCACTAATTCAGGCAGCATTACATCCAAATATTATCCTAAGTCAATGATGGCTTACAAATTATTTTTTTCTTTTTTTCCCAGTCCTCCGCCAAATCAAATCCATCTGCTCTACATTCCAATGCATCCTGACACCGCCACCTCCAACCACCTCTACCACACCACCATGCTCTAAGACATCACTCTTTCTCTTTTTTATATATAATAATAACTTCTTGCTAATCCCCCTGCATCTGGCCTTTTCCTCTCTAGTTTTTAGTGCCATCTACCTTTCCAATATCTATTTCTCTTAGCTTCTTCCTTAAAAACAGAACCCTAATTTTGTTTGAAGCAATAATGTGTGCATAAGAAAAAAAAAAAAAAACTCCCCTGAACTCTAATTCCAAGCCTTCCTTGTTGCTGAGGGTAGATACTTGATACTGTTCTGACCAATGAGACATCAGCTGGAGTCTCTTGCTGTTTTTGTAGGAAAGTTTTGTTTCCCAACCATTGGAATTTTTCTACCTTATTGCTTCCTTCTTTTTTCTGGAGTGTGGAATCAATGCCTGGGGCCACAGTTACTGTTTTGCAACCCCAGTAACAAGAACCACATGCTAAAGATGGTGGAGCAGAGAGCTAGAAGATCTCAAGTCCTTCATGACTTCATGGAACAGCTGCACAGGTCTTGGACTGCTTATGAAACTCATTTAATTTGCCTTGAGGGTGTTGAGCTAGAAGAAGGAGGGAATAAATAAAAGACCATTCATGGTCTCATGACCTCAGCATTAATCTTCAAGAAAACTTCACATTCAAATAAATTAGTCAAATTCATCTTTAAAACTGCAAGTGATAAGATTTGAATTGGCATGTATATTAATAAATTAGCTACCATAATTCAGTCTATCACTGTAATAGTTTTGCCATCTATCAACTTAGCTGGGTTCAACTACATTTTCCAGATTGTCTATCTTGTGTTTTCCCAGTTAGGATGGGCTACAAGGAAGATTCTGGGAAGATTTTGGAACAGAAGCAGTAACCATTTTGTAGCTCATAGTTTTTGTTACTGATCTGCTGACTCACTTCATTGGCATGAAGCAGCAGCTATAGGTCTGCAATTTCTCTGCCTTCTCTTAGATCACTCCTTCAGCTTATCTAATTCCCAGATCAGGTGTACGTTTACCTCTGTGATAAATGGTCCTAGCTTTTGCAGGACACCCTTTCCACTACCAAAGTCAGAGGCAACAAGAATGGACGCAGGCTTCAGTAGATTTTTGTGGGGCTCCATTTCATACTTGTGGGGACCAGCAAATTCATGATCTTCCTCTCCAGAATTCCCCCGCTCTGGACTTCAGGCTTCACCAGCAGATGTGGAGACAGCCTTTAGACACTGCTTAACCAGCTTCACAATTATATAAGGCCAGTTCCCTGTAACACGTTCCTTTATTATCTCTATCCATCCATCTATCCTAGAGGTGCCGCTTCTTTGGTAAACTCCGACTGATACAATCACTATTAGGTTGTAATTAATAATAAATACAGCTAACATGTATGGAGCTATCCATTAAGTGCTAGGCACTTCTCTGACTACTTTACACTCATTTTACCTCAGGACAGCCCCATCAAGTCAGGGACTATCTTTCTCATTTTACTGACAAGAAAATTGAAGCAGAAAGAGGTTAAATAACTTCCCCAAGTCACACAGCTAGCAAGTGGCAGGGCTGGATTCAAACCTGGAAAGATAGGTGCTAGAGATCGCATGTTAACTACTGCCAAAAATCGAGATCATGTAAACTTCACTGTTAGAGCTCATCTCTCCACTGGGGGTCTTGACTTGGAAAATAGAAAAATAGTTTTCATAAGTGAAGCAGCACATACATGAGAGAGGTAAGAAAAAGCAGGCAGTGAGCATGCATTGAACAGTCTCTGTGTTCCAAAAACTTTGCTACCTTTTGCGACAGATGTAGAAGAAATATAACATATTCCCCTCTCTCAAAAATTTACAACCTAATGAAGAAAGCTGATCTGGAACTTCCTGAGATGCTGTGTTTTCAACTCAGGCTAACCCATACCCCAGGCTGACCCACTTCATTACTCTATGGCTGCCCCACAATGTGGCAAAGCTCTCATCCTCTAACATTGTTTATGCTGAGTTTCTGTGAGCAGATGGGAGGACTTATCTGTTGCCCCATCTCCCCATGTTTATTCTCTCAGTATGCAATTGCTCAATACTCATCACAGCAAGCATTTCTCCAGGTCATGAGGGGACACTATAACACAGAGGCTGAGAGTCTGGTTACTCAGAGAGGGGTCCTGGGACCAGTGGCATACTCATCACCTGGGAGCTCAATAGAAATGCAGAGTATCAGGCTCTATCTCAGACCTGTGGGATCAGAATATGCATGTTAACACTGGTTTAAGCACTGGCTTAAAGTAAAGGCTTGAAGTCAAACTAAGTTAAACTAATAACTTGGCCTTTTACTTGCCAAATGATCTTGGGAATGAATTTGCCTTTATAAAACTCAGTTAACTGTCTAAAAATGAAGATAATAATAACACCTGCCTCATAAGTCTGTTTTGAAAATTAAATACATTGCACAGTGCCTAACATAGGGGTAACTGTGAATTAATATTAGCTAATGTATCATTATTGTTATTATTAGCATATGACCCCTGCTTTATGAGAGACTATACCTATAGTCTAGAAAAGGGAAACGTGGGCTAATAAGTATATAGATTTACTACAAATACCATAAGACCTTTTGTTCCAGGTATTTGTGCCAGAGGTCCATAGCTTTTCACCTATGAGACATCACCCAAACATTAAAACCATGGTTCCTATTTGCTCAAAGGATGCACAGAAACATTATCTGTTGGATGCATAATGAATACATGTAGAGAGATTTTTCTATTTTCATAAACAGTATTTTGCTTTCGTTTTTGTTTTCCCAATTTTCCATTTGAAAGCCTTGCTTCTGGCACCCACAATGCACCCACAAGTATCTGAAGCTCAGAAATCTCCAAATCGAGGATCTAAGAAGTAGATCTCAGGTCAGAGAAGGACCCACAATTTGTAGGAATATCAGTCAAAATGGAAACAGGCCAGAAACAGAATATCTAGACATGCTGAATTGAAGTAGCTGAGAGTGGAATAGGAATGAGATGGGTTATGTTAAACCAGCTACCAAGGACAAACAAGACAAACATCAGATTTCACAAGGATCAGTTGGGGAAAAAAAATCTGTGAAAGAATATGTCGCCTACATTGTTTTCCTTTTAAATCACCTTTTCTTTTTAACTTTTTCATGCTGTCTCTTCTCCCCCAACAGATCTCTAAAGTTTTGTGTTCCTTGGATTCTATCTCCAAACCCCTTATCCACTCTCCCTTAATTCTTTTCTTAGGTGATTTTATGCAGTTTCCTCTGTTTAAATACCAGCAATACAGTAAGACTCTCAAATGTGCATTTCTAGCCCTGATGACTCCCCTGAGTCCCAGGCTCAACTTCCCATTCAGCATTTTCACTTAGAAATCAAATGGGATCCAAAACTTAGTTTGGTCTAAAACGGAACACTAGTTTACCCATGCCACCCCTGTCCCCACCAAAATCCACCATCAACCAGTTATCAAGGCCCCAAACTAGGAGGAATCCTTGATTTGTTTTTTCTTTTCCTTTACCCTAGTTCTGTGCATCAGCAAGTTCTATGAGCTCTTCTTCCAAAAAGCATCCCAAATCTGGTCTTTTGCTATTATCTTTGCCACTGAAATCCTAATCCAGGTCAGCATAGTCCATCCCCCAGATCAAGTGCCATTATCTTGATGATGGTCCTCATCTCCACCCACGTGTCTTACAGGCAGCTCTGCACACAGATGCCTGAGTGAGCCTTATAATCAGACGGTGTAAGCTTCCCTGCGTAAAACCATGCCCTAGGCTTTTACAATGCCCTACAAGGCCCTTCATGAAGTGGCCCCTGCTTCTGTCATGAATTTCATCTCAGGCCACTCTCTTTCTCATCCCAAGCTCCAACCACCCTGACCCTCTTGCAGCCCTTGGAATAGTATACTAAGTGCACTCATTTCAGGACCTTTGTATCTGCTGTTCCTTCTATTTGAAGTGCCTTCTGTAAACCTTCACATGACTGCCTTCTTCTTGTTACTTAGTCAACACAAATGTCATCTCATTTATGTTGAGATGACATTTGTGTTGAGCTTAAATGAGATGACATTTCTATGGAGCTTTTCATCCCCAGCAACTCCCTCAGGCACTGTTTAACTTATGGATCAATTTTATCTTTTTTATAACACTTTTTAAAAATTAACATTAGCTTTGTAATGTATTTTTGGTTGAATATCTACTTCTGTTTCTTTCTCTAGAAGGTAAGCTCTTTGAGGGCAAAGATTATGTCTCTCTTGTCTGCATCAGTACCTAGAGCATTGTCTTGCATGTGATAGGCACTTACCACATACGTGTTGACCAACTGATCTTGTTTTGAATGTGCAGGTTCAGCCTACTATATTTATGCTGTCTTATATCTGAAATCAGCTGACCTATGTGGTTAGCTTAAGAGCTAATGCTCAATGCTAATTAGGAAGCAGTGCGGTTTCTTGGACAACAGCTAAATATTTTTATGAAAAAAATGAAATATGAAGACAAAGCTTCTCATGCGCATGCCTTAGTTGTTCATTTCTTTAGAACATAAAATCTGTTTGTACACACAAAAAAGATGTTGTATCCAAAAATTATTCCAAAAAAACATTGTTTTGTGTTCATGAAAAGAAAGAAACTGTGTTTCACCTTGTTAAGCGTTCGAGAATTTTCTGTGTTCAGTGATACTGGTAAGGCTGGAGAGTTGAAATGAAAATTTCTCTTGGGATAAAAATAGTGAACTGAAAAGTAGTAAATCAAACACTCTTCATTTGCATGTCTCAGGGGCCGTGTATAGAAACTAGCATCTGATACAATCTACAGTGTACAAACCTGGGAGTGTAAGCTGCATGAAGGCAAGGGCATCATCTATTATTCATTATCATTTTATTCCCTAGCTATAACTCAGGGCTTAGGATGTAGTAATCACTTATTAAAACTTTGTTGAAAAAGTAAAAGGGAATTATATTATAAATGGCATTTTGATGCTGCTATTATGGAATCTTTTATGTTAGAAGCATCTCCAATATACTAAGTACTGCACTAGTGGCTTGTAATAAAGAATGCATCAGAAGAGCAGCACTTTATGGTGGACAGAAAACTGCAAGGAGTGTCTGTAGGTCTTGACCCTTATATGAGATCTGTCTCAGCGTAACCTCGAGCAAGTCTCATAACCTCTCAAAGCCTCCACTCTTCAAATAAACAGAGAACCCAGTGCTGCATAACTATAGCAGCTACATTTCTTCCTGGCATGAGCTATGAGTCTGACACTCTACAGGGTTTTCTATATGGGCAGTTTAATTTAATCCTCAAAGCAAAGTATGAGTTATATTTTTATTATTAATATCACCTTGAGCAGGCTATGGCATTTGTCCACTGTCACAAGTCCAAGGACTCTGAACTTGAACTCAGATCTTCCTGACTACCAAGCCAATGCTTTTGGATCTCCATCTCATGCTTCTCTATTTAGGTTGGCCATGTGCCCAGGTTTGCTTGGGACAGTGCCAGCCCTTGCTGGTCACCATTTGATATAGTTTGAATATATGTCCCTGCCAAATCTCAAGTTGAATTGTAATCCCCAGTTTTGGAAGGGGGGCCTGGTGGGAGGCGTTTGGATCATGGGGACAGATCCCCCATGGCTTGGTGGTGTCCTTTTGATAGTGAGTGAGTTCTTGTGAGACCTGGTTGTTTAAGTGTGTGGCACCTCCCCTCCCTCCCCACTCTCTCTCTTTCTCCTGCTTTCAACATGTGATGTGCCTCCTCCCTCTTCAACCTTCAGCCATGAGTAGGAAAAGCTCCCTGAGGACTCCCCAGAAGCCAAGGAGATGCTGGTGCCATGCTTGTACAGCCTGCAGAACCATAAGCCCATCAAACCTCTTTGCTTTATGAATGACCAAACCTCAAGTATTCCTTTATAGCATTGTGAGAATTGCCTAATACAGTTTTCCTAGTGATCTTTTCACTTTGCGACTTGTGAACTCTCCACTAGAGGTGGCCCTCTCCACTAGAGGCGGCCATCAAATAGGTTCTGTTCCCCTTCCATCTTTACTTCATTCTAGAAAGAGTACAGAAACAGGTGACCACAAGGAAGCTGAAGGGGGGCATGATCACTGCACTTTATTAAATGGATCTGGGTGATATGGTTTCTTATGGAGAGTCAGGTGGCCTTGAAATGAACACATCCAAATTTATTTGCCAAACTGAGAATGAAAGAGCTAAAGGGGTAATAACGATGATGATGTTAATAATATTAATAATATGATAATGATGATAATAAAAACAACAGCAGTAAACACAACAATCATTGGAGTAAGTATAGTTTTTTAGCCTCAATTATGTAAACAATTAAGTGTTCATTCATCAGCAAATCCTTAATGCACAGTTACTGTTCACCAGAGAAACTGAGCAGCTTTGTGTACCATTCTTTTCTGTGAATATCCTAACCCCTGAACCACTTTCTTCCCTCTTACCTGTAGAATGGGAAAAATAACCTCCACCTAATTGAGAGTGATGTGGCTACTATTCAAAGAAAAAAAACATTATTGAAGGAACCATCCCCTAGCTAAGTAAATGTTTGCCTCTGACTCCTTTAATTCAAGTACCATGGCATAGTTATTCATAAAAGTCAGTGTGTTTATGCATTCTTTCACTCAACAAATATTTATAATATGCATAATATATGTCAAGTACTTTTCCAGGGATATGAATATAGGGCTGAGGAAAACAGAGAAAATTCTTGCTATCAAATTATTCATATTCTAGTGGGAGAATACAGGCAAAATACATAGTTAATGTAATACAACCAAAAAAGGCAGTGAAAACAAATTTACAAAGGTGAGAGGATGAATAGCTATGGAGGGGATTGTGTGACTTTAAGCAGGATGATCAGGGAAGGCTTTCTTCTGGGGTTGACATTGGAGCAAATAGGTGAAGCTGGTGAAAGCACAGACTATGCAGGTGTACAGACAGAGTTTCACATGGGGATAGGAGTGTGTGTGCATGGGCTGCGGTGGGAGTGGGGACCAAGAAACAGCAGGAGGACCTGTGTTGCTAGAGCTGGTGAAGCAGAAGGAAGGGAGCAAGAGAAGTGAGAGGCAGAGTCATCAAGGATGTGGACCATGGCAAGGGGCTGGTGATTTATTGGGATCCTATTTCCAGTGTGATGGAAACTGTTGACATGTTCCACTGAAGGTCGGTTAATAAAGATCGATCATTAAGTCAGAGCTAGCATTTCAGTGAATACCGGATGCTAAGACAGCATGAATATAAACCCTGTGCCAAAAGTTACTTGCTGAAGCAAACCAGACTAGCCATGACCAGGTTGAGAGACCATGACAGCACAGTGGAAGACTCCACATCCAAGGGAGTACCTTTGAAATGGTACTCCCTTGTGTACCATTGTGAGGGAGTACCTCACAATGTGGCAGATAGGAGGCCCTAGCTTGCAGACCTATCCAAGATCCATGATGGGACATGAGGAATTATGTGATCAGTGCAAATGAATCCTGTGGAGATTTCTTTCCAGCCAATTGCCTTGAATGAGAGGACCTCAAACTCAATTGAATGCTCTGGGCCAGGCTAGGGTTTCATAGACACAATTTCATTCAAATCTCACAATAGCCCCATGGGGTGGAATTTCCATTTCACACTTTGCCTGTGAGGAGTCTGAGATGGGAGATGGTAAGTGATTTGCCAAGTTCACAGCTAGAAAGCATTGCTTCCCAGACATGGAAGCCCACCTTCTCCCTACACAGCTCCCACGTATTTGTGAGCCTGTAGACACTTCCTCTTTGTCCCTTTCATCTTGCAGCAATAAAACCTGCCAAAGGATGACTTAATGCCAATAATAACCACCTCCCCACTGCAGGGGCCTCTGCAGTTTACTTAGCTCCTTTATACTCATTTTCTTATGCCCTCTGTGAGCCAGTTCACACCCTCCCTGCCTTTTATTTTCACAGGCATGGCAGGTACAGAATGTGATAAATACTCTGAACAAGGAAACATTTAGCCTAAGCCAACTATTATCGGCAGCATCTATGACGAATGACTTAATATAACCCTGAAAAGCACAATGTGATGACTAATTTGTGGTTAAAGGTAGTTGGAAATTTACTTTGTAAAAAATTACATGGAAGTAACCTGATTAACTTTGAAAGAGAGAGCAAAAAAAAAGGTGGGGGGGAGGGCAACAAAATACACAAATCATGATTTACTCCTCCTTGCAGAGGTAGCAATAAAGATAAGAATTACAACCCCAAGAGCAAGAGAGGGAATGAACATGTTTCATTTTGCATACTGGATGAAGAACATGGATCAGAGCAGGAAATGTTTAAGTAAGAAAGCTCTGGGGCTCCATGGACTCAAGCAGACCCTTTGTTTTAGATGGGAAAGGAAGCTTTGGCTATCTAGTCTCTTCAGTTACCTGATGAAGAAACTGAGGCATACATACAGGATCTTATTTGGAGTCCATTGAGTCAAGGCCTTCTTCTTGGCAGGTAGGAAAACGCAGCATGTTTCTAGAGAAGGATGCAAACTCTGAGGTCCTGATGGCCTGAGCTTTCTAGCTTCGTCTGGGCGACTTGGGACAAATCACGTAACCTCTTTGAGACAGAAATGTTTTATATGAAGACCATGAATGACAATACAAACTTCCTAGAGTTGTAAGAGTTAAGTAGCTTATTGCATGTAAAATACCCAGCACAATATCTGGCATACAGTAGGTTCACCAAAGAATGTTCATTCCTTTCTTCCTCTGCCTAGTTACTGTCTTTCCCCATGGAAGTCATGAAAGCTGTATCAAGCCTTTCTTAGTTCTCTAACTCCACACCCCTCAGAAAAAAAAAAAAAAAAAAAAAAAAAGATTGACATTAACCTCATGTTTCATTTCCTAGACTGCTGTAGCAAACTATCACAAACTTGGGGGCTTAAAACAGTGGAAATATTTTGTCTCACAGTTCTGGACGCCAGAAGTTTGAAATCAAGGTGTCATTAGGGTTGGTTTCTTCTGGAAGCTCCAAGGGAGAATCTGTTCGATGCCTCACTCCTAGCTTCTGGTGGCTGTGGGCAATCTTGGCATTCTCTGGCTTGTCAATGCATCACTACAATCTCCACCTCCCTCACCTGAACTTCTCCTCTGTGTCTATATGTCTATGTCTCAAATCCCCTCTCCTTTTTTTTGTAAGGATACCAGCTACTGGATTTACAGCCTATCCTAAATCCAGGAAATCTAAATCCTGAGATTTCTAAATTAATCCCATCTACAAAAACACGATTTCCTTTCTTTTTTTCTCCCTCTTCTTCTTCTTATTTTTCTTTTTCAGATGGAGTCTCACACTCTGATGCCCAGGCTAGAGTGCAGTGGCACAATCTTGGCTCACTCCAACCTCCACCTCCCGGGTTCAAGCGATTCTTCTGCCTCAGCCTCCCAAGTAGCTGGTACTACAAGCGTGCACCACCATGCCTGGCTCATTTCTGTATTTTTAGTAGAGACAGGGTTTCACCATATTGGCCAGGCTGGTCTCGAACTCCTGACCTTGTCATCTGCCCACCTCTGCCTCCCAAAGTACTAGGGTTACAGGCGTGAGCCACCACATCCGGCCCCAAAACACTATTTCTAAGTAAGTTCACATTTACAGGTACCAGGGGTTAGGACTTAGACACATCTTTTGGGGGAAGGGACACAATACAACCTACTAAAGAGAGCAAACACCTTGTGTCTCTTGGGGACCCTCTGATTTCTCATACCTAGTACAGTGCTTGTAACCTAACAAGTTTTCATTAAATGCATGTGGAAAACATGAACACTGTCACTTCAAGACTTCCCGTCTGTGATCCTACATTCTTGCCAGATGGCCCCTCTAACCCTGAGAGCCGCAGCTTTCCCAACCGCCTGAGCATCCCACTGTCTGTATCATCACTGAAGCTCCACAGGAAGCCAGGCCCCTGGAAGGCACAGCTCAGCAGGACTGCGTGACTGTCCCCTGACAAGCTGCATGGCAAGGTGCCTACATGCTGTTCAGAAAAGCAGAGCAGGCCTTGTTTCTGCTGAGCTCCATGGAGACAAATGTCAGTGACATTGCTGCCTGTCTTGGTGACCTTCCTTCCCACAGGGACATTGGACATAGTACACTTGTGTTTACAAACGCCTCTGCCTCTCTACACCCTAACTTTGCTTATGAGTGTTCCTACTATCCTGAATTTTTTTCCCTCCCCTTCCTATGGCATTTTAATCCCAACCATCAAATTTATCCCACTTTAAATATCTTCCTTAGCAATAACTCCCCAAATAGCCCAATCTACTTTCTACCTGAATATATACTTTCATAAAGTTCATATTTATTCTTTAAAAGATTTAACACAATAGTAAATAATGATGAGTTTAATTACTTGTATAATGCCCTGCTTCCTGAACTATCTTTAAGTTACATGAGAGCAGATCTTTGTCCATTGTATAAATAGAATGCATCTCCAATGCCTGGAGCTAGAAGGTGCGGAACATGTGGAATTGACCACTTGAATCTGCTTGCCACACTTTTTGTCTTAGCCTTTAGTCCTCTCATTCACACTTCAACTTTCCAATTCCCCCTTCACTCACTGTAAAGTGTATTCATGATCTATATTATCGTACACAACAAGCTTGGTTTCCCAATATCCAGTTCATCCGCAAGTCCTATTCATGGAGCTATCAAATACCCATTGGCTTCATCCTTCCACACTGGTAGGTGGATTCCTACCTGTATTTGTTTGGTACAGCTGCCATAACAAAGATAAGTGGCTTTAACAACATAACTTGGCCCTAACAAAGATGGTGCCTTTAACAACATAACTTGTTTTCTGGAGGCTAGAAGTCTGAGGTCAAGGTGTAGGCAGGTTTGCTTTCTTCTGAGGCCCTTCTCCTTGGCTTCTAGATAGATGTATTCTCTCTGTGTCTTTATAATATCTTCCATCTGTGTATATCCATGTCCTAATCTGATCTTCTCACAAGGAAACCAGCCATATTAGATTAGGGAGCATGCTAATAACCTCATTTTAACTTAATTACCTCTTTAGAGGCACGATCTCCAAATACAGTCACATTCTGTAGTACTACAGGCTAGGACTCAAGATACAAATATGGGTGGGTGACAAATTCATCCCTTTAGATTTCAGTTCAAACAGTACTTCCTTGGAGAGGTTTGCACTGATATTTCAAATGAAGTCAGACTTCCTCATTACAGCCTCTTATAGCAGCCTACACTGTAAATTCATAGCATTTACCATAGTAGTAATTTCATATGTGTGTGTGCAAATATTCTATTTCTGTGTAGCTCTCTACTAGACTATAAACTTATGAGGGCAGTGGATGTGTCTGGTTTTTCTTGCCATTAATAGGTCCAATGCCCAACATTAGCACTTCTTACCATTCACTCTTTATTATCATCTTCCTTTTAATTTCTAGGATACCATGGGTCCTTTTTTCTCTTTCTATGCCTCAAGATTGTTCAAGGTTCTTCACTTTCCTCCTGCTTTTGACCTACCTCTTGGATATTGTTTCTTTGAGATTCTGTCTTGATCACTTTCTCTTCTTGCTCAATGAGCTCTATCTGGGAAATTGTCAACACTCTCAAGGCTTTAGTAAATATCATGTTCTCTCAATGACTTCCAAATTTCTGTATCTAGTGTGGTTCTGCCTTCATTGATTCATTCCTGTATTCCCTACTACCTACAAATTATTTTAACTTTACCCATTCCTCAAAAACATGTTCAACAAAGCAATTACATTTACCTTTAAATCTACTCTACCTCTATTTGTTGGCTTAGTGAATGGCACCAATGTACACCCAGTGGCTCCAATAATAATATATGGTATAGGAACCCATTACCAATGTAACAGATAAAAATATAAAGAGTATCCAATCCAGCTTCTCTCCCACATCTCAAACCCAACTGTGTTGACTCCTGTGTACTCCTTGGTTCATTTCTTAAATCAGACGCTTACTATTTCTCCATAGACACAAGAATATTTAACTAAGCCTAGTGGAGACACAACAAAAAAAGAGAATTTTAGACCAATATCCCTGATGAACATCAATGCAAACATCCTCAATAAAATATTGGCAAACTGAATCCAGCAGCACATCAAAAAGCTTATCCACCATGATCAAGTGAGCTTCATCCCTGGGATACAAGGCTGGTTCAACATATGCAAATCAATAAATGTAATCCAGCATATAAACAGAACCAAAGACAAAAACCACATGATTATCTCAATAGACGCAGAAAAGGCCTTTGACAAAATTCAACAACCCTTCATGCTAAAAATTCTCAATAAATTAGGTATTGATGGGACATATCTCAAAATAATAAGAGATATTTATGACAAACCCACAGCCAATATCATACTGAATGGGCAAAAACTGGAAAAAGTCCCTTTGAAAACTGGCACAAGACAGGCATCCCCTTTCTCACCACTCCTATTCAACATAGTGTTGGAAGTTCTGGCCAGGGCAATCAGTCAGGAGAAAGAAATAAAGGGTATTAAATTAGGAAAAGAGGAAGTCAAATTGTCCCTGTTTGCAGATGACATGATTGTATATCTAGAAAACCCCATCGACTCGGCCGAAAATCTCCTTAAGCTGATAAGCAACTTCAGCAAAGTCTCAGGATACAAAATCAATGTGCAAAAATCACAAGCATTCTTATACACCAATAACAGACAAACAGAGAGCCAAATCATGAGTGAACTCCCATTCTCAACTGCTTCAAAGAGAATAAAATACCTAGGAATCCAACTTACAAGGGATGTGAAGGACCTCTTCAAGGAGAACTACAAACCACTGCTCAAGGAAATAAAAGAGGATACAAACAAATGGAAAAACATTCCATGCTAATGGATAGGAAGAATCAGTATCATGAAAATGGCCATACTGCCCAAGGCAATTTATAGATTCAATGCTATCCCCATCAAGCTATCAATGACTTTCTTCATAGAATTGGAAAAATCTACTTTAAAGTTCATATGGAACCAAAAAAGAGCCTGCATCACCAAGTCAATCCTAAGCCAAAAGAACAAAGCCAGAGGCATCATGCTACCTGACTTCAAACTATACTACAAGGCTACATTAACCAAAACAGCATGGTACTGGTACCAAAACAGAGATATAGATCAATGGAACAGAACAGAGCCCTCAGAAATAATACCACATATCTACAACTATCTGATCTTTGACAAACCTGAGAAAAACAAGAAATGGGGAAAGGATTCCCTATTTAATAAATGGTGCTGGGAAAATTGGCTAGCCATATGTAGAAAGCTGAAACTGGATCCCTTCCTTATACCTTATACAAAAATTAGTTCAAAATGGATTAAATACTTAAATGTTAGACCTAAAACCATAAAAACCCTAGAAGAAAACCTAGGCATTACCATTCAGGACATAGGCATGGGCAAGGACTTCATATCTAAAACACCAAAAGCAATGGCAACAAAAGCCAAAATTGACAAATGGGATCTAATTAAACTAAAGAGCTCCTGCACAGCAAAAGAAACTACCATCAGAGTGAACAGGCAACCTACAGAATGGGAGAAAATTTTTGCAATCTACTTATCTGACAAATGGCTAATACCCAGAATCTACAAAGAACTCAAACAAATTTACAAGGAAAAAACCATCAACCCCATCAAAAAGTGGGCGAAGGATATGAAGAGACACTTCTCAAAAGAAGACATTTATGCAGACAACAGACACATGAAAAAATGCTCATCATCACTGGTCATCAGAGAAATGCAGATGAAAACCACAGTGAGATACCATCTCACACCAGTAAGAATGGCAATCATTAAAAAGTCAGGAAACAACAGGTGCTGGAGAGGATGTGGAGAAATAGGAACACTTTTACACTGTTGGTGGGACTGTAAACTAGTTCAACCCTTGTGGAAGACAGTGTGGGGATTCCTCAGGGATCTAGAACTAGAAATACCATTTGACCCAGCAATCCCATTACTGGGTATATACCCAAAGGACTATAAATCATGCTGCTATAAAGACACATGCACACGTATGTTTATTGCAGCACTATTCACAATAGCAAAGACTTGGAACCAACCCAAATGTCCAACAATGATAGACTAGATTAAGAAAATGTGGCACATATACACCATGGAATACTATGCAGCCATAAAAAATGATGAGTTCATGTCCTTTGTAGGGACATGGATGAAGCTGGAAACCATCATCTTCAGCAAATTATCACAAGGACAAAAAACCAAACACTGCATGTTCTCACTCATAGGTGGGAATTGAACAATGAGAACACTTGGACACAAGAAGGGAAACATCACACACCGGGGCCTGTTGTGGGGTGGGGGAAGGGGGGAGGGGTAGCATTAGCAGATATACCTAATGTAAATGACGAGTTAATGGGTGCAGCACACCAACATGGCACACGTATACATATGTAACAAACCTGCAGGTTGTGCACATGTACCCTAGAACTTAAAGTATAATAAAAAAAAGATATATATATATAGATATATATATAGATAGATATAGATATATAATCCAAATCACTCTTCTACCTAAAACCTTCTCTTGGTACCCCACCCCAACAGGATACACATCTGTCTGTTTAGCCTAACTCACAGAATCGTACGTGAGCCAAAACACATATCTCTTTACACTGATTTCTTACTAACCTTTCCTATTTTTCTGCATATCCTGTTGTTTGTCTAGGCCTAATTTCTCATCTGCCTTTGAAAATGACAGACTTCTCCATGTTCCTGTATATACATCTCAGGTCCCACTTTAGAAATGTGGATTTGCGGAGGAAGCCATTAGCTGTCACTCTTCTTGAGAATAGTCTCAGCTGCAGAAAACTGCCTTACCCAAGGTCACACCTCCTTCCACTGACAGCCTGCATTCTCTGCTGATCAACAATTCTGATGGGCCTTTTCAGCTCCAGAGCTCCCTTTAGTGTTGGCTAAAGACTTTTATTGGGCTGCATTGCTGCTCACTTTCTCCCTCTGCATATTCCTACTTCTCTACCTCCCTCAACAGGTGTGGATCCCAAGGGAACTCCTGGATAAAACTTCTGCTCTCTTAATCTCCATCTCAAAGTCGGCTTCCTCGGGAACAAATCTGTGACACTGGATATTTGCAGATGTGCCCTCTGCTTGAATAGCACTTCTGTTCTGTCTTTCCCTGCCCAAATTCTTTGCATTCAGCACATCCCAAGTCATATGTCATGTAGGTACTGCTGACAAAGTGAGTCACATTCTATTCTCTCCCACTACGGCACATTTCACTTTTCCCTCATTCCAACACATATTACACTACATTATAATTATTACTCAGATATTTTCATTTTCTTCTCTAGTAATTTTATACTCTTTAAGAATGCGGTATTAGTTATCCATTGCTGTGTAAAGAATTGCCACAATCTTATTGGCTTAATACAAATAACACTATTTAATATTCTTTCACAGCTCTGTATGTCAGATATTTAGGTGAGCTTAACTAGCCTTTTTGCTTAGGGTCTCCAAAGACTGAAATCAAGATGTTAGCCAGCCTAGCTCTTCACTAGAGGCTTTGGGAAGAATCCACTTCCAACTCATGTAAGTTGTTGGCATAATCTACTTCCTTTTGGTTGTAGGACTGATTTCCCTGTTTCCCCACGGCTGTCAGTAGAGGTCAGCCTTGGCTCCTAGAAGCTGTCCACTCTACTTCGCACATGGCTTCCTCCAGCTTCAAAGCAAACAATAGTGCATCTGCTCCTTCTTGTGCTTTGAAACTCTCTGGCTCCCATTTTTGTCTTCTTTTTCTTCACCAGTCAGAGAAAATTCTTTGCTTTTTAGGTCTCATGTGATTGGATCAGGTCCAGATCAGGCCCACTAAGATATTATCTATTTTATAATGTCAACTGTGTCATACAACACCATCATGGGTGTGGTATTTCACATTCACAGTCATCACTTCTAGGAAGTAGAGCATGGATTCCTGGTGGAAGTTCCTATGACCACCTACTGCAGATGTAAAGAGCATCTTATTCATAGAATATGTTCCTCAGTGCTCAGCAGAGATTCTTATATAAAAAATATTGATGCTTCTGTCAACTCCTAGGTTTAACTGACTTCAGTTTCCATGAGTATGACATTATTAACTCTCTGGTCTTAGTTGCATGCACAGCCAAAAAGCAAAACAAAACAAAGAAATAAGCCACAACAAAAAGCACCTCAAATTGCAAATAAGGAAATAAAATAACAGTAAGGAAGTAGAAACTAGACTGAAGGGCTCTTGTGATGAGCATTGACCCACAGGAGAAAAGATAAAAAATAAAAGAGAATTGTCATGAAAAGAAAGAAAACCCTGTTGAAAAATCTAACCGCAGTTTTTCAGTTTTGCATATTTCATAGTTGAGTCTATCAATCTCCAAGATCAAAAAGTGACCAAAGTTGTTTTACTGTTAAAATGCCTTGATAAGATTAATTTTAAATAGCAGTCTGATTTGGAGCAGCAGAAATGCAATGCTCACTAGTTTTCCCCTAAACTGTACTGTAATGAGCCGGCACTTTTGATTTGGGGATGGAGTCATTCACGTTATTGTATTTATGTGTTTGTTTATGTAAATCATTGCAGTGCTTTCAAGATTGCTGTCTCTCCACGTATATGCCAATGACTCTAATACTTTTTGGTAATTGCAGCCTCCCTCCCTCTCTGCTGCTGATTGCAGCCTTTGCTTCCCTTTGTGCTTAGACACACAAAATGATGACAAAGGTGGACAATTGTTTCTGGCTACAGCTCACGCGAATAAAACTCTTCCAATTGATTCAGAGCACTGATGTCAAGCAAGAACCTATACTTCTTGACACTGCATTTTTTCCCAGTGAATAACAAATAAGTGTGTTTCTACCAACAGATTCTTTCCCTCTGCCTTTCTCTTTTTCTCTACCATTAGTCATGCTGGTAGAGCTCACCACCTGCCATTTGGCATGCCTCTGCTAATGCTCTTACCCATGTAGAGGTGGATTTGGTTTCACTGAAGTTGGGGACATAGCTGTGCTTACTTGGGTCTGAAACCGACCAGCTGTAATCTTTTAAAAGTATTTTTTGACTGTTTATACTTATTACAATCTGTTTTATTCTTGGTGCAAATTTTTCAAACATTTCTATTATTACATTTTTGAATTTCAGGTAACATAATCATACTTCAGAACAAAAGATACAAGTAGAAAATGTACAGTGGGTAACCTTGAAGGGAGAACTAGTTTTAGCTAATTGACTCGTATATGCTTCATATACCGTAGCTCCTTTAAATAGGGAAGAAACCTAATAGGGAACATCATGCGTTGTGCTCTTTAAGTAGGTGGAAAAGTTAGACTAAAAAAAGAGAAGCAACTTGCCTAGGTTGCTAACCCACTAAGTGAAAGATCCTAGACTCAAAATGATAAGTATCTGATTGCAATGCCCTCAGAATTTTCCTGTTATATATCCCAACTTCCTACTTGATTATGCAATTTACTTTCATCCATTTATTCAGCATTCAAAGAATCCCTACTATGACCCTGACACTGTGCTGGCAGCAAAGTATTCACACAGGCAAAGACACAGTCCTGTCCCACAGATGCTCATAGACTACCATAATCAATGTCTATGTAAATAAATAATTATGATGCAACTTTTTTAAAGTATTGTAATAAAAATAGTTTCAAAGTAGGTCTATCTAGAGCTACTCTTCCAATGCAGTAGCCACTACTCTTGTGTGGTTATTTACATTTCAATTTGAAAAAAATTGAAAGTATTTTATAAATAAATGTTAGAATTCATCTCCTCAGTTGCAGTAACCACATTTCAAGGGTTTGATAATCACATATGGTTTGTGGCTACTGGATTGGACAACACAGAACATTTCCATCACTGCACAAAGTTCTTTTTTCAGTGCTAGTCCAGATGATGGGTTACAAAGCCTTTACAGAAAGTAGCTCTTGAGCTGAGACTTGAAGACTAAATTAGAGTTTCCAGGCAAATCAGAGAGAGCCAGGAGATTCCAGGCTGAGGAAAGAAAATGTGCCAAGGCAAGGAGATAGCATGAGACGGTACAGATTGTTCAGAAAGATGCAAGTAAATCAGATCAATTTAAAATTTTTAAAGGGTGAGCTGGCATAGGCAGCACAACATGGATTGACAGGAAGATGGGGGACTCTTCACTAATAACCTCCTAGGTCACTGTATGGGATATGTATGTCGTAGGATGGAGTGCAGATTTTCTCCTATAGACCAATAGTTTTCAAGCCTTTTTAGTTGCATAACCTTTTGTTTTACTTATCTAATAATGTATTATTCAGAATTTCTACACAACAGGCAGATACAAATAGAAATGCTCATTTTAAACAGGGCAGAAGTCTTTCCACTCAGGAACTTCTGGACCTCTGAGACACCCTCATTCAACCCTAGGGCTCTGAAAAGCTAGTGGGGACTCTAGAGAGCCACTGGAGAATTTTGACCATGTGGCAGGTGATCTGAAGCTGTGTATTTGGAAGCTCATTCTGCTCCAATGTGGCAGACTGATGGATGGAGATAGGACAGAAGTAGGGATGGATGACTACAAAAGCAGGAAATAGATGAAGAAAAAGATGGTTAAGTATCATTTTTAAATAGGGGGAGAAAGGACAATGTAAGGATCTGAAAGAATCTGGAAGGAACACAAGGCAAAGAACAAACATTCACTAACAGTCTTCTTTTTTTTTTCATGGGCAATTTGGCAGCTGTTGGTATCATTTTTTATGATGTGGGATTCTAGAGGGACATTTTACTTATTGGATGATTGGTTTAAATTCGCTATTCTTCAAAAAATAGCAGGGCAGGGAGGGTGATGGTTTACATTTAGGCCTTGAGTTACTGCTCTGTCATTCTGTCAAAGCCTGAGGGAATATCAAAAAAAACCCTTCTATTCACTTCAATGAATAATGTATGTCGTATTTCTTTATTCTTCCCCATAGCAAACACCAATCAGAAACATCAGAAACAAACAGACCACAGAAAACCAGAGTCAAAACCAGCATTTTGTCAACTGATTAGATAGCAGTTAGTTTAATGCTAACATTAATCAAGGGCTGATTGCTCCATTGTAAGGAACAAGGACTATGTGCAAAGATTAATACACAAGATCTGGTTCAGAATATCTCTGCAGAAACCCCAATGCAGTAATTAAGAAGAACACAAAATGAAGGTTATTGATCCGTTATGTTATTGAGAAACAACATAATTGATATGTTAAATCTTAATTGTTCATTCCAAAGTAAAAGAGACAGTTCTCACAGATCATTAGTAACAAGATTTTTTTGTTGTTTTTATCATTTAAAACAAAATATTGAGTTCATATGTTACCCTACTTCAAATAAACATTGATTTAATTGTCAAGAAATCTTCATTTGTAAGTATTTAAAATTATCATTCTTTGGACAAATCTGAGGCAATAGAATTCAGGCTTTGGAGTCAGACAGATTCTACTCATCTGACTTTGGGGAATCAAGTTTGTCATTCGATCTCTTTGGGCCTCAGAAATCTCTTTTATAAAGTGGCAATGATAATGGCCACCTCACCAATTTGTTAGAGAGATTCAGGGAGAAAGTCGATGTCTAAGAGCCAGTCTAGAACACTGCCTAGCAGCAAAGACAATGGATCAAAACCACTGTCTTTCAAACCCAGCTTTGCCACTGATCAGCTGTGCAACCTTAGACACATTACTTAACCTCTCTGTGTGCCAATTTCCACATCTCTAAAGAGGAATAATAGTAATAGGCATTTCTGACAGCGTTCTTGTGAGGATTAAATAAATGAAGTGTTTGGAAGGTGGTCTTGAAAATTATAAGCACTAGATAACTGTTCATGTATTGCTATTATTTGAAAGGGTTTAGGAACATAGCTGATTCTTAATAGATATCCACTGCAGCATTTCCCCCTTTGCAGCTGGATGTTCAATGATTTAAACCAGAGCTCTTGCCTTTTTTTGTATATATGTACAAATGAACAGGAAAGGAGACAAATTAAAGCAAGGTCTGTTGGCCTGTCTGCCTTGTGCAGTGGTGCAATCTCAGCTCACTGCAACCTCTGCCTCCCAGGTTCAAGCAATTCTCCTGCCTCAGCCTCCCAAGTAACTGGGATTACAGGCATCTGCCACCAGGCCCAGATAATTTTTTTTTTTTTTTGTATTTTTAGTAGAGATGGCATTTCACCACGTTGGCCAGGCTGGTCTTGAACTCCTGATCTCAGGTGATCCACCAACCTCAGCCTCCCAAAGTGCTGGGATTACAAATGTGAGCCGGTGCGCCCGGCCTGCCTTGTTCATTTTTACATGGAACTTCCAGGAAGCCTCCTTTTGCCTAATTCCTTAATGTGAAAAGATAATACAGGAAATATGAAGAAAGCTTGATGGAGGAAGACAAAGATAAATAATTGAGAAATAAAGACTCAAGGAGAAATAGATTGCTCTAATCAGGAAACAGATTCCAATTTGTATCTTGACAAAAATTTGAGGACAACTTGCCTTCAAAAAACCAGAATAGGGCGTTGGAAAAAAAGAAATTGTAAGATAACAAGACTTCTTGGGGGTTAAAAAATACTACATGTAAAATTAAAGGGAAAAAACACATGGGCTAAAGGTAAAGTCAAAGAAATTGCACAGAACTTAGATATAAAAAGATAGAGAAGAATGTAAGAGAAGAAACAAATCCAGTGGTCCCGGCATTGAATAAAAGGAATCCTGGACAAGAGTAATAGCGACAAGACAGGGAAGGATATTGCCAAAGATATAAAACAAGAAAAGTGTGTAGAACTGAAGGAAATGGAAATCTTCAAATGGAAAATGTCCCATCCACAATAAGATACAACCAGACTTCCACTAGAATAGTTAATATTAAAAAATAAATAGGGAAAAATGGAAAATACTAACTGTTGATGAATATTCAGACAAACTTATACTTTCATGCACTGCAAGTAGAAATATAAAACAGTACAGCCTCTTTAGAAAAAATAATTGTCGATACCTTATAAACATAAATAAGTAATTACCAGATGACCCAAGAGTCTCACTCCTAGTTATTTGCCCAAGAGAAGTCAAAATATCTGGCCACACAAACACCTGTAAATAAAAGTTTATGGCATCTTTATATGATATCAAGAAGCAACTCAAAGGACCACCAAATCATCAGTTGGTGATTGGATAAATAAATTTTGGTACATACCAACAATGGAATACTACAGTAATAATAAACAACAATGGAATACTACAGTAATAATAAGAAACAAGCTACTGATATATTCAACAACATGAATAAATCTCAAAAGTATTATGTGAAAGAAGTGAGACACAAAGGTCTGTATACTGTTTGAGTCTATTTATGTGACATTCTGGCAAAGACAAAATAAAGAGATGGAAATAAGTTCAGTGGTTGTCAGAAGTTGGAGATGAGGAGTTGAGATCAATTAAGAAGGAGCAAGAGAGAACTCTTGGTGTTGCTAGAAATATTCTATATCATCAGTTGGTGATGAATACATGATAGGATACCTTTATGAAAGCTTAAACTGTACTTCGAAAGAGTAGATTAAATTATTTGTTAACCCTTAAGCAAATATGATGCCAGTAAAAAGGAAAAGGCCCACTAAGTGCCAAACAAGATGATTTTTTGAAAGCTCTTATTAGGGATGTCGTTTAAAAAATTCAGGCTGGGTGTGTTGGCTCACACCTATAATACCAGCACTTTGAGAGACGGACGTAGGTGGTTTACCTGAGGTCAGGAGTTCCAGACCAGCCTGGCCAACATGTTGAAACCCTGTCTCCACTAAAAACACAAAAATTAGCTGGGTATGGTGGTGGATGCCTGTAATCCCAGCTACTTGGGAGGCTGACAGAGAAGAATTGCTTGAACCTGGGAGGTGGAGGTTGCCGTGAGCTGAGATGGCACCACTGCACTTCAGCCTGGGTGACAAGGAAAGACCCCATGTCAAAAAAAAAAAAAAATAGAACACTAATGATAAAACAAAGAACCTACAGTCTTATGGAGAGGTTAGGGTATCTTCAAATACATCAGGAACACTGGATGCCAGAAAACAACAGAGAAAGGATTTCCAAGATGTAAGGGACAAACAGTTTCCAACCCAGAATTTTATACACAGCCAAATTGTCAGGGCAGATAAGAATGAAGTTTATTTCTCACATACACTCTTAGGAAGTTCCTTGAGAATGTACTCCAGCATACACGAAAATTAAAAAAAAAAGATGATATGACCACCAGAAAGTGGTGAGATCAACACAGGGCAGTAGAAACAGGAAGTCTAGAGAATGTTGTTAATGAAGCCATTTTACAGGGCAAATAGTCTGTATTGGGTTAAAAGAATGAAAAGAATGATCACCCCCTAAAAAGGGATAAATCAGAGCAGATAGTAAGGTTGGAAATGTAGAAAGAAGAGGCATAAGTAGGCTGGGCGCAGTGGCTCTGGCCTGTAAACCCAGCACTTTGGGAGGCTGAGGCAGGAGGATCACTTGAGGTCAGGAGTTTGAGACCAGCCTGGCCAAGATGGCAAAACACCGTCTCTAATAAAAATACACACACACACACACACACACACACACACACACACACACACACACACAAATAGCCAGGCGTGATGGTGAGCAGCTGTAATCCCAACAACCCAGGAGGCTGAGGTACAAGAATTGTCTCAACCCCGGGCGACGGAGGTTGCAGTGAGCCGAGATTGCGCCACTGCCCTCCAGCCTGGGTGACAGAGCAAGACTCTCTCTCAAAAAAAGAAAAAAACAGAAGAAGAAGAAGATGAGGAGGAATAAGATGAAAGCACAATTTGCAAGAAAATTTCAGAAGAGAAAAGAAAACCTTCCAGGGAAACAAAACTGTATAAGAAAATTGTGATTCATATTTGAAGCCATCATGAAATATTGGAAGAGAAACTCAGCAGGCTTCGGGAAGGACATCCCAGTGGGTTTCAAGCACACCTTCACATCTGTATGTGTGCATAATGTCGGGGGACAGGGCAGGATCTAAACACAGAACGATGCTGATGTCACTACATGCAAATCACACAGACTCGCTGAGAAAACTCACTGAAGTTGAAAATGAAACAGCAGAATTATATATTTGTGAAAAACAATCAAATTTGAGAATTTGGTGTGAAGAATTGATGGGATGTGTAAGAGTTAATGTTTTCCTTTTATTATCAAAATGTAAACCCGACACATAAAATTAACAAGCAATTGTGTGGAATTAAAACAGATTTGTTGGATATGATATAAACTCTAAGCATAAACATTTACCTGTCTCCCCACTATCTTCATCATTCAAGTGAAATTGTTAGCAGGAAGATATGCCAAGTTTATCCCTGGGACTGAGCTATCAGGCTCCCCAACCCTCCCTACCTCTTTATACAACACTGTACCTCCTGGTGTTACAGAGTTTGAGATGAGTGTTTTAACAGGATCTTCATTTACTGATATTACTCACTGCCAGCTGGCTCTGATTCTGTGAATACATATGTTCTTCTTAAAAAATCGCTAGCTGGGCTTCAAGGTATTATATTGTCCTACCAGAATAAATATTATTTTAAGATCAGACAAAGGTTCTTGTTCTTTATTAAATTCCTTATTAAATATTTAGTGTTCATAAATTTGTTTAATATAGTTGCTGCCTCAGCATTCATTTTTAGGCCTGATGTAATTTATTTGAAACCCAGGCACGCCATGTCACCTCTGACCTAGTTATAATTTCCCCTCTCCTATGTGACTCTGATAGATTCTGCTTGTTCCTCATCCCAGTGATGCAAAACCCAGCATATCCACAGCTGCTGACTATGAGCAATCTAATGATGAACCTCAGAATCATGTAAATAAGTTCCTCCTTTCACGTATATTCTCTTAAATTAGCCAGTCCACAACCCCGCTGGAAAAGCCTAAGGGATAACGCCAATAGACCTTAATGGGGGCATAGTCCCACAGGTTGGGTCCTGTGCTGGCCCCTGCTGGTTGAGCTTCTCACCTTCTCTGGACTTTCCATCAGCAGCCCATCAGCACCAGTAACCTCTCTGGGACATGTACAAAATATATATTTTTTCTATTTCACGCATTTTGGTTTCATTTTCTCATTGTATCTCACCTGAAACACACACTCAAACCTAACATTTCCCCTATCATGACTCTCCGAGAGAGTTGTTATCTTGACTTAGGATCACTCTCAAGAGAGAGCCCTCAAGACCAAACACCAAAATATCATTACAACACTATTCTATTGGAAAGTAAAATTCTGATTGAGTTAAGTAGTCTTGCTGGTCTATGGTACCTTTCCCATACATCTGGATCAAATACATTATGTCCCTCAATCCACTTGAATAGTATGTATCCAAATATTCATCTCAGGTAAGAAAAATGGAGGTGAAATGTGCTTAAAGTTCCCCAGTTCACTTATACAGTGGTGCATTAGTCATGCAGCAATGCCTTATCAAGCATCTAACATGTGTTAGTCACAGTGCTACATAATGGAGATACAGTGAACAGGTCATTATGTGATCAGATTTTGTTGATGAAAACTCATATTTGGCTGCAAGATGAACACAGTAGAGGGTCAAATGGCAGATATTAGAAGACAATTGGATGCTTAATTGAGAGAGAATGGGACGGTGAAAAACCCACAGGACTTGATGCTTGGAGAGAGGAAGAAGGAGGTATCAAAGATGTCTCCCACTTTTCTAAATTCTTATTTGGATGATGTTCTAAGGAGAGCTTCTAACAACAATCATGTTGCAGTAGTGAAAATAATTTTTTTCAGGAAATCCCTGGAAAGCCTCTCATTAGGATGGGGTATTGCCACAGGCACTTGGCTTATCTCAAGAGTCTGCATGCTCGTAAATTCATTCAACTTCAAGACTCACTGATTACACCCTCATATTTTAAGCTTATTATGGAAGAAATTCAAACCACATGGGTGTCTGTCTACAAGCCAAAATTTGCTCAAGATAAGCCAATAGTAATAACTTAACTTCGGGCCTTGTGGCTCTTGAACATACTTAAACCTTGATGATTTAAGAGAGAAAGAGGCTAATAAACATCTCAGAGTTCTTTCCAGATGAAAAACAAACATTTCCCTTTTCATGATTTCCCCTTAAACTTGTCATTATTTGGCAGGAATGGTCAAAATAAATGCACCATGATTCAAAGGAGCCAACACAGAAGAGACCAGATAGCAGCAAGATGAATCCACTTGTCTAGGCAGACATATGCTATGAGCACAGATGTTCAAGAAATGAAGGGTGTGCACTTGTGATAATGTATTGCATCATTTCTTTGACCTCAAGATAAAAGCAAACAAGAGAAGCAAAATGTGCCACTCATCAGGCTATAAAAATGAAACCTGCCACACGAGCTCTGATCTATTGCATGAATTCTCTTTGCCAGAAATATGGGGTATTTTCATCAGAATGCCAGCTATTCATTCCTTCTTCTGCCTACACATCTTTTTGAAAGAGGAATGTGGTCAGGGAATAGGAAAGAAGGGGTTTTAATTTAATTTAATTTAGCTAATCCATCAGGCCACATTTACAGAACTATTCCAGCCTTCCTAAAGGCTGGGAAAGAGGGAACACAAACCAGCCTCTATTGCGACAACTTTGGATGTATCCCTTTATTTCTGCTCATAGCAACTCTACAGGGGTGCAGTTATTTTCCTTATATTCAGATGAAGGCGTTTACCAAGGTCATGTAACTTGCCCAAGGTCACATAGCTAGCATTTACTAGGGCCAGGACTGAAATCCAAATCTAACTCTGAAGTTCATATGGTCCTCTAATTCTCATTCCTTCTCAGAAGTAGGCAGTCTATAAAACACAAAGCTGTATGGTTATAGTATATGTAAATAAAACAATATAAAATAATACAATGTAGCTCACATTTAAATACTAGGTAAGGTGATGCTTTGCATAATACTATAGGGTTTCACAGATGAAAACACAGGAATGTGAAGGGGGAGATAAAAATGTTTTGGTATCAGATAGACCACAGTCTGTCACAGCTCTCACTCTTGCATACTGTGTTACCCAGAGCAAATCTCATAAGCTCATAGCTGCAGGTTCCTTATCTAAAAGATGTAGTTTCCTCACCTCATAGAGTTTTTGTGGGGATTAAATGAGATGATGTGGTTAAATTACCTGACAATGTGTCTGGTACACAGTATCTGTCCCCAAAATGCCAAGTTCATGTTACTTCAAGTTAGAGACACTGTGACATAGACAAATAACAGAGAGATTCATTAACCAAGTTAGCATTTGAATGGCAAGTTTAAGTAGAGTTTTCACGATGAATGTATTTATAAACCAACATATAGGTATGTACATGTCATACATATTTAAGTTTTTGTATTTGTTAAAAAATAATTCATTTTGAAACCTTGTGATAATTACATCTATCAGAGACCTACTTATCTAGTCCTCTGCTAGGAAAAATAAATGTAATTTCTTATTAATGTCACCAGCACAACGGGTGAAGCATGCATGTACATTTGCAGCCCAACTTCCAGGAAGATGAGTGCAAATGCAGCAATTAGTAGCATGTTGCACTAGGCTTCAAAGTCTTACCTGCCATTCTTATGATCACAAGACCAATACTCAGACATAGTTGTGCAGAGAAAAAGGTCATCTCTGGTTAAATAAAAATGAGTTTCTATTAAAAAGGTGAGAAACTGTAATTATAGAAAATTTACAATATGTAGGAAAAAGTACAAAATGATTCCCCAAAGATATTGCCTCTCTATAATGGTTGCTATGCAGAGTTTGTTTATATTATTATAATTTTATTATATGGACCCTGCCATTTTACTCAGCCTTTTCCTTCAACATCACAAGGTAATTTTTAGCAGAGTGGTTAAGTCTTTGAAGACAGACTATGATATCCAGGCTTCTCTAGTAACCAGCTCTGTGTCCATGAGCTGATCACTCAGCTTCTTTAAGCCTCAAGCCTTCTCATAGGAAGTGAGGATAATAACAGTAACCACCTAATTATAGGGCTGTGTGAGGATAAAGTGAGATCATCCATGTAAAACTCTTAGAGTGCTGGGTAGAGAGTAAGGAATCAATAGATTATTATTATTTATAACTGGTAAGACTTTTTTCAACTGAAAATGACACACAAAAAAAATTTCAATTGACTTCAGCAAATGGAAGCACATTTACTTTCAAAATGGTAGCCTAGACATAGACCTGACCAGAGGCTCAATCACTGTGGTAACTCTTGCTCAGATACCAGTTACACACGTGGAGTGACAGGACAGCTGCAGGGGTGCCAGTGCTAGCCCATTGCTTCACAGCTCCAAGGCGGCCTAGAGTGAGAACTTACTTCCCTCAGTGCCAGTTCACAAGTCCCAGGATTCTCTCTGATTGGATCAACCTGGGCCATTTACTTACCCAAAACAATGACTGTTGCTGAAGATGTTTGCTGCTTTGATTGGCTGGTTGTGTTAGACTAAGTAAGAACACCCCAAAGGTATGAATGTCCTAATCCCCAGAACATATGTTACCTTATGACCGAAGGGATTTTGCAGACATGATTATATTAAGGATTTTGAGATGGAAATATTATCCAATGTGATTATAAGGGTTCTTATAGCAGAAAAGCAAAAGAGTTAGAGGTCATGGTACAAAAAGCACTGTGACAGTGCAATCCGAGATTGGAGTGATGTGGCCACAAACCAAGGGCTGCCAGAAGCCTGTGCAGGCTGGAAGTGGCAAGGAACATATTCTCCTTCCGGAGTCTCCAAAAGGAACTATTCTTGCCTGCTGATGTCTCAATTTTAGTATTATGAAATCCATTTTGGACTTCTGACCTCCAGAACTGTAAATCGCTAAATTTGTGTTAATTTGCCACAGCTGCATCAAGAAAGCTAGTACACCAGTCTGTGTCACAGTTTTCACCCACGTTGTGCTCAGAATACATGATTGAGAATGAAGGAGACATGAATGCCCAGAAGGAAAACAGAAATTCTGTTATCAGAAGAGAATGAATACTGGGGCCAAAGTCCACAATGTTCAACCTATCAATGTTGGTTTTGTTGCGGCTACTTTTTGTTTTTTTTTTTTTTTTAATTTTTTTGTAAATTCTACATAAACACCATTATGGTAGCTGAATGAATTCTTGAGTAGCTTTGCCATAGTATATTTACTTATTCTTCTGCACTTATACATTGGATCCTTGAAAGGAGGTGTCTTTCTTTGTTCACCCTGGACATGCATGATGTGGGGATAATAATAAAGTGGGGAGAGATCAGCATAATAAGAGATTGGTGTGTGATTTTCCTATTGATCACTTCACAAAGAAGGTATATGCCAGTAGTAAAGAACTTGGTCATACAAATGCAAAACAGAGTGAATTATGACACATTAAATGCTAAATTCTCTTCTTTCACTTGTTCTTCTTGAGAACCTCACTTTTCCTCCTTTGGCTATGAAGCAGCTGGAGTTGAACAGACTGAGTGAGCTCAAAGCTGTCTTCTAGCTCCTTTATTATATGGAACTAGATTACAAGGGAAGCACATGGTCTACTCTGGGGTGCAGGGAGATTTTCGGGAGGTGTGTTGAAGGGTTCTGGACTCAGACATAGTAGGGCAATATTAGGAAGAGAGCTGATCAAGAGATCAGAAGGACTAAACCGCAGGGCCAGTGGCACTACCACCTAGTCTTCTCTTCTGTGTGATGTAGCAACAGTGGAATTGAATTCTTGGCCAGCACGGTAGAGGAGGTTTTCAGTGAGAAAATGGTCTGGAGAAAACTGCTATTTTTCTGGAGTAGCAGTGAGAGTGGTATGTTAAAATCATCAGGTTTTTTACATTGCAAACAGAATAGTCTCAGAGCTTTTCTGATCCAAATTTACTCTGATAGTCTCCTATAAAGGGGTTTTGATAATTTGACAAAAACTTCACAGGCAATTTTGATTATCCCCATTTCCCGAGGTCATGTAGCCCAGAGAGCCCCATCTCTGCCCATTGAAAAACAGCGTCTAGCTTACATTTAACTTCCTTTGTGGTTCTCCATCTTGATTCTGAATACCATTCTCTGAACCAGTTTTTCATATGTGGGGACCCGGTGGACAATGGAGAAAGGAGAAGAACTACCCCTGTCACCCCACTTTTCACCCATGGCCTTTTTGGAGGCCAGAGCACAGGCAGGGCTCTATGATTATCTAGAATTGAGATCACTTTTCCATCCCTGAAGTAACCTCAGACTGAGCGGCTCAGGCTACAGAGGTTGTCCCAAGCCTCAGAAGTAGAATTTCAACTTCTCCAGAAAAATACATTGAGAGAGAAGTCTAATTCTGCAACTTAAACCTGCTGTCTCTCATAGTGAGATTCTGGTCACTACAAAATATGGCAAAATTCAGAAACTCAATTTTGTCTTAAAGCTCAGCATCAGGTCCTGACAAGACAAGCTGTTTAAATATCTATCTGGCAAAGTGGGACAATTTTGTTGAGTTAGTAATGGTCAGTGGTGGTAGATGCTTTATCTAGAGAAATGCCTATCATCCAGTCCCATGTTGGGCTGTTGACCAGCCATTTTCTAGGCTGCTTTAAAAATAAAACCATCTGTATTTGTTGTGGTATTATTTTTACTATTTATTAACCAAACCAAACATGCAAATCACTGGAGATTTAGTGATTCAGCAAATGATAATAGAACGCTAAATAACAAGAGTGATGGTGGCACAGGAAATCTCTGCTTTATCTAAGACGTTAACTTTTGAAACAAGAAATAACTTAAAAATTAGAAGACTATGTCATGATTTTTACAAGAAAAGGAATAATTAGAAGAGCTATATTTATTACTCCATGTCAAAAATGTGAAATGCTACGTATTTCACATTCATTATATTATTTAATCTTCACAACAAAACTTAGAACTATGTAGATTTTATGGATTAAAAAAATAAGGGCAAGAAAGCCAGAGTTCATTCAGTAAAATGATTTTTACAACCTATTCTAGTTTATAAATGAAAAGTAAAAAGCCCCTTCTGCCCTTTCTGGTACAACCATGACCTGTCTCTTGGTTTAACGAATATTTGCATTCCCAAGCAAACATTCTAGGCCTCTTTCCTGATAGAGTTGAGGAAATGATGGTGTCTAGAATAGAGACTTAGTCATAACCACAAGTCACTGTCTACCCAGCCACATGCTTCTCTGGCACATTTGGATTGTGTGATTTTGGACTTAGTTTTCTCCAGTGACAGAAATCTACATCAAACTGACAAAAGCCAGTGGTATTGTTAAGACCATAACTCCACTGAATAAAGAACTTACTGGAAGCATCTTGTGGCACTTGACAACTGAATCACCCAACAGGAAATATGTAGGGCTCTGCTGGCTATTAAAAAACTGGAACCAGGGGTTTAGAAATGGTGCCAGGATACCTACTCTATCTCTACCTTTCCTTCGTTCTGTGGTCTCTACATCATACTCTATGGTCTGGCTTACTCCATGTAGCAGAAAACTTGTCTTCCCACGCCTGGAGAGAAACTGACTCGCACGCATTCTGGTCACAGGTTTAGAAATTGGCTCACCTTATGTTGGGTGCCCATCCCTGGGTCATCACCTAAAGTCAGAGAAATAGTTCTGTTAAGATCGGGGTACCTCCAATGCAAACAACACAAATGAAGCAGAAAGAGAAAAACATTCCAGAATAGGGGGAATGCTGATCCAACAACACCATTGACATACTGTGGGAGGGCGCTGTGGAGGTTCACAGCCAAGAGGCAAGGGAGAAGCTTCTGGTAAGTCGAATGCAAACATTCCAGTGCTGCATTTTCAAACTCGAAGTAGGTTATTGTCAAGACCTCAGAGCTTGCATGCATTCATTTATTCATTTCTTAGACATTTCCTGTGCTGAACTAGAAGAAAAAACAAGGATAAGATATGATTTCTACCCTCAGCATTTACTGCCTGCGTGGAGAAATAGACAACTATACTAATGATGTCAGCATTGCGAGCCCAGTATATTAACAAAGGCTCACGAAGGGTGGTGTTTTTCATGCTGTATGTTGAGACCCACTGGCAGGTCATTAAATCAATTTACTGGGCTGCAGACAGCACTTTCTAAAGGAATAAAATAGGCCAGAATATATCAGGGTGCGTTATACTGCAGTAAGGATACAAGAGTTTGATAAAACAATTGTGTTCTGATTGCATAGGAGGCTCTGTATATGCAGGTTTGTGTACCAGGTCATGCTGTAAAAGGCATTTCTGACTTCAGGTCATCATCAAAAATCTTTAAATGCCATCAGTATAGTGTGAGTAGGAGTACAGAGGAGAGACATCTAGATGAAATTAGTAGGAGGTAGAAGAAGAAAGGTTTTCAAAGAAGAGATCTCATGCTGAAACTTGGAGAAGAAGCAGTCATTCCAAGAGAAAGAACAACTTGTGAAAAAGGCCCTAAGGAGTGAGAAAGGAGGGAAGATTGATAAAGACCTGTGGCTGCAGAGTAGCAGAAGGAGCCTGCAATGGGTCAGGCATAGGGCTTGAGTCCCTCAGTCCGCCAATGCAGGAGGAGGGGCTGATGTTGAAGAATAGGGAAGTGGGGCACCTATTTATCATGGAAGGTAGAAAGTAATAATGATAATTAGGATAAAATGCTATGCAGCTTTAGAGTAGTACAAGAATACCGTTCCTTAGAGAACCAGAGAGAGCTTCATTGATGAGGGAACATTTTTGAGTTATCTGCAAATACTTTGAGTTTGGCTCAGGAATCAACTATGTAGTGTTTGTGTGGCTGACTGTGGTGAATCAGGTAAGGAGGAGAGGCAGACATTCCAAGAAAGTTTGAGAGCCAGATAAAAGGGGGAGCTATCAAATTGGTACACAGCTACCCAAACCAACTGTAGTGCTTCTTTAACTGAGTTTTAGGTACAATGTCAAATAAAGTTTAATTCACTATTTGACATTGTCCTACATGCACAGTAGAGGACTGCATCCATAATCAGGCTGCCAGAACTTAAATCCACCTACTTTCTCTGTGAATTCAGCCTAGCTGCCTAGTCTCTCTGTGCCGGGGCATCCGTATGGCCACAAGTGGTATCTGTGGCAGCCAAGGAAGTGTGCTGCTCAGATTTTCATTTAAGAAAAGACTTGCCTTTTAGTTGCAAGCAGTGTCAGTTGCAACCAGGCTTCAGCTGCAGAGTGTTTGGGGTCTACTGCAGAGTTCAAGCTGACACTATGATTTGTCAGAAGCCCCTAATCAGTGACAGAGCACAGCAAGAACATTAGGGATTGGCCATGTTTATCCAAAGTGGGGCTGTGCAAAAATGCCACCTTTTCCCTCGGGTTGGCCAATATCTTATCAGAGCTGTATCAAAATTGGAGGCTAACTCTACCAATCCTGCCTCCCACAGACTCTTCTGTTTCAAGCTATCAGATCTGCTTTGTGGTCTGGAGCCTTTCCTCATGCAACTCCACTTCCTTCCCCTTTGTCTTTCACAGGCAAAATGTCCCAAGAAGCCTCGTGCCCTCCTAACAGTGTCTGAGCATCTGCTTCCCTGAATGAACACAATACCTAAATGTTGGGCAGCCCTAGGCCTCAGTCCTTGAACTGCTACTCTTTCAACTCTCATTTCCTGGATGAGTCAACTCAGTTTCTAGGGTTTTTAATACCATTCTTATATAAAGCATTGTCAAGTTTGTGTCTCCAGCCTGAGCAGTCGGCTGAACTCCAGACACATATATCCAACCTGTACTTACCATCTGCACTGGATATTTAATAGGAACCTCAGACTTAATGAGTCCAAGTCCGATCTCTCGTTCTTTTCTCCCAAGTATGTCCCTCCTTCAATCTTAAGCATTTTAGTAGATAGCAACTCCATATTCCTGGTTGCTCAGGGCAAAAACTCTGGTGTCATCCTTGATTTCTCTTGTTCTCTCATAACCCACATCCAATCCATCAGCAAATCCTGTGAGTTCCACATAAAAATACATACTGAACCTGAGCAGTTCTCATCATCTCCACCAATAAAACACTGTTTCAAGTCACCATGCCCTCTTACCTGGATTATTGTAATAGCCTCCTATTTAAACTTCTTAGTTCTTCTCTTTACCCACTCAAGCTATCCTCTTTACAGAAGCCAGAATATCCTTTTAAAATGTAAACCAGATCATTTTCTGCACAAAATCCTCCAACAACATCTGTCACTCAAAATAAAGCCTTAATCCTCAAAATAGCGAACAAGGTCTTACATGATCTGGCCCCTTCTTCACAATTGCTTGTTGTTCACTCACTGATTTTAACCACACTGGTTTCGTTGCTATTCCCTAACTACTCCAATATGCTCCTGTGTCAGAATTTTGCACATGCTGCTGTCTTTGCCTAAAATATTCTTCCCTAAGATATCTGAGTGGTTCCCTCTCCTATCTCCTTCAGGGTTCTGCTCACATGCACCCTATAAGTGAAGCCTTCTGCTATATCTGAATGTCTGTGTCCCCCCAAAATCTAGCTGAAATCTAATCCCCAAGGTGATGGTATCAGAAGGTGGGAATTTTAGGAGGTGATTAGGTCATGAGGGTGGAGCCCTCATGAATGAGATTAGTCCCTTTATAAAAGAGGCCCCAGAGAGCTGCTTTGTTCCTTCCACCATGTGAGGACAGTGACTATGCCATCATGTGGCAGTGAGAAGGCACTATCTATGACCAGAATGTGAGTCCCTCACCAGACTTCGAATCTGCTGGCACCTTCATCTTGGAATCTCCAGCCTCCAGAACAGTGAAAAATAAATGTCTGTTGTTTATAAGCCACATGGTTTATGGGTTATAATAGCCCAAACAGACTAAGACACTTTCCCTGAACTCTCTATGCAAAATTGTACTCCCTAGAACTCTTTCTCTCTTCTCTACTGGCACTTGTTTATAACATTCTTAGTATCTAATAAAATTGGCATTTTCAGTTTTTCTCATTTCTCTCCTCTCCTCTACTAGAATGTAAGTTCCAGGATAATTGATACTTATTTTATTCCCTATTGTATCCCTGATGCTGAGTTCAATATCTTACACATGTTATGAACCCAGTAAATGTCAGGTATATAAATTAATAAATTAGGATAAGAGTGCCAACCTGGTGTAGGGGTCATGACTCTCAGATAATTGATGCAAATTACTTAACACAGTGCCCAGCACATAATAAGTACTCAACAACTACGAGCTTGTGTTAACCTTAGTAGTTATTCCTAGTCACGAATATATGTAAGGTAGACATTTAAATGGTAATGTCGATTCTCTGGACAAAACTTGACAGCAATTATTTGGTAGGGGCCCCAGAGTCCAGGCATCTATGAAATAATTTGTTCAAATTCTTTTACAGAAAACTTTAGGATGAAGCAACCCATGCAGATGAAAGTAACTAAACTTAATCTACAAAATTAGAACTCTAAGTAGTTTACCATATTTTTAACAAATGCATTGTACTATACTACTGTACAGTAGATTTCTAGTGTAAATGCCAATCTCTTCCTCAATAATGTGAGAAACTTTAGCCAGAGATAATTGAAAGACAAGACTCTGGCTTGGTTTGCCTGGATTTCTCCTCTTTCATTGCCTAAGACTGACAACTCTATTTTTTTTAACAGATATATTCAGAGTGTCTACCATGTCAATGCAAGGTCCTAGGCAAGGGAAATTTAACAGCTAACAAGATGATAGGCTTGGTTCCTACCTTCATAAAGTTTATAGTTTATCACAGAAGAGGGGCAATTAAAAAGAGAATTAGAGTCAAGAAGCACTATAATAGTGAAAGTTCAGGATACACATGAGAGAAACAACTAACTTAGCTGGAAGCTGGGAAGAAAGACAGGAGAAGATCTGTCTTTGCTTCCCAGCAGAAGTGACATTTGAGAAGATGTGTGAAGTTACCCTGGTAAAATTTTTTACTAGAAGTTATTTTAATATTAGTAATACATGCTTCACACTGGTTCAATAAAGAGCTTGAGTTATTCATGGAGTTTTTCCTTTCATCTTCACAGGTGTACTTTGGAGCAAAGTTGCATTGCAATTATTGATTACCACTTTGAATTGTAATTAATTAGAGCTATTAAAAACATATACACATAAATATGCATATGCATATATATATGTATACACACACAAACATATGTATGTTTGAGTGTATTTGTAAGCCTTTATAATTTATCCATATAAAATTGTTTACTTTTATTTTAGGTTCGGGCATACAAGTGAAGGTTTGCTATATAGGTAAACTCATGTCATGGGGGTTTGTTATACAGATTATTTAATCACCAAGGTATTAAGCCTAGTACCCAATAGTTATTTTTTCTGCTCCTTTCCTTTCTCCCACCATCCACTCTCAAGTAGACCCTAGTGTCTGTTGTTCCATTCTTTGTATTCATGAGTTCCCACCATTTAGCTTTGACTTATAAGTGAGAACATGTAGTATTTGGTTTTCTGTTCCTGTGTTCATTTGCTGAGGATAATAGCCTCCAGCTCCATTCATGTTTCCACAAAAGATATAATCTCATTCTTTTTTATGGCTGCATAGTATTCCATGGTGTATGTGTACCATATTTTATTTATCCAATTTGTTACTGATGGATAAACAATAGGTTGATTCCATGTCTTTGCTATCGTGAATAGTGCTGCAAAAATATTTGTGTGCATGTGTCTTTATGGTAGAATGATTTGTATTCCTCTGGGTATAGACCCAGTAATGAGATTACTGGGTCAAACAGTAGTTCTGCTTTTAGATCTTTGAGTAATCACCATACTGCTTTCCACAATGGTTGAACTAATTTACATTCCACCAACAGTGTATAAATGTTCTTTTCCACAACGCTGTCAGCATCTGTTATTTTTTGACATTTTAATAATAGCCATTCTGACTGGTGTGAGATGGTATCTCACTGTAGTTTTGATTTGCATTTATCTTATGATCAGTGATATTGAGCTTTTTTCATATGCTTGTTGGCCACATGTATGTCTTCTTTTGAAAGTGTCTGTTGATGTCACTTGTCCACTTTTTAATGGGGTTGTTAGTTTTTCTCTCGTAAATTTGTTTAAGTTTCTTATAGATGCTGGATATTAGACCTTTATCAGATGCATAGTTTGCAAAAATTTTCTCCCATTCTGTAGGTTGTCTGTTTGCTCTGTGGATAGTTTCTTTTGCTTTGAAGAAATACTTAAGTTTAATTACATTCTATTTATCAATTTTTGCTTTTGTTGCAATTGCTTTTGGTGTCTTTGTCATGAAGTCTTTGCCCACTCCTATGTCCAGGATGGTATTGCTTGGGTTGTCTTCCAGGATGTTTATAGTTTTGGGTTTTATGTTTAACTTTTTAATACAACATGAGTTGATTTTTGTATATGGTATAAGGAAGGGGTCCAGTTTCAATCTTCTGCGTATGGCTAGCCAGTTATCTCAGCAACATTTATCGAATAGGGAGTCTGTTCCCTCATTGCTTGTTTTGTCAGCTTTGTCAAAGACCAGGTGGTCGTAGGTGTGCAGCCTTGTGTCTGGGCTCTTTATTCCGTTCTACTGTTCTATGTGCCTGTTTGTGTACCAGTGATATTTTTGTTTTTAAGAAAACTCCTGGCAAAGGAGTTACCTTGGTAAAGAGAGGGTGGCTCCAGGCAGATGAGAAATGTGTAAAAGGGCTTGGAGCCTTGAGAGAACGTGAGGCCTCCAAGTCTTAAAAGTTCTGATAGGCATTCTTGAAGGCAAAACAAGGCTCATTTGTTGTGTTGCATGAACAGCTTATCCATAATGAGTAAAGTTTCTCAGAGTCCTATTACTAATTGCAGAACATCCTCAATTTGTCTTTAATAAGTGTTCAAAGTTAACTTCAAATATTAATAAAGAAGTGTTTATTTTTTGACATTATACTCTGAAAATGTCTGCTAATCACTTTTAAACCCCAGCTAAAATTATTTCTCTGTCTTCATGGCCATACAACTCTGCCTCATTCAATTCCATAGTTGGCCTTGAGTTTGAAAACTGACCTTGTTTCTAGGCTGGAGTATGTGCTTATTCTTCCTTCTCTTTATGGGAAAAGTTACTTGCCAGTGGAGATGGAACTGAACATAGATTCTGAAATAGACACAATATGGGAAACTTGATACTTCCTTCCACTACCAAGCCCAAGCAAGGGATGCTGTACAAGGCATTAGGTATCCTCCTTAATCCCGGGAAATACACAGTAAAAAGGAAGAGATAAGGCATATGTTTGAGTCAGTTCACGCTGCTATAACAGAATGCCATAGATAAAGTGCCTTAAACAATAGACATTTATTTAGCACAATTCAGGAGGCTGGGGTTCTGAGACCAAAGTGAATGCTTTCCTCTTGGTTTACAGATGGTCATGTTCTCATTGTCATGAGGACACGTCAAAGAGAAAGACTTCTGGTCATTTTTAGCCACTTAAAAGGGCATTAATCCCATACATCTGGGCTCTAGTCTCATGATCTAATTACTCTTCAAAGACTCCACCTCGAAATATCATCACATTGACATTTAGGCTTCAATATATAAATCTTGGGAAAACACAAGCATTCGGTGCATAGCAGAATATAAATATGAAAATAAAATTAACAAAATAGTAAAAATTATAAACTTCCTGAAATGAAGAGGGAATTGCCCAAAGAATGTAATAGGAAATCAAGAGAGAGAATATGAGAGTCTGAAAGAGCACCTCAGAGGAAGAACAGTTTAACCTGGGTCATGAGGAAGTAATAGGATTCTGACAGATGTGTAACAGCTGGATAATCCAACATAGAGAGAGAAAAGGTGCCAGGGTGAGGAAACGGAGATGAGAAAGAAAATATAAGTAAAGAGGGACAGAGAAGCCTGTAATTAGTGTTCTGAGGATCGGAAGAGACCCTTGTACCCTTCTCTGTGCTTGCATGTATATTTTCATTCATTCCTTCAAATACGGAATGATTATTAAATGACTAGTTTTTTTTCAAACTTTTAGTAAGATTTTAAATCAAACTAAGAAAAGTATATGTAAAGAGGAAATACATGAATTACAATGATAAGCTACTTTTTAACTAGTTTGAGCTATTTAAGTTTGAAGCTCAAGAAATTACATGTTTAAGTGCCTAAGTAGTCTTCAGTTGACTTTTAATTAACCTCTTTTGCCATTTCTCATCCAGGGAAATTAGAAAATATTTTATAGTCCAACAAAAACTTGTTTTATAAAAGAATTAAGTGAATTTGAGCCACTTATGATAATCTTTCAAAACATCTGATATTTGTAGCTGAATCCGGTCAAATTGTATTTATTCTTTATCAGCCTTAGTTATCTTGGCATTGCTCTCGTATTAATAAGATTCAGACAAAGCCTAGCCTTGCAGTGTAAAATTGATAGAGAAAATCATTTTCCCTAATCAGGCTGAATCTCATTTGTTGTGATTTCTTTCCTTTAGATTCTGATGTTTGCAGGTGCTTTTTGTGGGAACAGTATTTAAAACATATCCTCCTGAGTGTAAAACAGCCGCTTCATGAGGATTACTCTTCTATCCTCTTTGCTTGCAGTGGAAGTTTCATTCGTTCAGCTTAAACTAAATTTCAATAAATAAAAGGAAGAGGTTCATTTTTAACACTTATCCCCTTAAATAATAATAACAAGACTATGTTTAATTTGCCTAAAAATAGACATAGAGTTCATGGAATTCAGTTTTCACTTTGATGATGGTAAGGAGGGGCACCTAGCCTCCTTGACGTCCAAAATCATGAGCTTCTTACATCACCATGACAACTTGTCACCTAAAAGGATTCACCATTCTATTAGGGTAGGCTAGGTTGTCCTGCAGTAACAAATAAACTTTATAATCATGGTGGCTTAGCCCAACAGAAGTTGATTTCTTTCACACACAGAGTCTAATGCAGTTGGCCTAGGATCCTGGGATGACCCTCCCTCGACTGACTCAAGGATCCAGGCTTGCATCACCTTATAATATAGCTCCTTAACATGTCACTTCTAAGGTTGCTTCAGCATGGGGACAGAGAGAAGAAAGAAGCAATTGTAATTGCTTCAGCCTGGAAGAAACATGTGCCATTGTGCTTACAACTCATTGGCCAGAAAGAGTCACTTGGCCTCAACCTCACTGCAAGGAAGAGTGAGAAGTGAAGGGGAGCACATGGAATGTGAGGTGTGCGACAGCCATCCCTGTCTCAATTACATAGTTAATTAAATTTAGCTCTATGCTAAGTCAAATACAGAAGTTCATGGAAAACATGGAATTTTTATCACATCGAAATCACTGCCAAAAAGCAAAGTACACATGCTTTGGAGACAGAGTACTTTTACAGCCTGGATTGCCATATTTCAGGAATAAGACCATTGGCAGGTCCCACAGACACTCTGAGCCTCAATATCTTCACCTGTAAAGTGGAGAGAATGCTGACATAAGTCAGTTGAGAGGACTATAAGTAATGACTGCAAAGCACCTAATTAAGGGCCTACTAAATATTAGGTATTGAGTTTTAAAACCGGCAATTATAATTATTGTATCTTAATGACAACAATAAAATGGAGATATCATTATCATGGAAAATAATTAATTAATTTTGTTATATTTAATTTATCAAGAATAATGCAATAAATTTTCAAATAAAAGCATCCATGAGACTTCCTAGCTGAGTTCAGAAGCAGTTTTTGACCCTGCATTTAATTTACTATTAGCAGCAAATATGGTATATTATTACCTTTAGAATTTCTCATTTCAGATGAAAAAAATGAGCTGTTAAAGTAATTGTAAAAATTTTAAAGGGCCTCAGTGAAAGCAGAGAGGTGAGTTTCCATGGCGATATCTGAACAGTGCAAGAGAACGGAAGAAGGGAAGGGGGGCATTTAATGAGCACTTACATGATGTTAAACAGTGTGCTTGGCACTTTGCATCCAACATCAGCCTAAACACAGGAAAATGCTATGACATCAATATGATTGTCACAGTTTTATGGAAGAGCAAACATACTCAAAGGAAGAGACTCTCCTAGTGGACTAACTAGATTGTGGTCCCAGTGCCATATGACCTGCCTTTGCCTGCAGCTCGTGCCCAGACTCTCCTGACACCAACGAGTCTCCTGTAATTCATCTTTTTCTGCTCCTTCATGCTCAAGGTCTCTCATTTCCCTTGTTTTAGGGTCTGATTTGTTCCCAGCCTTTCTCGGGGCTCTTGTAGGCTTAGCATACACACCCCTGTCTCCAGCGCAACCTCTTACCAGGACACAAAGTTCCTATTTCTTTGCAGTAACAGGAAAAATGTCCTCAGACACATTGTCTTGCCTCTCTAGAGATAGTTCCTTCTTACAGTAGAAAACCTATGACAAAAGTGGAGGTGGTAGATTTGTGAACTCACTGTGTTCTAACCATCCTAGGAAGGGTTGGTTGGGCAAGAATCATTCATGGGTACCAAGTGTCAGAAGAATTTTGAGAAATGGAATACTCGTATAGTCTCAAAAGGTCTCTCCACCGATTGCATATTAGTCAAAAAGGGGGAAAGTAGTAACTACACAGTATTAGTATAAAGAGATGTCACTTTGACAGTGTGATCAAAATTAACATTAGCAATAAGGAACAGATGGATGTCACATGCCTCTGGATGTGTGCATGGAGAGGGAATGCCATCACTTATGAGTATCCCCGCTGGGATGCATAACCTGAATCTGATCATAAAAAAGCATCAGACAAACCCACATTAAAGAATATGCTACAAGGGGCCTGTATTCATTAAAAATGTCTGTGTCATGAAAGTGGGAAAGACTGAAGAAAGTTCTGAATTAAAGGGAATTCAACAGACACAATTGCTAAATGGACCAGATCCTGTTTTGAAGGGAAGAGCACTTGCACATTATTATTATTGGGACAATGACAAATATGGCATATTAAAATGTAGATTAGATGAAAATATTATAACAACGTTAAATTTCCTAAATGAAATACCATTGTGGTTAAATTATTTAAAAGAATATTCTTAGAGAATACACATTGAAATATTAAAAAATAAAAGAACAGGATGTAGCTAACCTACTTTCAAATGGTATAGAAAACAATAATTTTAGAATGCATAATTCACACACATATGTGTATGTGTATGTATGTATGTGTGCATTACTATATTTAACAATATTTGAAAGAGAGAAAAGGAAAAAATGGAGGATAAAAAAGCAAATGTGGCAAAATGTTAAAACATGGCGAATCTGAAAAAAAGCATATACAGAAGTTCTCTAGAGGCTGTTTTTTTCCAGCAATTCAATGAGATTTAGGAGTTTAAACAAATTGAAGTTTCTATTAATAGCTAGCAATTACTGTGTGCCCATGCTTTGCTATGGATTGTCCTAGGCAGATCACTGGCATTCTTTCTAAGCTTTTTCGTAGCTGTAGGTGTGGAAATTGTGTTTTCATTTTCATTTTTAGATATGAGGAAACTGAAACAGGATATGCACCCCACAGGAAGTGGCAGGGTCATAGATTTGAATTCAGACCTGGCTCACGTCTTTGCACAATAGAATGAGACAGTGCATGTGATGCCAGACAGGAAGAGGTAAGGTTCCAGCCTTTAGGGGCTCATAGGGGCTCACAGCCCATAGGGAGAGTAGACAGGGAAGACAGACAAGTAATTGGGTACATAGTGTGGTGTGGTAAGCAAAGTTAAACACAGTTAATTCTTTTTTTTTTTTTTTTTTTGAGATAGAGTCTCACTCTGTCACCCAGGCTGGAGTGCAGTGGCGCGATCTCGGCTCACTGCAACTTCCACCTTCTGGATTCAAGCAATTCTCCTGCCTCAGCCTCCCACATAGCTGGGATTATAGGTGTGTGCCACCCGCCTGGCTAATTTTTGTATTTTTGGTAGAGACGGGGTTTCACCATGTTGGTCAGGCTGGTCTTCAACTCCTGACCTCAAGTGCTCCACAGTTAAATTCTTCTAAACTTAATTAATAGAACACCTACTGGGGGTTGTTGTCATGCCAATCTCTTCTGCTACTAGAGACATATGTCCTGTCCTCCCAGAACTTACACTGAAGTGGATGTGACTGATGATACAGTACATAACTGCTGAGGTAGCACATAATAGTGAAATTTTATCCAGACTACGAGGCTAAGGTTGGCTTCCCAGAGGGGATGTGAGTGTTGCCTTACTTGATTTTCAGAGACAGAATAGCCTGTGAAATTTCATTCATCCCTGAGTTCTAAAGACTTGGCATATAGGAAATTCACTAGCTGTTGAATCTGGAAAAATGATATACATGTTTTCTCTACTGTGCAGAGTCTATACTATTCTTGAATGAATGAATGAGGGAATGAGTTCCCTTCTGTGATTCCTAAGGAACCCAGGGCAATGAGGTCTTCCAGGATGTCAGCCTCTCTGTCATCCTGCCAGGTCACAAGAAAGAGCCAGCAGGTTTCAGCAAGCCGTTCCCTGGCTGATCTGGTGGTGAGAAGAATTTGGGGGTGGCGGCATGGTGACTAGCCACAGCCAGGGCGATTCCTGCACTCCCTGGCTTCCGTGTTTAGCTTTCAGATTAGAGGAAATGCTTTATCAAGAAAAGCTACTTTGTTCTCTCTTGTTCTCTTTTATTTTTTTCCGAGTTATTCATCACTTTTTTCAGTCCCTTATTCTCAGAGGAGAAAACAAAGCCACCTTCTTGAAGCTGTACCTTAGGTATTATTCTTGCCAATGCCTTGCAAAGCCAGCAGCCCAAGCGCTTTGCAGGTCAGATACAAGGGCCCTTTACCTTCAAAGATTAAAATCAGCATAGCAACAAAACATGAGGCTCTTGGTTTTACTCAGTGCTTTTCTTACATGGTCTCATTGCATTCACAGAGCAGTGTTACAGAAGGTTAGAGACCCTTGGAGATAAAACACGTAGGGATTTCCACTCTTTTTGGTGATGCCCCAAGAACCTGGGTAGGAGCATCAGAGCCTGCCCTCTGGGGATGGGGGCTCCCTCCAGGGGCAGGAAGCCCATCTGGCTCAATTCTCTGCCCTTGGCTCAGCTGACCATGCAACTGCAGCTGCTTGCTTGGGCTTGTTTCATGCATGACAGTTTCAGTTACCTTTCACTTGAGAAATAGATCTCCCTGCTAAAAGAAAAAAAAAAAAAAGAAAGAAAGAAAATGTTTGAAGACTACTGATCAGTTTCAATACCTTCATACTGTCCATAAAAACACACAGGCCCGTGTTGCACTGGCTGTCCCTTCGCATCTCACTCTCAGCGCCTCAGTGAGCTTTCTCAGCTGTGCTATGACAATGAGCATTTGCAGACCTCTTTTCCATCTTTCAAATTGTTGGCATCTCTCAACTATTCACATTGGTGGATTAATTTGTTAAATACCTTTCATTGTTATTCTAGTGGAGTTTAAGGAGGAAGCAGCAATAGAATATGTATATGTATATACATATACATATACATATACATATACATATACATATACATATACACACACACAGAAAGAGACAGAGAGAAGAGGGTTTTACCTCAGTCAGGGACTCCTCTCATTGCCTGAAATATTCTTCAGAGACTTGGAGCTCCAAGGACTTGAGGAAGGCACCACAGTGAGTGGTGGAGTCGAAAACTGGAGGATTTGGTTGAATATTTCTATCAGTAGCACCTGGACTCTTTCCTTTCCCCTGCCAACCAAACATCCAAGCACCTGTCCTTTCTACTATGTCAGGAAAAGGGATTTTATTTTGTGGAGACTTGAAACAGGAATTCTCTACCCTACTTAGAAAGAATAAGATTAAGTAAAGCTTCAATATCCCAAGGGAAATATAGAAGCTATTGAAAATAAAACAATAGAACAAAATACCATTAAAAGCATAATTAGAGAAGAGCATTAACACTTCTCTCCTTAAGGAAACATTGTTAACTGTTTTATAATTTGTATACCTTTTTTCCCAACAAAAAGTGTGCAATTGTTGTTAATAATAAAAGACTTTTGGTCATGATAATTAAAAAACAAAAAAGTAAAACAAACAAACAAAAAAACCACAGGCCCAGAAAGGGACAATCACTTGCCTAAAATCACAGATCCACTTAGTACTTAAAGGCAAAGAAGGAACTAAGTGTTAGTCTTGGGTATCACATCAGTTTCTAATCCAGGACATGCAATTGTGGTACCTGGCTCAGGTGACCACAGTGAATGTAAATACCCAATGATTGTCCCAAGAGGAAAAGAAAACAATTTTAAAAATTCCTGACAGCTGCATTTCTGGAATGTCCCCACCCCTTCCTCATGCACCTGTTGCTGCCTGAACTTCTGACACTGAGTGGTTACCGGAGGCCTGGCGTCTCCTTAGGGCACTGCCACTGGCGCTGATGAACCAACTGAGGCAGACACTTTTACCTCCCTGAGCCTCACTTTCCTCCACCAGAAACTGGTTTAGGGGACAATAGCTTAGCACTGTCTCTTCTGGCTTCTACGTTCTTCTGGTTAAGAAAAAACTAACAACATTTCCCCCTGTCCTGACTTCCCAAAAGATTGAACATGAAGCTTCACTGAAATCCTGGATGGAAACATATTATTTCCAATGTAAAATGATAAAGCCTGGTCATGTGCAAGTTGCTCCCAGATGCTGTGCCAGGGAGAGAGGGGAGGCATGCAATCAGCTTCCAGATAAAGGAGACAAGCTGTAGTGCTCAGGGCCCAAATGAGAAACATGTAAAGAGGGATTATATATATAATAAGTATCTACCTCTCTCTATATAAAGATATACATATATATATATAGAGAGAGAGAGAGAGAGAAAGAGAGAGAGAGAAGACATTGTTCTCTCTACAGAAAAGAAAGATTGTTCTGTAGAAGATAGTTATCCCCTGAGAACCAGGAAAGCTGATGATATAATTCACAGAAGTCAAAAAAGTCCCCAAGCTGCATGAAGTTCCTTTGAAAAGGCAGCAGGGTTGGCTTTCCCTGGTCTATGTAAGCCCCTTCCTGTAGGTAATGGCAGGTCTGGAGACACACCCCTGGAGGCTCTCTGAGTGCCACCTGGCAGTGCTGGCACACGTGGGGGAAGCCAGGGAGTTGGTGGGGTGGGGTGCGGGGATGGCAGCTGGCTCAGCAGCTCCAAGAGTGCTACAGGGTCTCAGTTCTGAAATTATTCACAAGTACTCAGCAGACTCAGTGCACTTTAAAAGTCACTTTTTTTCTCTCATAGAGAAAAAGGATGTTGTCTTATGGCTTCCTCACCTGTGACTTCTTGGAATTTTTTTTTTTTTTTTGAGATGGAGTCTTGCTCTGTTGCCCAGGCTGGATCCCGGCTCACTGAAACCTCTGCCTCCTGGGTTTAAGCAATTATCCTGCCTCAGCCTACCAAGTAGCTGAGATTGCAGGCATACACTACCACACCCAGCTAATTTTTGTATTTTTTTAGTAGAGACGGGGTTTCACCATGTTGGCCAGGCTGGCCTCGAACTCTTGACCTCAAGTGATCCGCCCACCTCGGCCTCCCAGAATGTTGGGATTAATGGTGTGAGCCACCGCGCCCAGCCGGAATGGTTTTCATACTGTCTGTCCCTTCCTTCCTTCTTCCCTTTCACCCCTCAGTCTCTCTCTCTCCAAAACAATACTTTTTTCCTGCTTAATCCTTACAGAGAACACAAAGTACACTTATGTAAAAAATAATGACAACAGTAAAATTCCTGAAAACCATAAAAGCAGTTAAAAACAAAAGTTTGAAGTATTGATGCTCCATGAAATTACACTAATGTGATAGACTCTAGTGCTGGACATAACCTTGTTCTTTCATGAGAATAAAATGCTATTGTATAAGTGGTTCATCAGTGTTTTTTAATGATGTCTACGGATCGTTTCCTTTCTGTGAAGGTAAAATACTTATTTTCATAGTCATAAAGGAAATTAAAGAATGTCTACACAAGTTTTCAAACTCAAGGCATTTACTAACATTTCCACTTCCTTTTTGACTCAGGATATATATATACATATACACGTGTGTGTGTGTGTGTGTATATGTGTGTATATATATGTGTATATATGTGTATATATGTATATATATGTGTATACGTATATATACATATACGTGTAAATATATGTGTGTGTATATATATCTGTGTGTGTGTATATATATATGTATATATACTCGGATACTTCAAATGTTAAGGTTTTCTATTATGTTACCATATCTTTCAAATAACAAAATGTGTATATATATATATATATATAAATTTTTTGTTGTTGTTTGTCTTACTGCAGGGTGATAATATTGACCAATTAACCAAGTGTAGCAACCTATCATATTTTCCACATGTATCGTAGGTTAGAGTTAACCAGTCACATTTTTCCAGTGCACTTGCTATGAAGTGTGACTGCTCTCTCATGCCTGCTGAATCTGTGACTTTAAGCATGTTACTTTACTTCTCTGAACCTGACTTTCTTCATATGTAAAAAAGAGATAATAGGACTTCATAAGGATGTGGGGTGGACTAAACAAGAAAACATGCAGGCTGGAGTGATGCCTTACATACAATAGGCTCTCAATATATGGTGATTCCCTTTCATCTCACCAGATATACTGGCTTGATGAGCTTTGTAGTGCGGGTGGCAAATATTGTGATTCCTCTCTGTGGTGGAGGGGACTGAGCTCACGGATACAAATAAACTGACCAAGATCACACAAATGGTGTCAGTTTAAACCACTGGTTCTCCATTGGGATTAATTGTGCATCCACGAGATGTTTGGCAATGTTTGGAGATTTGGGGTTGTCACAACTGGGGAAGGGGACCATTTATACTATTGGCACCTAGTGGATAGAGGCCAGGAATACTGCTAACCATATTTCAGTGCACAGAAGAGCACCCTATAGCAAGGAATTATCCAGAGTAAAATGTTAATAGTGCTCTTTCCAATTCACCTCACATTTTCCAAAATAAACCAAAGCACTTTGTAAAATGAAAACATTATTTTTGTTATTTGAAAGACATGGTAACATAATAGAAAACCTTAAAATTTGAAGTATCTGAGTCTATTCTTAGCTCTCCTACTTACTAACATTTAATCTGAAAACTTCAGGCAAAATTATCTCACCAGAGCCCCAGTTTCTCTACTTGCACAATGTAACAGGGCATTTCAACGATAAGAAATAATTTAAATAAATGGTTGAGTATGGTGCCAACATGTAGTAGGGGCCCAGTCCATGATAGGACAATATAATAATGATAGTAGATATGGGAGGAGAATAATTGAATAACTTTCAGTTTTTAACAAATATTGATTGAATTCCCATTATGTACTAGGCACTGAAGATATATCTCAGTCAGTTTGGCTGCTATAATAACAATACCATTAACTGGGTAGCTTAAACAACAGAAATTTATTTCTCACCCTTCTGTAGTCTAGAAGATCAATATCAGAAGGCTGCATGGTAGAGTTTGGTGAGAGCCCTCTTCCTGGTTTACAGATGGCTGTCTCCTCATTGCATCCTCACGAGAGAGAGAGAGAGAGAGAGAGAGAGAGAGAGAGGAGGAAGCTCTTTCCTGTCTATTCTTATAAGGTCACTAATCTCATCATGAGAGCTCCACCCTTGTGATCTAATTACCTTCCGAAGGCCCCACTTACAAATACTTTTCCATTGATGTTCAGGGATTCAGCATTTAATTTGAGGGGTACACAAACATGCAGTCGATAATAAGATGCAGAAATTAACCAAACAGAAAGGGCCCTGACATCATGGAACTTACATGGTGGATGACGGGAAATAGACAAGCAGAAAAATTAAGAAGGGAAATCCCTTAATATAATGCAGGTGGTGGTCCTGGAGGTCTTCTGGGAAGAGGCAACTGGAATAATGATCTGAAGGCTAAGAAAGCACAGGAGTGAAGAGGAAAAGAAAGGGTATCCTTGAGAGAAGGAAGAACAAATGCACAGACACTCAGGCAAGAGGTGTTTGAAGAAAGCAAGCAAGGGGTGCATATAGACCCATGCATTGTCAATCTGAGTCTGCACGGTTTCAACCGATGATCAGTCTGATGTGCTCACTGGGCTTAAGACCTTTCCAGGGTCAACATGAGAATGCCCATGTCTGGAGTACAAGGTTGTAGCTTTTCTGCAGAGAGACCACGGTTCCCCACACTGCAGGCTCTTTTACGTCATGACTGTCAGAGTCTGCTGGACCACCAGCCCGACAGAAATGTTCCATCCTTCCCTCATTTCAATGGGGGACTTCTGGATCCCTGTAACACTCTCCCAGGTCTGTGGAGCTGCTCATACTGCCTCAAGCCCACTGTCCAGCCCCCTCCCTCCACAGATAGTTCTACCTCACCTCCGCCCATGCTGAAGGTGTCCTTGTGGAGTGCTTCTCCTGGGGACTGGTGGCCTGGAGAAGGATGTCATCCATTTCCCCACGTTCTGAGTTCCCCAAACCTTCCTGAATCTTTTTAAAACTTCCTTGTTTCCCAGTCCAAATCCCAAGCTGAGGAGAAACGAGGACCCCATTATCTCAATTCCCGTATCTTTTTCTGTCACTGAGCTCTTTTCTAAATGTTGTTGAGGCCAGAAGAAGCACATTTCAGCCTTCACTGTGTCATAGCTTGAATTCTCTCCACCTCAGTCATACGGAAAGTCAGCTCTGCTGGGCTTCTGATCCCTGCTGAATCTACAGAAACTCAAGAAGTTATTTATCCTTTTATCAAGGCCTGGCTTTAATACTCACCTCACTACACAGGGTCTGTAATAGAACTCAAAGTTCATCAGTGATTTTTGTTCCAGCCAGGACTCTGAGGTGATAAACTCTACGGTTTTGGAGTTCTCTTCAAGATGGTACCAGGTTACCTGAGAAATAGGAATATTAGAGAAAGCATCTGAAAAACATTTAAGTCTATAAAGCTGCATTATCCCCAAAAGATCACTTGCATTATTAGATAGAACTGTTTGCCAGACTGGACTAAATTTAGATTTTTCTCCATCACCCAATGAAGTGGAGGCTTCTGAGAAATACTAGATAAGAAATAGAGAAAACAAAGATACCCTTTTTTCACATTTTAGTGTATTATGAATGCATGTGGCCCTACAACAGAAAAAAATATTGCATTAATGTCAATCTAGAAAGTTCCCAAATTTGAGGTAAACAGAAAAACAGAATTGTTTGCTTGTTTCCCTAAATGAAAGAGGAAAATCAAATGGGAAGAGAGAATCCTCCCAAGTCCTCTATGGGGCTTGGGATGTATAGTTACATTCTTTGTGCCTGTCTTCTCCTTTTCTTTACCTTTGAGACTGGCCCTCAATGCCTGTCCCAAATTCTGTCAACTGTCCTGTTAATTGCTGACTTGTCAATTTCTTGCCTAGGAAGGTTCTGGCTCTAGTAAGAGCTGCTGATTCTAGTCCCCAGGCTTATGATTAGGGTTGCCAGAAAAAAAAAAAAAAGAAGGAAAAACAGGAAGTCCAGTTATATATGAATTTGAGATAAACAACAATTTTTTATGAATATGCCCAAAATATTTTATAAAACATGCAACAGAAAATTTTTGTTTACTTGAAATTTAAATTTAACTGGACTTGTTAAGTTTTTATTTGCTTAATCTGGCAACCCTACCCTGAGCAATAGCAAACCTAGACCCTGATCACATGCCCAGTCGAAACGGAAGAGGGTAGCCACACCACCATCCATCCACAGATGGATGTGCCTCATCTGAGACTGAGAGACAGGATTGACTTCACCTCCAGCATTCGTAGATGGATACATATAAATGTAAATATAATTATACACAAAAATATATTGAAAACTGAGGTTTTGGGAGGAGTGGCTTGGGAGATTGAAAGCACCCAGAAATCCCAGGTCTCACCATGGAAAGAGGAGTGCCTTCCCTTTATGTAAATATAATTGGACTCGACAAGGGTCTCATGAGTAGATGTCATATTTATTTCACAAATGGGTAACTAAGATTTGAGGTGTAAAAAAAACAGTGTATTTCAGTTAAAAGTCACTAGATTTATAGCATTTAAGATAAGTATTTGAATTTCAGATAAACCCAAAAATGATTAGTATTTTATTTATTTATAGTTTTTATTTATATTAATTTTATATTTTTAATTGTTGTGGGTACATAGTAGAAGTATATATTTAAGGGGTACATGAGATATTTTGGTACAGACAGGCAATGCAGAATAATTACATCAGAGTAAATGGGGTATCCATCACCTCAAGAATTTATCCTTTGTGTTACGAACAATCTAATTATACTCTTTTAGTTATTTTAAAATGTAAAATTAAATTATTATTGGTCGTAGTCTCCCTGTTGTGCTCTCAAATAATAAGTCTTATTCATTTTTTCTCTTGTTTTACCCATTAGCCATCCTAACTTCCCCCATATCCCTTCACTGCCCTTCCCAGCCTCTAGCAACCATCCTTCTACCCTCTATCTTCATGAGTTCAATTATTTTAATTTTAAGCTCCCACAAATAAGTGAGAACATGTGAAAATTGTCTTTCTGTGCCTGGCTTATTTCACTTAACATAATGACCTCCAGTTCTATCCATGTCACTGCAAATGACAGATTCTCATTCTTTTTTATGGCTGAATAGTACTCCGTTGTGTATAAGTATCATATTTTCTTTACCAATTTATCTATTGATGGACAATCTTGGCTATCGTAAACGGTGCTGCAATAAACATAAGAGTGAAGGTATCTCTTTGAGAGACTGATTTCCTTTCTTTTGGGTATATACCTAGCATGGGGATGCTGGATCATATAGTAGCTTTATTTTTAGTTTTTTGAGGAATCTCCAAACTGTTCTCCATAGTGGTTGTACTAATTTACATTCACAGTGTATGAAGGTTCTTTGTTCTTCACATCCCTTCTACCATTTGTTATTGCCTGTCACTTGGATAAAACCCATTGTAACTGGGGTGAGATGGTATCTCATTCTAATTTTGGCTTCCATTTCTCTGATGATCAATGGTGTTGAGCACTTTTTCATTTGTCTGTTTGCCATTTGTATGTCTTCTTTTGAGAAATGTCTATCCAAATATTTTGCCCATTTTTAAATCGGGTTGTTAGTTTTTTTTCCTATAGAGTTGTTTGAGCCCCTTATGTATTCTGGTTATTAATCCATTGTCAGATGGATAGTTTCCAAATATTTTCTCCCATTCTGTGGGTTGTCTCTTGGCTTTGTTTCCTTTGCTGTGCAGAAGCTTTTTAACTTGATGTGACTCCATATGTCCATTTTTGCTTTGGTTGCCTGTGCTTTTGGGTTATTACTCAAGAAATCTTTGCCCAATCCAATATCCTGGGGAGATTTCCCAATGATTTCTTTGAGTAGTTTCATAGTTGAGGTCTTAGCTTTAGGTATTTAATCCATTTTGGTTAGAATTTTGTGTATAGCAAGATACAAGAGTTTAGATTCATTCTTCTGCATATGAGTATCCAGTTTTCCCAGCACCACATATTGAAGAGACTGTCCTTTTCCCAGTGTATGTTCTTAGCACCTTTGTCAAAAATGAGTTCACTGTAGATGTATGGATTTGTTTGTGGATTGTTGATTCTTTTTCACTGGTCTATGTATCTGTTTTTATGTCAATATCATGCTGTTGTGGTTACTATAGCTCTAGCATAATTTGAAGTCAGGTAATATGTTTCCTCCAATTTTGTCCTTTTGGCTCAGGATAGCTTTGGCTATTCTGGGTCTTTGATGGTTCCAAATAAATTTTAGGATTTTGTTTCTATTTCTGTGAAGAATGTCATTGGTATTTTTATAGGGATTGCATTAAATCAGTAGATTGCTTTGGTAGTATGAACATTTTACCAATCCATGAAATTAGGATATCTTGGAAATTTTTGTGTCCTCTTTAATTTCTTGCATCAATATTTTATAGTTTTCATTGTAAAGATTTTCCACTTCTTTGGTTAAGCTAATTCCTAAGTATTTAATTTTATTTGTACCTATTGTAAATGAAATTATTTTCTTGATTTATTTTTCAGATTGTTTGCTGTTGGAATATTGAAATGCCACTGATTTTTGTCTGTTGATTTGGTATCCTGCAACTGTACTAAATTTATCAGTTTTAATAGTTTTTTGGTGGAGTCTTTAGGTTTTTTCAAATATGAGATCATGTCATCTGAAAACCAGAATAATTTGACTTCTTTCTATTCAATTTGAATGCCCTTTACTTCTTTCTCTTCTTTGATTGCTCTAGCTAGGATTTTCAGTACTATGTTGAGCAACAGTGGTGAAAGTACTGCCAGATGTATGGAAGCTCCATTATATTTTATTTGTGTCTTTTCCCTTGCTGCTTTTAAGATCCTTTTTTTTAAAAAAAACCTTGACCTTTGGGAGTTTGATTATTAAATGTTTTGAGGTAGTCTTCTTTGGTTTTATATAACCTTCTTGTACTTGAATATTGATATTCCTAAACGGAAGTTCTCTGTTATTATGCAAATGAATAAACTTTCTCCTCTATCTCTTCCTCTACCTGCTCTTTAAGGGCAAAAAATCTCTTAGATTTGCCCTTTTGGGGCTATTGTGTAGATCTTGTAGGCCACCGGTTTTTATTCTTTTTTTCTTTTGTCTCCTTTGACTCTGTATTTTCAAATGGCCTGTTTTCAAGTTCACTAATTCTTTCTTCTGCTTCATCAATTCTGCTATTAAGAGACTCTGATATATTCTTCAGTATGTCAATTGCATTTTTCAACTCCAGAATTTCCACTTGATTCTTATTTATTATCTCAATATCTTAGTTAAATTTATCTGAGAGATTTTGGAATTCTTTCTCCCTGTTATACTGAATTCCTTTTGAGTTTCCTCAAAACAGCTATTTTGAATTCTCTCTCTGAAAGGTTGCATATCTCTGTTTCTCCAGGATTGGTTCCTGGTGCATTCTTTTATGTGTTTGGTAAGCTCATGTTTTCCTGGATAGCCTTGATACTTTCAGATGTTTGTCCATGTCTGCAAGGAAGAGTTCAATATTTATTGTAGTCTTTGAAGTCTGGGCTTGTTTGTACCCATCTTTCTTGGGAAGGCTTTTCAGGTATTCAAAGGGACTTGGGTGTTGTGATCTAAACCATAACTGTATTAGAGGGTACCCCAAGCCCAGTAATGCAGTGTTTCTTACAGAATTGTAGAGGTACTGTCTTGGTGGTCTTGGAAAACATCTGGAAGAATTCTCTGGATGACAAGACAGATACTCTTCTTCTCTTCCCTTACTTTCTCCTAAACAGAGTCTCTCTCCCCGTGCTGGAGTTGGGGGTGGGGTGACACAAGTCCCCCTGTGGCCACCACCACTTGAATTGTGCCAAGTCAGACCTGAAGCCAGCACAGCACTGGATCTTGCCCAAGACCTGCTGTAACCACTCCCTAACTACAGCCTATGTTCACTCCAGGCCCTAGGGCTCTACAATCAGCAGGTGGTGAGGCCAGCCATGCCTGTGTCCTTCCCTTTAGGGCAGTGAGTTACCCCAGGTCCCAAGTGGGTCAAGAGATGCCATCCGGGAGCCAAGGACTGGAGTAAAAAACCTTAGAAATCTACCCGGTGCCCTATGCTACTATGACTAAGCTGGAACTGAAACCACGAGACAAAGAGTTTCCCATTCTTCTCTCTCCTTTCCACAGGCAGAGGAGCTTTCCCCATGGCCACCACCATCACAGGTGCACAAGGATTACCGTCGGGCTACCTCTGGTGTTCGCTTCAGGCCCAAGGACTCTTCAGCTTGTGGTAAAGGCTGCTAGGCCTGGGACTCACCATTCAGGACAGTGGGCTCCCTTCTGGAACAGGGCAGGTCCAGAAATGACTTCCATCATCCAGGCCTTGAAGTGGGGATCTCAAGAGGCTGCTTGGTGCTCTACCCCACTGTGGCTGAGCTAGTATCTGATTTTTGGTTCTTATGAAGGTTATTTTCTTGTGTAGATATTTGTCAAATTTGGTGTTTCTGCAGTGGGGACAATTAGTGGAGGCTTCTATTTGGCTATCCTGCTCTGTCCCTCTTTTAGAGTTTTGATTAGTATTACTAAATTTCTGATTTTATCTTTGGGAAAATAATATGTATACTATGAGTTGGATGGAATATTCCATGTGTCGCTGTATGCAAATTATCAAATAGCACTACAGAAGATATTCAAAAGATAATGATTACTGGCATTAATTTCTATGGGTAAGTTTCCCATAAAGTAATGCCTTGACTTAAGTCACAGACTTGATATATAGGACACTCTAGGTCACATGAATAGAGTTGTTTAGTAAAGTAGATTTGACGTCATGTCTTGTTCTCAGGTAATTCCTTCAGGCTAAGAATTGGCTTCCCATACAGTCCTATTATCAAAGGCAAATTCCACTGAATTACTCTAGTAATACCTCAAGTCATGAGCCTCTTTTAATGAATTATATTTATTGAATCAATTTTCCCATCAACAGTGAGCTCTGGAGCCAGGGACATGCCATGGCTTTATTATAAAGTTCTTCTTTGTGGTTAGACCTATGCTTTGCTCATCTCTGAGAAAATGTGGGCATAGTGTTGCATGAAGAAATATCAAGAAGAGTAAAGGGAAGGACATGGGAAAACATGATGAGAAATAAATGTTTGTCGTTTATAAGCCTCTCTGTTCATGGTCTTTTTGTCCTAGCAGCCTGAACAGACTAAGAGAGCTACATTTTCTTAGGCGATTGAAAACAGGTAAGATAGTTGCAAATTATCTCAATAATTATAAAATGTATCTTTATATCTGTACACAACCTATCAGAAAACTGTGGATCTTATAGGTTTAATCAATTTCTTCATTATTTATGTCAGTTAATACATTTAATGCATTTTCCAGATTACAATGACCTCTCAAACATCCAAAAACTACTGCAAATCAATTGAAATGGTTGCATTATCAATCAACTATTAATCAGACCAAAGAACCCAGCTGAGACTTCCACAGTGAGTTGAACGCTACCAGGTATTTATTACCTAGGTTTCTCTTATGATGAAGATTGACAGACTGTGCCAATGGGAATGTTCACAGCCATGCTTTTTTGTCCAACCTCTCTCTCTCTCTCTCTTTCTTCACTACATGGGTGTCATGAGGTATGTTATGGGCTGACTGGTGTCCTCCCAAAATCTGTATTTGAAGTTATAATCCCCAGTACTTCAGAATGTAACCATAATTTGAGATAGAATCTTTAAAGAAGTAATTAAATTGTATAATATCATTAAGGTGGGCCCTAATGTAATGACTAGTGTCTTTATAAGAGAAAATTTGAACACAGACATGTACAGAGGGAAAACTCTGTGAAGACAGAGGGAGGCCAAGGCAACCTACAAGCCAAGGAAAGAAGCCTGAAACACATCCTTCCTCGTAGCCCCCAGAAGGAACCAACCATGCTGACACTTTGATCTCAGATTTTCAGCCTCCAGAAGTGGAGAAAATGAATTTCAGTTTTTGAAACTGCCCAGTGTGCAGTATTTTGTTACAGCAACCCTAGCTAACTAATACACGATGTTTAACCTCAATGTATAACTTAAGTCATTGTGTAACTTTTGTATCTCTGTAAAGTTGTTTGAGTCTTCCATAGGTTTTATTTGCTAGGAGATACAAGGCTGAGTCGATCTGTCAGTCTTCATTCTAAATTTTGACCAGTCCATCACGTAGCAAACCCATTTACACTCTATCCACCTGGTTCTTGTCTATGGTTCCTTGAGGTGATGGTCCCTAGCTGTACTTAGTGCAATTCCTCCCTCCTTTCAGACACTTTTTGCATCTCCTTCCATACTACACACAGAGGTAAGTAAAAAACAAAGTAAAACAGAACAAAAAACCAACATATTAATACCTATAAACATGTACTTGGAAAAACAAAACAAATACATCAATAGTCCCCTACTAATTTTAGTTAATTGAAAAATTCCTTTCACCCTTCTTTGTAGTATAATTATCATCTCATACATTGTAATTAAATTATTTCCTCTTTGAATGTCATGGCTTTCTTATAGACTCAATTCATCCCAACTAGTTATAGTTTCTCCCTTTGGATGCTCAAATTGTTGCATCTTGGCTAGTGGGGGTCTCATTAAGCTATCTCCTTTGTCCTTTTGGTACAACTCTACACATTGCTACAATTTCCTTGTTTTCTGGCAGCCACTCCAGCTCATAATCTATCTAAATTTTGCTTCATCCCGAGGCACCCAAGGCATGGAATCAATTGATCTCCAAGGAGCCTTGGTTCTCTGTAGTTCAAGAACTAATTCGTATTAGGGCATAAGATGTGGCCACTCACTGTCCATAAGTACTGGGGGACAGAAAGACAGAAATAACTGAAAAAAAAATGACTTATATTCAAGGTCATGAAGTTCACAACTACATTTCTAATTTAGCTTTAAGATTAATCAAGCATTTTAATTTTTTCCACTAAAATATGCCTAACTTAGACTTTAACCCATCACCCAAACTGTAATTATGCCCCATTTTATTTTTACTTTCTTTTTATGTCTCATTGACCAATGTGACTTTGTAATCACTTTAATGACCCTAAAGAATTCAAAGCACCTCATAAACCGCCTCTATTTATTCTCCCTCACCTGTCACTATATCTATGAAACAATTCATCCCCTTATATACATGTTGTGAGCATCAACACATTTCAATTCCATGGAGTCATATTTCACAAGCTTACGGCCAATTTTCTAAAGATGCAATTAACAGGCTGAGTGACCTTTACCTTCATCTATAATCTTAAAAAAAAAATACTAAGTAAGAAAAAGAGAAAGTCAGGTCTTGAATGTTATGATTCAGGGTCATGAAAGGTCCAAGATCAAATCTGCTGTGTTACTTAAAGTGTCTTCACAGGATGAATATGGAGGGAAAGACAACATAACTATCCTATAAGAAACAGGACACCGAACCTCACTCAGCCAGGTTTTTTTTTTTTTTTTTTTTTTTTTTTTTTCTTTTTCTTGAGACGGAGTCTTGCTCTGTCGCCCAGGCTGGAGTGCAGTGGTGCGATCTCGGCTCACTGCAAGCTCCGCCTCCTGGGTTCACGCCATTCTCCTGCCTCAGCCTCCTCCTCAGTAGCTGGGATTACAGGCGCCCGCCACCACGCCCGGCTAATTTTTATGTATTTTTTAGTAGAGACGGGGTTTCACCGTGTTAGCCAGGATGGTCTTGATCTCCTGACCTCATGATCTGCCCGCCTCGGCCTCCCAAAGTGCTGTTATTACAGGCATGAGCCACAGCGCGCAGCCCCAATTTTTTTTTTTTCCCATCTGAACCTGAAGATTAAAAGAGTTAAACTGCATAAAAGCACTTTATAAATTTAAACCATGTATAAGTTGTCAGAATTTTTATTACAAATTACCAACCATGATACTGATTGAGTTAATTCAAGCATTAAGCTGTTAAGATGATCACATAAGTGCAGTCAGCAAGTCCTCACAAACTGTATATCCTGGATTTCCAGTTTAGTGCTTTATTCACCAGATTATGCAGCATTCCAGATATGAAAATGAATTCCATGGATGAGAAGTAATCATTCAGCCATGGGCCAGGCTATCATCTTTGCCTGCACACCTGTCTGGAAGAGATTCAACAGGAAAGGCCTCACTTACCTGAGATAAAGGCCAGTCCAGGAAGGACTGTGATGCCAGGTGCTTTACCCGTAAACAGTACAGCACATGGCTGCATTAAAGTTGTAAGGCACACAAGCCTTACTGGCCTATTTTATTCATTCCAGTTTCCAGGGCTAACACTCCAAACTCCGATTCAGAGGTATACCTTTGTTTTCATTCCAACATAACCAAAGAAAGAAAGCTCATGATACAGCAGTTTAATTACATTATGCAAATTTTTATGCTCCCATTTCCTCTTGTGTTTTACAGGTCGTACTTTATTTACAGGGAAGGAGAATACAGCTCAGAAAAGAGAGAGTAATCAAAGGGGGAGCATGAAAACAAACAAAGGAAGCAGTCTGTACTCAATCACAGCGATGTGATTGGAAGGGTGATAAGGGATAAAGGGCCACAAACTCTCTGTCACAATTGCCATTATGTGACATCACTGATCATAGTTAGCTTTAGTTAAGCTATTTCTCTTTGGCTCAAGAATAAAGAGCATGCACTGCAAATAATAAATAATTCCTCTAAATTTACTTTTAATTTACATGCAATAAAGTGTCCTCCTCCTTTTCTTCTTCTTCTTCTTCTTCTTCTTCTTCTTCTTCTTCTTCTTCTTCTTCTTCTTCTTCTTCTCCTCCTCCTCCTCCTCCTCCTTCTTCTCCTTCTTTCTCCTTCTCCTCCTTCTCTTTTTGTCTTTCTTCTTCTTCCTTCTTCTTCTTGAGGCAGGGTCTTACTTTGTCACTGGGGCTGGAATACAATGGCGTGTTCTCAACTTACTGCAACCTCCACTTCCTGGGCTCAACCAATTTTCCCACCCCAGTAGCTGGGACTAACAGGTGCGTGCCTTTATGCCTGGCTAATTTTGCATTTTTTTGTAGAGACAGCATTTCCCCATGTTGCCCAGGCTGGTCTTGAACTCCTATGCTCTAGCAATCCTCCATCCTCAGCCTCTCTAAGTGCTGGGATTACAGGCGTGAGCCACCGTGCCCAGCCTCCTTCTTCTGATACAGAGTTTTTGTTTATTTGTTTGAAATAGGATCTTGCTCTGTTGCTCAAGCTGGAGTGCAGTGGCACAATCATGGCTCACTGTAGTCTCACATTCCTGGGTTCAAGTGATTCTCTTGACTTAGCCTCCCATGTAGCTTGGACTACAGGCATATGCCAATCATAATTAGCCATGCCTGGCTAATTTTTTGTTTGTTTGTATTTTAGTAGCTATGAGGTCTTGTTATGTTGCATAAGATGATTTCCAACTGGGTTTAAGGGATCCTCCCACCTCAGTCTCCCAAAGTGCTGGGATTACAGGCATGAGCCACTGCACCCAGACTGATATACAGTTTTATGAGATTTGGCAAATGCCTAGAGTCATGTAGCTACTTTCCCAATCAGACTACAGTGTAACTCCAGTGATACACAACAAAGACTATTTCTTTATATTCAAATACTCCACCTCCACCTATCCTGAACCTCTGGCAACCACTGTCAGCTCTTCATCCCCATAGCGTTATCTTTTCCAGAATGTCATACAAATGTGTAGCTGTATTCATTTAGTATAATGGATAATGTATTGTGGATTCATCCATGTTTTTATATATATCTGTAATTTGTTCTTTTTTATAGTCCTATAGCATTGTATTATATGGATATACCAGTATTTGTCCATGCATTAGTTAAAGAACATTTGGGGTATTTTCAGGTTTTGGTGACTACCGATGAAACTGCTCTAAACATTTACGAGCTTTTCTATGACATAAATTCACTTCACTTGAATAAATACCTGTGAGTAGGATTGTTGAATCATATGATGAGTATGAGTTTACATTTATAAGAAATTGCCAAACTATATTATTAAAAAGTCAAGTGTTGAGCACGGTGGCTTATGCCTATAATCCCAGTACTTTGGGAGGCTGAGCTGGCTGGATCATCTGAGGTCAGGAGTTCGAGACCAGCCCAGCCAACGTGGTGAAACCCATCTCTACTAAAAATACAAAAATTAGCTACTTGGGAGGCTGAGGCAGGAGAATCACTTGAACACAGGAGGCAGAGCTTACAGTGAGCCAAGATCATGCCACTGTACTCTAGCCTGGGTGACAGAGTAAGACTCTGTCTCAAAAGAAAAGGTCAAAAAATAACAGATGCTGACAAGGTTATGCAGAAAAGCAAACACATATACACAGTTGGTGGGAGTATAAATTTTCTCAACCATTGTGGAAAGCAGTGTGATAATTCCTCAAAGAGCTAAAAACAGAACTAACATTCCACCCAGCAATCCCATTACTGGGTATATACCCAAAGGAATATAAATCATTTTATTAAAAAGAACACACATATGTTCATTGCAGCACTATTCACAATAGCAATATGGAATCAACCTACATACTCATCAATGGTAGACTGGATTTAAAAATGTGATATATATAATATATATATGTGATATATATAATATATATATGTGATATATATATGTGATATATATAATATATATACACCATGGAATACTATGCAGTCATAAAGAAAGTCATAAAGAAAGAATGAGATCATGTCCTTTGCAGGAACATGGATGGAGCTAGAGGCTATTATCTTTAGCAAACAAATGCAGGAATAGAGAGCCAAATGCGATATGTTCTCACTTCTAAGTGGGAGTTAAATGATGAGAACACATGGACACAAAGAGGGGAACAACAGACACTGGGTTCTACTTGAGGGTGGAGGGTAGGAGGAGGGAGAGGATCAGATAAAATGACTACTGTGTACTAGGCTTAGTACCTGGGTGATGAAATAATCTGCACAAGAAACTCCCATGAGGTGAGTCTATCTATACAATAAACCTACCCATGTAATCCTGAACCTAAAATAAAAGTTTAAGCAAAAGAAACTGCCAAACTGTTTTTCAAAGTGACTATACAATTTTGCAATTCCATTTGCAATGTATGAGAGTACTAGACCAGTAGAGAGTCTACAACCTCATCAACTCTTAATATTGTTAAGTATCATTGTTGTGGTTATTATTATTATTGCAATTCTAATAGTTGTGTAGTGTCATCTTATTGTTGTTTTAATTTGCATTCACCTAATGACTAATGATGTACCTCTTTCCACATGCTTTTGCCATCATGTTTTCTTCAGTGAAATATCTGTTTAAACCATTTTTCTAATTTTAAATAATTTTTCTTTCTGCTGAATTTGTTAAATAATTTCTAAACTTATGATTTTTTGGGGGGTGGGGGATGGAGCCTCGCTCTGTCGCCAGGCTGAAGTGCAGTGGTGTGATCTCGGTTCACTGCAACCTCCGCCTCCCAGGTTCATGCGATTCTTCTGCCTCAGCCTCCCAAGTAGCTGAAAATACACGCATGTGCCACCATGCCCAGCTAATTTTTGTATTTTTAGTAGAGACGGGATTTCACCATCTTGGCCAGGATGGCCTTGATCTCTTGACCTCGTGATCCGCCCACCTTGGACTCCCAAACTGCTGGGATTACAGGATTGAGCCACTGCGCTCAATCTGATGTTTTATCAAGTAAAAGCTACAGAGTCAGAATCATAATACATAGAATTTGAGTGAATGATAGCAATATGAAGCTAGATTTTAAGAAGTCGAAAGGCTTACAGTTCTAGATCACAGCTTCTCAGAGTTTAGTGTGCAAACAAGTCACATAGGGATCTTGTTCAAAATGTGGGTTGTGATTCATCAGGTCTGGGTGGAGCCTGAGAATGTGATTTCTAATACAGCCCCAGGTGATGCCAATGTTGCTAGTTGATGCATCACAGTTTAAGTAACAAGAGACTAAAGGAATCTGGTTCAAATTACCTTTTTAGAACCCCAAAGCTGAACAACACTCAGCATGTAATTATGTTTACCTTTATTTTTGGAAGAAATAGAAACATGTAATTAATAAATACATCAAGATAGTTGCAGCTCCTTTAAGACACAGTGCAAACAGCTAGAACTTGAATAGGTATGTCACAAAGTCCCTGTAACAAAAACCTGTCCAAAAATTATGTTGTCATGTTTAATTGGTTAAAAAAAAATTCACTTGTTACGGTCAAAACTTTCTGTGTCCTTCTCCTGTAAACATTGGTGTGGGAGTGGATGAGTGGTGTTCAAATGGCGTAGGACCTTACTTAAAAACATCATATACAGGGGATTGGAAATAATTTGAGTACTATATAAATGTCGCTTAACATTGCATAACATGTAAAATAAAGTGACAGTAGAAAAATCCTTTTATTTTGCAAGTCTCATCAGAACCTGGAATTTTTGTTGCACTTCTAATTTTAAAAGACAGAGAATCTGAAGATTCCAGAGAAGAGAATCATCTATGATTTTGGCAATGCAAACACTGGTCTTTAAGAAGGTAATTTGTATTTTAAGGAGTAAGCAATACGATCCATTGAGATTCAGGAAGAAAATATTAGAGCTTCTACTTTCACACATTTTTAAATTGAAAAAATAAGAAAATTATATTACACCAATGCTTACTATATCACTTGACACATGGACCTTCATTCAGTCTCTATGTCATAGACTTACCTTGAAGAATTTCATTTTGGATGTAAGTTTGAAATATTTTGGGGACATCCAAACAAGGACGTCAAGGAAGCAGCTAGACAAGTGATCACAAGGGAGAGAAGGGCAGATTCATAAACCAAGAAGGTGTCTGAATATAGAAGGAGTGGATGGGATGCCCTTGGTGACAAAAGCAAGTGTAACTAGGAGGGGAGTGTAACATTTAGAGTTTTGGTACAAAAGGAAGAAATGAACAAGGAGAACTGAGAAGGAGGCAAGGGTCAAGGGTGGCAAGAGAAGCAGGCGGGTTTCCAGGAAAAAATGATAGCATGTCAAGAAAGACGGATTAACCACATTAAATACTGCTGGAGGGTTGAGGAAAATGAGGGCACAGTATGCCTACTGGATTTGATTACACGAGCACTATGGTGAACTCAGCAAGAGAGCAGCTATCTCAGAAGATCCCGTGAAAACTGGAAGCCGTGGGTCCATTGTTTAAGCAAGGACATTTTCTCCTTTGGTTGTTAACAAAAGTTGATTTTATTCTGGTGTAAAGAAATGCATGCATCTTGTTTTAGTGTGCTCAATGTGTGCTCAATGCATTTTTGAAGATCAAAGACATGCAAAAGGCGACAAACAAAAATATTTTTAAATCAATCACCAAGACTCCTATTATCTAAAAGCAATCCCTGTAACAGTGCTGTGTCTAACTTCTGTGTTTTCTCACTTGATAAGTTTTTATTCTTTTAACTTATTCTATGTAATTGTGATTATATTTTATGCAGCATTTTATGCACTGGCTTTTTCACTTCACTTTTTAATAAACATTTTCCAAGTTTTAAATGCTTTGTAAGCATAATATACCATAAAGTGAGCATACCATGGAGATACTCATCCCATTTAGGTTGTTTCCAATTTGAAGGCTGTTATAAATAAAGCTGAAATGAGCATTTTTCTGTATAAACTTTTCCCCCAATTTTTCTAGATTATTTTCTTACAGAGGAATATCTGCAGGGAAATTTCTGAGTTAAATGTTAGAAGGACCCTCAAACTCTAAGGGCCTATTTTAAATGAACATGTGTGTGCTATGGATTGGAAAGAAGAACCCCAAATCAACGCTAAAGCAAGATGATAAACTCTTAGTGGTTTTAATTCATTAACTCCCATGGACACACATCATCCCAATTTCCTTTCTCACAACTTAGAGTCTTACTTTTCCACTTCCTCCTCCAAGTTCATCTGGAACTTTCCTAATACTGAACAGAAGAACATAACTGCCAGTAAAATGAGAGGGAGAAAGGAGAATAAGAGGCAAAGAGAGAGAAGAGAAAAAGATGGAATGGGAGGAGGGGGAACAAAAAGAGGGAAAGAGAGGAAGACAAGGCCACTTGGTGCATTCATTGATATGGTTTGGCTGTGTCCCTACCCAAATCTCACCTTGAATTGTAATAATCCCCATGCAGGGCATGGCTAAGTGGAGATAATTGAATCATGGAGTGGTTTCTCCCATAGTGTTTTCATGGTAGTGAACAAGTCTCACGAGATCTGATGGTTTTATAAGGGGCTTTGTCCCATTTTGTTCAGCACTTCTCTTACCTGCTGCCATGTAAGACATGACTCTGCTTCTCCTTTGCCTTCTGACGTGATTGTGAGGCTTCCCCAGCCATGTAGAACTGTGAGTCCATTGAGCCTCTTTCCTTTATAAATTACCCAGTCTCAGATATGTCTTCCTTAGCAGCACGAGAACAGACTAATACATTAATTTTTAAAAAGTCTTTGAGTTTTGTGTAATTTATATTTTTCTCCAAACACTTCCATTTTTTTAAGGCTGGAGCATTGTCATAGAAGACACAGCAATTTTAAGTTCTTTGACAACCAAGCTTCTTTTTCTATTATCTCACCACTTCCTCCCTTTTGAGAAACTCTTCTTAGTGAAGTCTTGGTGAAACGCTCCAGTCTATCACTTAAAAAGAAAAACCAAGCGCAGCTCTTCCCGCCCTGTCCTGGGTCAGCAGGAAGCTGGCACAGGAATCGGGCTTATCCAGTTGTCAATTCTGGGGTTTGTATCCTGAAAGAGTGGCCAAATAATGCGGAGGCCTCAGCAGCCAGCTCATGCTTCTGTTGTGACCCCTGCTGCAATCTTCGATGATCAGCTCCCCTGGTGATTACCCGTTCCTAAGTCTGGTCCTCCTGCTTCTAGTTGCTTCTATAGATCCCCGAGAACCCTTCCAATAATCTCCCTTGTCACTGAGTCCATCTTTGTTGCTTGTAAAGGAGGCTCTGTCTGAATCAAGTAGGCAGAACAGGGCCTCATTTAGAAATTTGGACTTTAGGGCAGTGGGAAACCACTGCGCGCGTAAAAACTCTTTCTGCTCTCATTGCCCAGGGGGAAAACAGAGACATGGAGTATGAGGGGAGTTAGGGGGGAAAAAAAGGAAAGAAAAAAGAAAGAGAGAGAGAAGAAGAACCAGAGGTCACACACGTGGAATTGCCCGGAAGGGTGGGGAGCAGACAGAAGGCTTCCGAGAGTGGCCGACACATCGAGATCAAGAACATTCAAGGACATTCTCGCTTTAGCATCACACCCAGACTCGGGGGACCAGGAAGTGAAGACAAGGACTGAGAGACTGTAAAAACTGCATGTGTCTGAAAGCAACGGCAAGGGCAAATGAGGATGCCAGGAGAGACATTTTACACAGCTCCTGAGCGATTTTGCAGGGCTTCATGCAGCTCACTTCAGGGGAACAGAAAGAATGAACAGTTTGGTGATAATTTGTCCTTCTGACAGCCTCTGACCCCGCAGTACTCATCTCCAATATATTCGACACAAAAAGGCCACGCCAGCATAGAGCTATCTCTCCTTCTCACCTTCCAGAAGAGAGTTTCCTAAACTTTGCTGATAAGATTCACTTGCAACTCCGGTTAAAAATTTAGCTTCCTGGCTGGGCTCGGTGGCTCATGCCTGTAATCCAGCACTTTGGGAGGCCGAGGAGGGTAGATCATGAGGTGAGGAGTTCAAGACCAGCCTGGTCAAGATGGTGAAAACCCATCTCTACTAAAAATACAAAAATTAGCTGGGCGTGGTAGTGGGTGCCTGTAATCCCAGCTACTCAGGAGTCTGAGGCAGGAGAATTGCATGAGGCAGAGCTTGCAGTGAGCCGAGATCACACTACTGCACTCCAGCCTGGGCAACAGAGCAAGACTCCATCTCCAAAAAAAAAAAAAAAAAAAAAAAAAAAACAGAACAATAGCTTCCTAGGTTTTACCTGGAGATTCCTATACAGAGGGTCAGGGTGGGATCTGAGAAATTTTTTTTAACCAGTTCTACCACATAATTCTTGTCATTATAAAAGTGTGGAAAACACTACCGTACAATTAGTTACTTGGTGCAGGTATGTAATAGACACCTAGCAGGGTCTATCAGGTGTCTGTTGGAGCAGGGGCTAGAGGAGAGGATTGGTATAAAGTAAAAATGATGATTTCCCTGCCGTGGGAAGGATTACAGTCTTAAGGGATCGACAGAAATATTCATAACTAATTTGAATACAAGCCAAACTACAAGCATAGGAGTGACTGTCCAGTTAAGGGGCTATAGAAGACAGAAGACAGCATTGAAGGGGTAGATGGCAAATTGTGGAGACTTGGTGAGAAAGGAGGCCTTTGACCTAGGGCCTAAATGGATTTTGAGCAAAAATAAAAATCAATCCCTTTGAGGCTGGCACTGGAAAGAAAATATCCTGGAGGAAGAAGCACCAGATTCTGGAGCTCCAAACTTGTTTTCAGATCCTCTCTTGCTTCGCCTCCTTCTCTGGTTCCACTATCACCATCCTGCTGGCCTCAGAGGGTAGTAATCTTCAAACACTCTGGACCAGACAGAAAAAAGAAAGCCCTTTCAATGAACTCCCCATTGTCCAGCTGAAGCTGAGGCAAGGCTGAAATTAAAAATAATGAAAATCAATAGGCCCTTTACTAAATGCTGAAGAGCAGAAACAAGGAAATAAACAGTCCTATAAAATCAAAACATCTAAGAGGCCCACTCCATCCATATGGAACCCCTAAGGAAAGGGAATTATTCCTGACTCCTTCTCTTCCTATGTCCTGATCGCCCTTGACTTGACAGGTACTATTTTCATCTTTGTCTATCATTTGGACTCCTAAAAGTCTAGACAAGGAGAAGGAGAATCATTCTCCTTGAATGGAATGTTTCCCCTCCCAGGTCCAGCCTCCTGAGTTAGAACTTACCTCTCCTCCAAGCAACTGAGAGCGACTGACTTTCCTTTCTGAGCTTCAGTTTCTTTACGGCTTTTCAAAGAACACCATGGCTACTTTGTCTGAAATCAAGTCTGGATGCTGTCATTAATTAACTGCATAAATTCTGTCTAGGCATTTAACCTTTCTGAGTTTCTATTTTTCTGTAGGTAAAATTAAACGTTTGTATTAGAGCTCAGCTCAGTCCCATTTCTGATCTGTCTATAATTCTAGGGACATCCATGGGCATGACTCAAATTGTTCATAGCATATGTTTTGCCTCAGCAGTAACACCTTAAATGAAATAGCCTGAACCTAAAAGCTCAAGTCTAAGAGGGCTCACATACCTAAATTCAAACATCCCTCTGCTTTTAGAGAGCAAGCCCAGTGTGTGGGAACTGAGCTCTTGGATTCTCTACTTCTTTATGTATAGCATTTAAAGTACATTAGGACTGAGGGACTCCAGAAGACCTTTCTCTCTCTGGCAAACTTAGCTGCATGCAAAAATAGCATACTGGTACAAACAGAAAAAGTGAGTCATCAGCTTCTCCCTCAGGCCCCCGTGTCCAGTGTCTGAACCATTAGAAATGAAAAGCAGGATTCAAACTAGCCTCATGGCATCAAGCAGTTCCCCAGGATCTACAAACCATAGTACTTACAACTTCCTTTTCATACATAATATGTGTACAGGGCTTTAGTATGGTGATGATGATGATAATGCTCAAAGATGAAAAGAACCTGAATGGAAATAACAAAATAGCTTGAGGTGTCTTCCTTGGCGTCCCCCATATCTATTCTTTTGCTGAAGTTCACACTACCCAATACAGGTTTTTTTTTTTTTTTTTTTTTTTTTTTATCATTAAAGGAGCTTAGAGCATTAGAATCTTCTTTAACAGGAGATCTATAAGAGCTATACCTAGAAAATATAGACAAAACAGAAGCTAGATTAAAACACTTCCCGTTGAGAGTATGGAAGTGATCAAAACTGGGAAACCCTGCTCCAATGACGAATCAAAGTTAGAAGGCCTGGTGGGCAGGAAGCAAATATTCACAGCTGGGTATGGAACCAAGAAGTCCAAAAGGAAGGCAAAGAGGAGAACTGGGACATTGGAGAAGATGGGTGAGCAGAAAGTTAGTCTGGGGAAATACTAGAACACAGCTCTACTGGCCAGGCACAGTGGCTCACGCCTGTAATCCAACACTTTGGGAGGCCGAGGCGGGTGCATCACCTGAGGTCGGGAGTTTGAGACCAGCCTGATCAACACGCAGAAACCCCGTCTCTACTAAAAATAAAAAATTAGCTGGCTGTGGTGGCGCATGCCTGTAATCCCAGCTACTCAGGAGGCTGAGGCAGGAGAATCACTTGAACCCGGGAGGCGGAGGTTGCAGTGAGCCGAGATTACTCCATTGGACTCCAGCCTGGGCAACACGAGTGAAACTCCATCTCAAAACAAAAAAAAAAAAAAAGGAAAAAAAAGAGAAAAAACAGATCTATTACTACTACTGCTACTACTACTGATAAGTGGCCTTTTAACATTCTCATGGTGTAGGCCATGGAAATTATTAGGGGTTCTATAAGTCAATGCAACCCTTCAAAAAGAGACAGCAGGCCAGTGGGCATATATATATATATAATATATATATTATATATATATATATATTTATATTTTGGCTACATGATGTCATAGGCTTCCAGTTGAATTTGGTTTCTACCACTTAATTGCATATTGCTGATAAATAATTTACAACAAAGTTAGCAGCATAAAACACCACACATTTATTATATCACAGTTTCCATGGATCAGGAGTCGGGCCTGGCTTTGCTGAATCATCTGCCTCAGAGTCTCATCTGGAAGGTGCAATCAAGGCATCAGCCAGTGCTGCAACCTCACTTCAAGGGTGGACTGGGAAAGCATCCCTTTCCAGGCCCATTTGGTTGTTGATAGCATCCTGTTTCTGGCAAGCTGTCAGGTTGAGGGACTTAGCTTCTTGCTAGCAGTCAGCTAGAAGTTGCCCTCAGTTTCTGACTATGTGGCCTCTTCCCAGGGAACAGATCACAGCCTAGAAGCTTGCTCCTCACAGCCAGCAAGGAAGCAATGTTACAATCACACCAAATATAATTATGTACATGCAATCACATATATCCCATTGGCTTTGCCATATTCCATTGGATAGAAGCAAGTTACAGGACATGTCTATACTCAAGCCAAGGGGATAATCAAAGAGCATGATTACCGGGAAGCAGGCGTTATGGGGAACACCTTACAGTCAGTCTATATGTCACACATAGAGCTTCTTGTTGGTCTGTGCTATTGATGCTACTCTTCTATTCTCCTTGAGAAACCAAGCAAAGACAGTACAGTACTAGAAATGAGCTACCTCACATAGTGAAGTATACATTGCCGAACCTGAAAATGGAGCTCTCTAGCCATACCAGGATTAACGAGACACAGTTGTTTCTCCTTTGTGTGGACTACCTGCTGCATTTCCTTTCCCAGAAACCAAAGCCTTCATTTCCCAAAATACTGTAGACAGAAATCAGTAACTAGATGAAATGAGGGGAGTAAGCAAACAGGGAAAAGTATAAAGATCTACATTTGGATTCCCCAAACCACCTGCACAAGTTGAGGCAGAGCTTGACAATAAAGGCTCCTGGAAAAGACTTAAGGGATTCGGTTGACTCCACATGGGTCAGCAGCATGATGGGGCTGCCAAGACCAGTGAAGGCAACTGGAGGCTGTGTTAGACTCAGTATAATTGGTCTAGACAGAGGGAGGAGACACTTTTTCCTCACCCTGTGCTACTCTGACCACACATGGAGAATGATGCTAATTGCAGATCCCATGTGCTAAGAGAGACATGCATCAAGAGCACCTGCAAAGAGGACCCCCAGGAAACCAAGGACATTAAAACCATGGGAGATACCAAAATGGATAAGGACTGGGAATACCTATTCTGCAAAGATAAAATCCTAAGATGAATAGTAGCACTGCTTTCAGGCATTAGAGGGCTGTCATATGGATGAGGAATTAGACGGTTTTATAGGAGCCTAAGGGATATAACTAAAACCCATAGTGGAAGTACAGGAGGATTCAATTTCTGCTCAAGGTAAGAAACATTCTCCAGTCAGCACAATTGCCATGGCAGATAACAGATGCTTCTCATTGGAGATCTTCATTGAATCATTCACTTATTCCACAAACATTTATTAGCTCCCACCAACTGCCAAGCTCCAGACTATGCAGACATCCAACGAAGAAGATGCATTTCCTGAATGCACCTTGAATAAGACAAGCAAACAAACAATTTCAATAAAGTGCTAAGTGCTGAAGTAACCAATGACCCCCAAACCTCAGATATTTCTTTCTTGCTCATGTCACATGTAGGAGGCCACAGCCCAGGCCCCATGGTTCCATGTGCCTTCTCATTCTTGGGACCAAGCTGAAGGAACTTGGCACAGGAAAAGAGCAACGAAGCTGGTAAAAACTTACAATGCCTTTGAAAACTTCCTCTCAGAAGGAACTAATCTGCTCCCCTTCCGTTGACTGAAGAATGACACTTGGCCAAGCCTGGCACCAGTGACAGAAAAGCACAGGGGGCCACTGAAAGTCATATAGCAAGAGGCAGGTATGTCTCATCCTCTATGGAGATGCAGGGAGCAGATGATCGGGAAAAAATGAACCAATCAACTATAATGCCCTTGGAGACATGCTGGGGGATTTGAAAGAGAAAACTAGTCCTTTCCCCCAGAAGAAATCAGAGATCGTGTGGAAAAGATAACGCTTCAGAAGGATCTTTGAAGATGGTGGCCATTTTTCACAGGCTAGGACTATCATTGTCACTTTCTTTTTTTTTTTTTTTTTTTTTTTTTTTTGAGACGGAGTCTCGCTCTGTCGCCCAGGCTGGAGTGCAGTGGCGCGATCTCGGCTCACTGCAAGCTCCGCCTCCCGGGTTCACGCCATTCTCCTGCCTCAGCCTCCCGAGTAGCTGGGACTACAGGCGCCCGCTACCACGCCCGGCTAATTTTTTGTATTTTTAGTAGAGACGGGGTTTCACCGTGTTAGCCAGGATGGTCTCGATCTCCTGACCTCGTGATCCGCCCGCCTCGGCCTCCCAAAGTGCTGGGATTACAGGCGTGAGCCACCGCGCCCGGCCTCATTGTCACTTTCTAAAGTCACTCTATATTCACACATATATGAATTATACAGAATAATGCAATTTATGTGAATGTTTATAAATCAGTTAGCACTGGTCTAAGCAGGATAGTTTTATTGCCTGGGGAGAAACGTGAAAGAGTGAACAATCAAACTTTCCACTTGGGGAGCGAAATCTACAGAAATTTAAATGAGGTAAATGAAATTTAACAGTTGAGAAATTATAGTTATGAAGATCTAGGTTAATCTGGGAATGAAAGTGGGTGAATCAAGAGAAAAATGTAAGAAGCTGAATTTAATTAAGAAACCTAGAAGGAAGATATTAAGAGCTGTTGTCCACGAGGAATAATAAATGAAAGATTTTTCTGTCATTTTTGGTTTCAAAGGCCTAAATTGTGGTTTTTCTGTCCTCCTCAAAAAACTTTGTCTGTGAAAATTCCACTGACAGAAGGAGAATAACCACGGTGATTAAAGTGTGTTTATTTGTTTATAGGAAATTTTTATTGTCTGGCTACTGGGAGCAAAACAATTTTCACTAGGGCAGAAGATAAAAATTGTCCCTTTTTTCTTAAGTGTGGCCAGTGAACCAAGGGAATTTGGATGAGGCAAGAATGGGCACTTGGCCTAAAACACTTAATTGCTCCCATTGTGCACCCTTTAATTTTTAATACATTTTATTTCTGCATTCAGGGAGTAGTTTTTACTTTGTTTTGTTGTTGTTGTTATTGTCGTTGTCTTCCTCTTTCTCCTGCTGCAGTGCTATTCTTTTAAAACTTTTGCAATGAACATGCTAAATGCCAACTGTACCATGCAGTGCCTGTGAGAATAAGTGCTTCCCTATCAATTTGCAGCTTGAAAACTGCCTTCTTCTCCAAGGAAAAATACAATTTTAAAAAATAGTGTTGGGATTACAACAAAATTATCACAGTGCTTCTCACTAAAGCTAGTACTGGGGCACAATTAGGGGCGAGTATAGTGAGTTTCAGAACTTCTGAGAAGTTGTTGTGCAAGGCAAAATGTGTTGAATGGAAGTTAGAAGGCCTCTTTGGATTTCTGTGTCCACAGTTCTTAGCAGTGTTCTTTCGGCTAATCACAATAATACTGAGCACTTACTCTGTGCCACATTTGGCTTGAAGCTTTTCTGTGTATTAACTAATACACTCCTCATAACAATGTCATATGTGGGGAGCATTATTATTTCTATTTTATACGTTATAAAACTGAGTCACAGCCACTTATCCCAAATATATAGAGACTTTTTAGAAATCAGTAACAAAAATACAAACAAGCCAATAGGAAACAATAGGCAAAAGACAAGAATAGGCACTTCATGAAAGAAGAGACCCAAATAGCCATTAAACACTGTAACTGATTACAAGTAAACTAAACTGAAAGTATAGCTAAGTAAAAGTGTTCAACTTCATTTGTCATCACAAAATCCAGTGAAAACCAAAATGACACACTACTACCTACTCAACAAAATGGCTAATATTGCAAAGACTGATACTACCAAAATCTTTGAAAAAAAAAACAGAGAAACATGACTGGTAGGGTATGAGTTGGCCTCACTTCTTTGGAAAGCAGTTCAACATTAACCATTCAAGTTGAGCATTTGAAAGTCCTGTGATGTGACAATCTCACTCTTAGGTTTACACCAAATATATGCTTGAAATCGTGTACCAAAAAGCATATCTATGAGTATATTAGTCAGGGTTCTCTGGAGGAACAGAACTAATAGGATATATGTATATATGAAAGAGAGTTTATTAGGAAGAATTGGCTCACACGATCACAAGGCAAAGTCCACAATATGACTTCTGCAAACTGGGGAAGAAAGAAGCCAATAGTGCCTCAGTCTGAGTCCAAAAGCCTCAAAACCAAAGAAGCTGACAGTGCAGTTTTCAGTCTGTGGCCAAAGGCCCAAAAGCCCCCAGCAAAACCACTGCTGTAAGTCCAAGAGTCCAACAGCGGAAGAACATGGAGTCTGATGTCCAAGGACAAAAACGATCCAGCACAGGAGAAAGATGAAAGCCAGAAGACTCAGCAAGCCAACTTATCCCACCTTCTTCCACCTGCTTTGTTTTTGTCTGAGAGAGGACTGCTGGCCGTGGATTGGATGGTTCCCACTCACATTGAGGAGCATGAGATCTTCCTCTCCCAGTCCACTGACTCAAATATCAATCTCCTCTGGCAACACTCTCACAGACACACCCAGAAACAATGACCAGCCATCTAGGCATCCCTCAATCTAATCAAGTTGACACCTGATATTAGCCATCACAAAGAATGTTCATGAAACCATGATTTGTGAAAGTCCTAAATGGAAACAGCACAGATACCCTCAACAGAAGGATGACTAAGAATATTTAGTACATTCATACAATATGACATTATTCAGCAATAAAAATGAGCCTTAGCCCATGCAACAACATGGATGAACTTCATTAACAATGTCAAAAAAAGAAAAAGGACTGAGACACAGAAGGATACTATATGACGGTAGTGAAATAAAGTGTCAAGATTGCAAAAGTAACCTTTAGTTTTAAAATTCAGGATAGTGGTGACTTTGGGGAAAGAGGAATCTTATTATTTCTAATTTTTGTAAGTTTCCCAATTAGCTATAGTGAACAGGTAGTAATATACAATGAAACAAATACAAAAGTAAATTTTTAAAATTCAGCTTAACCCTTGAGTACTGACATGTGGAGGTTGAAAAGCAATGCACAGTCCTCTCTTAGGTATCATCTGGGCCTGCAAATGCTTCTTTCTCCTCTCGTGCTTTCAGCAAGTTCAGTGGAGAATTTTGCTATTCGAAACTTCTTCATTGACACTAAAGCTGTGCTTCCTGGGTACATGTACAGATCCCACTTCCTTTCTGAGGCTTCTCCTTTTCTGATCAGCCAGCTTGAAGCAGAACTCCCTAAGCCCTTCCATTAAAGCCATGTTATTTCCATAAGTATGTGAAACATTTTGAGAGTTGGTACCCATTTGTAGAACACAGTAGTATCCATTTCCTGACTGTTTAAATGATTTAATAATTGGTAAGTGCTCAAAATTTGATTTGGAGTTATTTTACTTTCTTTATTCCCTATTATAACATATAATTTAAAAGATAATGTAAAAGTCACACAAAAAATGATGAGAAAATGTTCTAAAACATGACTTCAGGGGCTGTTTCAAATGTTAAAAAATAACATATTTTCTTTACTTTAAAATGACTTTTTTTACATGTTAATATTTATGAAATGAAGATGATCTCAAGATTGATGGCGTTTTAGCATTATTGTTGGCCAAGCAGTCTACATGATGTTGATGTCACTGACTGACATTGATGGCCTTGCTCCTATTGGTAGGCAGATATAAACTGGCCTCCAGTGATCCCAACCTCCTGGTATTTCTTCTCTTGAGTAAACTCTTCCCTTGAGAATGAGATGAACCTAGTAATTTGGTTTTTTGTTTGTTTGTTTTTTGAGATGGAGGCTCACTCTGTCACCCAGGCTGGAGTGCAGTGGCATAATCTTGGCTCACTGCAACCTCCACCACCCAGGTTCAAGTGCTTCTCCTGCCTTAGCCTCCCAAGTAGCTGGGATTACAGGCCTGCGCCACCACACTCGGCTTTGTATTTTTAGTAGAGACAGGATTTCGCCATGTTGGCCAGGCTGGTCTCGAACTCCTGACCTCAGGTGATCTGCCTGTCTCAGCCTCCCAAAATGCTGGGATTACAGATGTGAGCCACCATGCCCGGCCCTAGAAACTTGTTTCTAACAAAGAGAATATAGCAAATATAACAGGCTGTCACTTCTAAGATTAGATTACAAAAAGACTATGGCTTCTATCTTGGGCATTCTCTTTTGCTATCTTACCTGCTCACTTTGATGAAGCCAATATGAACTGACCTATGAAGAGGCCACACGACAAGATGCTAAGGGAACCTCTGGAACAGCCAGCAAGAAACTCAGTCCAACAACCTGCACAGAAATACATTCTGCCAAAAGCCACACTAGTTAGCTTGGAGGCAGATCCTTCCCTGGCAAGCCCTGACATGACTACAGTCCTGGCCACCACCTTGATTACAGCCTGGGACGCCAGGAGCCAGAGGACTCAGCTAAGCTATGCCAAGACTCCTGACCCAAAGAAGCTGTGAAATAATGAATATGTGTTGCTTGAAGGCATGATCTTTGGAGGTAACTAGTTATTCAGAAAAAATTAACTAATACACTCATGTTACCATTACTTCAATTGAGGAATCAGTATTATTTGAAGTACATATGGCGAGTATAATTGCTCTTTAAAATATCATTTAAAATGCACTATGATTTCACCTTGGAATGAAAAGATAGCATATATGAAAGTAAACAAAAACCAGAAACAGAATACTGGGGTATACTTGTAGCTTTATAAAGTCAATGCCCTTATTTGTAGAAATAACCAGGAATTATACATTCTCTTGCAAAGCAACAACCAAATCTTCGTGGGACTGTATTAGTTTGCTAGGGCTGCCATAAACACAGTATCACAGACAGAATGACTTAAGCAACAGAAAGATATTGTCTCTCAGTTCTGGAAGCTAGAAGTCCAAGAGCAAAGTGTCAGTGGGGTTGCTTCCATCTGAGGGCTGTGAGGGTGAATCTGTTCCACGTCTCTCCCTTTGACTTGTAGATGGCTGACTTCTGCCCCTGTCTTCACATCATCTTTCCTCTGTCCTTATCTCTGTGTCCAATTTTTTCCTTTTTATGAGAACAAAGTTACATTAAATTAGCATCTACCCTAATAAACTCATCTTAAATTGATTACCTCTGAAAAGACCTATCTCCAAATTTTGTCACATTTTGTGGTATTGTGGGCCACAACTTCAACATATTAATTTTAGCAGTATACAGATCAATCCATAAAACCATGTAAAGTAACATATTCATAGGTTCTGGGGATCCGGATGTGTACGTTTTTGTGGGGGCCACTATTCTGCCGACATCAAAAGTGAATGATGTGTTCTCAGTCATAGATGGGAATCGAACAATAAGAACACTTAGACACAGAAAGGGGAACATCACACACTGGGGCCTGTTGTGGAGTAGGGGGAGTGGGGAGGGATAGCATTAGGAGATATACCTAAGGTAAATGACAAGTTAATGGGTGCAGCACACCAACATGGCATGTGTATACATATGTAACAAACCTGAACATTGTGCACATGTACCCTAGAACTTAAAGTATAATAAAAAATATATATACATATAAAAGTGAATGAGGAAAGAGAAACCATGGGGACTTTCCTACTGCTGCAGTATGAATGGCATGTCACCCCTGTGAATGGGGTACAGCTATCCAATATAGAAAGAAAATAATGTGCTCTGCACAAGGAACACCTCCCAGACTTGATTATTCAAACAAAAATGGACCAGTTGTTTAGTTTTCCATGGAGGGCCTCTTCCTCTTACTCTGCCCGTTCAAGGTCACTTGCTTTGCAGGTAAGTACAAGTCAACTCAGGCAACATCCACAGCTCTGGGTAATGGCACTATTTGAAATCAGTTGCAGAAGGAATATTCCCTGGATTCAGTTATTCAACATATATTGATGTACAATATGAATACATATTGAATAATGAACAATGAATAATGAACAATATTGAATACAACATATATTGATATAAAATACAATATATTGATGTACAACATGCCATATGCCTTATACTATTAGTGACTTTCAACTGCACCATTTAACCTAAATCTCAAAATATTATATTATATGTAAATATCATTGTATTATTTTATTTAAAAAATGAGGTTCAGGGAGGATGTGTAAGTGGATTTGAAGGAAAGAGATTCAAACATAGCAATATCTGACCCCAAAATCTTGTTCTTTGAGAACATTCTTCTTTCACTATGATCTTCAAGCATCAATGACCTCTGGAGCAGATGTTGTTTGTTCTCAAGAACTGTTCCCTTAAAGCAGGTGTCCCCAGCCCCCAGGTTGTGGACGAGTACTGCTCTGTGGCCTGTCAGGACCTGGGCAGAACAGCAGGAGGTAAGGCAAGCCAGCACTGGCTGCCTGAGCTCAGCTTCCTGTCAGATCAGCGGCGGCATTAGATTCCCATAGGAGCCAGAACCCAACTGTGAACCGTGCATGCAAGGTTGTGCGCTCTTTTATGAGAATAGAATGGTAAGTGTAATGGGCTTGAATCATCCCAAAACCATCCTCCACCCCACCCGGGTCTGTGGAAAAATTGTCTTCCTCGAAACCAGTCTCTGGTGCTAAAAAGTTTGGAGACTGCTGCTTTAAAGAGTCTGCAATACAGAGGTCATTCATTCAGAGTACTTAAGAGAGGTGAGGAGCTTTTTTTTTTCTGTATTAATTCTTTCTAAGGAAGGTAAAACCATCGGATTTAATTCCTTTTTGTAATAACAGCACACATGCATTCAGTGTGTACTCTGTGTCAGGAACTTCATGTGTGATCATATGAGAAGGGTGTCATTATTTTCCCCATTTTCCAGAGGAAGAAACTGAGGTTAAGTAATGTGGGTGAAGTTATAGAGCTAATGTTGCAGAGCTGGAATCTGCTGGTTCCAGAACTTGCCCTCTTGGGGTTTGTGATATTGACTGCATGTCTATTTTGGGGGAGCTCACTTCCTGTTCTCTTTCTACTTATAAGTAGGGCCTAAAAGACATAAGCTATAAACACGATAGACTCACAAAAACATCAAGAAAAAGCCATAGCCATGGTAACAATTAACGAACAGGACAGTGCATAATGAGTGCTAATTATGGGCAAAGGATAAGTGAATTAGGAGCCAGAAAGAAAGGGATACAGAAAGCTCATCAGTTTTGTAGCTTTAAATCAGCCACGATGAATGACACCCCTCTTCCCTGCTAATGCAACGAAGACTAAGACAGATGAGAGCTAAGTATCTCCTTTATTACCAATAGAGGCCATGATGGAGGGTATAACTGTGACAGAGCCAAGACACCCACTAGCTGAACCCCAGAACTAGGCACACTCACCCAGGGAGGAAGAGGCCACCCCAGACCCAGGTAGATCTCTCTCCTACAGGGAAGCATCCCTGAAGAGCAGCAGAGAAGCCTTGCAGGCTAAATGCTCCCTGCATGCATCTCATTCCCAAGAGGAAGGACAGAGCTGATGTAAGCATTTAAAGCCATTCTTCCCCAATTTATCAACAAATAATTCCCTCTGTCTCCTGAGGCAGGCAGAGTGTTTCTGCCAACTCAAAGTGGCTTCCAGGAAGAGGTGAATACATAAAGACAGGCAGACTCCATAGCTGGAAAGGGCATTATATACTCCGAAGAATACACCAATACCTCTCTAATGTTTAGCTCCATGAGAATAAGGGTACTGTCTCTAGCTTGCTTTTGCATCTCCAGGGTCTACCCTAGTGCTGGATGGAGACTAAGAGCTAAAGAATTAAGTGATGCTGGAATGAATGTGTGACCCTTGACAAAAAAGCTGATCTGAAACACCACATAAAGTCAAGGGCCTCAATGTGAGATAAAGTTTGCTGGAAACCGCATCTCTATAATAGCTTTTATATTTAAAGGATGATTATATGTGGGGAGAGAAAAATAATTACACTGAGAACTGAGCTTTTAAGCATAGCATTTTCCTTTGTCAATTAGTTGACTGAGGGCAATTAAAACAATATCATGAATATAGGATTTAAATACCTTATGGATAGTTAAATTCCTGGAATGTAAGTACATGTTGAAGGTATGAAGAACTCAGATCTCTTCCTCACTTGAAGAAATGATGTAAAATATAGTGGAGTCCTCTTTCTAGTTTTATGAAATATATATGTGCAGGTAGAGAATGGGAGAGAATGCTATCATGAGACAGGAAGAAAGCATGGAACTTGACTTTGACCTGTTTCTAAATCCAACACGGCTAGTTGCAAGCTGGAACATACAACCTTCAAGAAGTTACTTCTCTGTACATAAAATTAGGGGAAAGGAAAGGAGAATGTTCAAATCTCCCAGCATACAGCTACTCAATAAATGCCATGTTTTTATTTGCCTCTTCATTTCTCTTTCTTGTTTCCCATACCATCTAATAGATTTTTCTAAGATTGCACAAAATAGTTATTTTTCCTTAGTTTACAGAACTTACTTTACAATAATCATTATGGTGCACATATTGAAATAACCTAACGATTATTTTAAATATGAAAACTTTTTTTTTTTAATTTAAGAACTAATTGCTGGTACATATACACCATGGAATACTACGCAGCCATAAAAAGGAATGAGATCATGTCCTTTGTAGAGACATGGTTGGAGCTGGAAGCCAATATCCTCCACAAACTAACACAGGAACAGAAAGCCAAACGTCACATGTTCTCACTTATAAGCGGGAGCTGAACAATGAGAACGCATGGACACAAGGAGGGGAACAACACACACTGTGGCCTGTCAAGGGGGTGGAGGGAGGGAGAACATCAGGAAAAATAGCTAATGCATGTGGGGCTTAATACCTAGGTGATGGGTCGACAGGTGCAGCAAACCACCATGGCACATGTTTACCTACATGACAAACCTGCATGTCATGTCCTGCACAGGTATCCTGGAACTTAAAATAAAATTAAATTAATTTTTGTTAAAAAGAACTAATTGCCTAAGCTTCAAAGCATTCTACAAAATATTTATTTCCACCACAAAGCAGATTAATATATATATAGCCAGCTCTTATAAGTGTCATTGTAAACATTTCCAAAAGAACAGTGTTCCAAAGTCTATGGAAAGAGAACTCTACCATTGTCTAAGAGACTTCTTGTGGCATTAGTGCTATTTTAAATCTAGAATTAAAACAAGGCTTTGAAAGGAAAAGCCAGCACCATCAGTTTTCAGGGACAATAGGGACATACTCTAGAGGACTTCAGTGAGGACTCCAAGACAGAAGAGAGCTGCTAGAAACAGCATGTGCTGATTGAAGTTGAGAGTTCAGAGTAAGAGGTAAGGGTCTGAGAGTCACAGTTCAAATGCTCCTTGGACCTTCTATTACAAATGGAACTAGGGACTCATGAGAATGATTAGATTGAATTGTAATTTTTCTGTTCATGCACATCTGTGAGCTCCTAAGTAAGGGATTGAATTTCATTCTTCTTAATAAATCTCTACCCATGTACCTAGCACACAGGCTGCTATATGGGAGGTACCTAATACATATTGATTCAACTGAACTGATAGGCCTGCCAGGAGAGAAAACTTTTTTTTTTTTTTCTGAAGAGTGTGAGGTTCCCAGTATCCTTGAATAAGGCCTAAAAGAGCAAATCATTAAGACCGACTCATCAAAAGATCAGCCAGCTTTGGTCCCAAAATCTAAAATCAAAGAGAGTGCCACAATTTTCCATCACCCTGAAGGTATTCCAGCACTCAGCAGGGGCCAGTAATTTGAACAAGGGGACCACTTCAAGCCTGCAATGCTGCAATTTTTGTAACACTGATGTGTGTAATTTGGGCCACAGTTTAACACAGGATAACAAATAAAAGCAATATTCTATTTGTCTATAGTTGTTTATATAACACCATAGACTATAAGCTTTTTTATGAAATTGTATTTACTGTGCATACTTTACCTAAATTAACTAAGCATTCCTCCTCTGCAGTATCATCTGCACAGGGCTAAATTCTCCATTAGAAGTCTTAGGCACACTGCCCAGAGCTTATGGTACCTTGAGGGCTTCCCAAAAATGATTTAATTTCTTTTAAAAATCAGAAAAATATAAACTTTTAGATTAAAGAAGATATTTAAATAAAGAAGAAAATATATTCATCTTTATACTAATGCAATCATAAAATATAATTTTAACTTGGCAAGGCAGGGAGCGGGATTCATAAAGGAAAACATCATGAAAGTCATAACTGGACCTCATAACCACATATGCCAAGATGTGTCAAATTTGGTGTCATAAAGTAGATAATCTTAAAAATCCTGTTTTCAGAAAAGAATCACTCAATTTGTCATAGATGGATGGATTGTTGTTACAAACACAGAGACAAAATTGGGCGTTGGGACGGGATGGTTGGGGAGGCATGAGATGGGTGAGCTGAGTTGGAAGGAACAACAATCCTCCATGTTTTATGGCTGTGACCCTCATTTCCCCTCTCACTAGCGGACTGCTCTAGCTAATTAGCAAATCAAAAGAAATAGAAACAATTCTAGACCTCAGCACAATCAAATTAGTGGAGTTATTTGAGGATATCATTTTCACACAGTGCAATCATGCTCTCTTTGTTTTGGTCAAACGAGTGAAAATTATCTTTCAAACCCAACGCCCTTCCCTCTACCCAACTGGCTCTGTGGATAGTGGCATTTCCTATCTGCTCTCATAAGTTTTACAGATGATCTTTTTCTATTAAGACAGGAATGTGCAATGCACAATTAAACAATACCCAACAAGCTTCCCTTTTAAAAATACATTTGACTTTTAAGGTGATTCAGCAGTAAGAGCCATTAGTACCTCATCTAAATCAGGACTTGGAAAGTTTATTAAAATTGGATTTTTAACCTGATCCCAATTTCCTTTGTGGATAAAGAATCCCACTGGAGTCTTTAATATTCATGCTATTAACCTGAAAGATTCAAACAGCCATGATGGGAAGAAAGGCTATACAGGGCTGCCCACTAGACTGGGGGTTACAAATAAAACCCCATTGAGTCTGAGCAGGTAGACTACTGTGGATTCTGGACATCTTCAAAAGAAGCAACTTCTCTCTTTTTCTCTCTCTCCCCTTTTCCTGACCTCCCGTCTCCTATTACATATTTTGTGGGAAAGAGAAAAACCACAAAAATAGCAAACATAAGCATATTACTTAATTACATAGAGCACTAGACTAGGAGTCTAGTTTTTACTGGAAGGGTAGCTTCCTCCTCTAGTGCTCTAATGAAATCCCTCAATTATAAAATAGGGAAGTCTGGGCTAATAATCTCTAAGATTGGTTGAGAAGATGCACTTTGGAGTCAGGTGAGAACTATTTGAATATCAGCCCTACCACTTATTAGTATGTCACCTTGAACGAGTCACTAAACTCTTCTAAACCTCCGTTTCCCCATTTATAAAATGAACAAAAGGTGCAGCTCCTATGATTCATTTTGCATAGTACCTGGCACTATAAGCCTTAGATACACTTTAGCTGGTATTATTACTGATTATTGCCCAAACTCATAGGTCAGTTGCTTTTGTTTCTATTTCATGCCTTTTCACTCCTTGAGCCTTATCTTCTTTAGAACAGTTTACAATTGTGTTAACTCATGTCTGTGCGTGTCTGTAAAGGTAGGCTAGGAGTGTTTGCCTTGTTTTTCCTTGAGATAAGATTTTATGCTCTCTTAGGGCAATGGAGATATCTTAATTTTTCATCTCTCTCTTAGTAACTGGCATAGTGTTGTACACATACTAGGTGCTCAATAAAGACTTCGAGATCTTAAAATATTAGCAGTACAGAGATCTTCAACTAAAACCCTCCCATTTTTCAGTTGTTGGCACTGAGAAAAAGAGTCTTGGGTCACACAACTGACTGACAGCCACTTTTGCAGTCAACCACTACTGTGTCTCCTAAGGGCCTCTATTCTCACGCCCATGGCTTTGAAAGGGAAACATGTTTGACTTAAACCCTGACTCCTTGACGGAAGTTCCACTTACAAAGTTTTTGTTGCTGTTGTTGTTGTTTTGTTTTTGTTTTTAAGAGCATAGTATGTTTCAGATACCATGCAGGATTGTAGGATTCTGGGATTCAGATACCATGGAGGATTCATCATTAAATCACGATACCCAAGCTCAAGGCGTTTATAATCTATCAGAGAAGACAGATCCCTAAATAGATGTTTCAATAATGTGATTGTGTTGTCATAGGAGAGCTAAGCTCTGGCACTACATGAGCTTCTGGATAAGAAACCTAACTCATGACCAGAAGACTTCAGGGAGAGCTATTTAGGAGCAGTGGCAAATGCCTGGACACACACATAAAGCTAAGTAAGAACAAAATAGCCAGTTGGTATTTTTATTTATCTGAATATAAGAACATTGATTATTGATCAATGAACAATTGCTCAGATTTAAAAAGAAATGAGGAAAACTAAAATGTTAGTCCTCAAATTCCTGTCACTTCCCACATGTGCCCTGCAGTCATTTCCTGCAAATGGAAACTTCCAACAAAATCTCTGGGCTGGAGACCTGGGGTTCCAGTTTCTTTCAAGGTCTTGTGGTAGGGAACTAAGTGGGTGAGTAACCTGCCTTTGGCTTCCAGGGTGCAAACAGAATCATTGCTAACCCCCTTTGTGTCTCACAATGGGTAATGAAATTCATACTATGGCACCAAAGCACTTTGAACTCTTTAGAAAAAGCAATCATACCAACTTAGAGCATCAAAACCACTCCGTATTTTGAAGGACTCATGATCTGCACTGTGCTTGGCTGCTGGTGGAAGCTTAAAGACACCAGTAATTGGCAGAACTTTATCTTAGACTTCCATTTGACCCTCACAACCTCACACATGATTTTACACAGCTTCCTATAATGGGGGAGAAAAGCCCTTCTTTTAAATCTAATGTTAGTTTAAATGCTAAGGCTTTCAAAGTGGGCCTTTAAAGTCACTTTTTAGAATTTGTATTTTTTTTTAACCTAAAATAGACATGCCAACATTATTCTGACTAAAAGAAGTAGACAAGGTCATTCAACTCCTAAAAGCTTATTTTCCAAAAGCACAGTTAGGTCTCAGCTTTCAGGGTGCTTCTGGCTGTATCAAAAAGACAGAATATACTGGTCACTGTGTTGTTGTCTGAAAGTGCCGAGGGTAATCTGTGTATGAGTTAAAGGGCCAATTTCCTATAGGAACCTTCTCTTAGATGGGATTTTTTTTTTAATTAAACAATGTTGGTGAAATATATTTAAACGTAAATCACAAATTCGAAGTCTTCCAAATATTTATTTACTAATGTGGAAGACATGGAAACTACAGTAATCTCATTTAAAGGAAGTTACTTTGATGTGCATTTGCTTTTGGGGGGGTATGATTGCTGACCTGCCTTTGAGGGCAACTTCCTTTGGCTCAGGTAAGCAGGCAAACCCGTTTCTCCAAGGCGATTCCAACCCCACGCCCCTCAAAACCTTAAATCTTAAATTGAGTTATTGGGTGCAGGTCCTTTCTCCCACAGAACCTCCCAGCCTCCGGAACAGAGGAGCGGGGCAGAAAGACCCTGCTTTTTATTTCAGAGCTGACGTTTGCAATCCTAGTGCACTAGCGGGAAAAAAAAAAAAAAAAAGCTGAATTTTCCGCGCTCTCCTGGCAAATTGGCGTCCGCTCTCCGACGCTAAACCAAAGGAAAAGGAGTGTTCAGTGGCGACAGGGCGCTCTTTGAAGCCGGCTCCTCACGCGGATTCCGGCCCAGGCCGCCGCTCCGGTCCCAGTCCGGCTGCAGAGCGAATTGGAGAGGATGGCACCTCCTGCTTCCCGGGGGGCGGAAGGAGCGCCAGCGCCTAAGGTGGGTCACCTGCCAGGAAGGGAACACGCATGGTGCAGACTCACGTGGGAGGAGCACAGGTCCCGGGTACAAGTGCCGAGCTGGCGACTTAGAGAAGAGGTAGACTCGGGCTCAGACCAAGCAGGCGTAAGGGAGTAGACGGGACGTCCCGTGTTTGCAGTGACGGCGGAGTCACCCATCCCAGCAGCCTCACCTTCTTGGAGCGCTGATCCCTCCCCTTGGACTGAAACCCCAGGGGCCACCGCACCGGGTGGGCGGGACCGACTACTACCCGACCAGCGGCTGGAGCTGCGTGCCAGGCGGGGCTGTGCGGAGCAGCTGAGCGCAGAGCGGAGCACCAGGCACCTAGCGGGCCGGACTCTGGGCGGCACCCGAGCGGGCCGGGCAGCAGTGGGCGCTCGCGATCCTCCTCTGCCCAACGCGCTCTCCCTCCGGGCCCGGCCTCCTCCGTCCCCTCCTTTTGCTCCCGCTCCTCCTCCCGCTCCTCCCCTCCTCGGGATTGAGCACCAAAACGCCCGCCTGCAAGGTCCTCTGCGCCCTGGCAGCCAGGAGTCGCCGCCACGACCGCCGGGTCTCAGTGGGTGCCTGCGCCTTCTCCCCGCCCGCCTGCCCCGGGCCATCCAGAAACTTGCTCTACCCGCCGCGGGTGCTCGGCAGTGCTGCCCATGGCCCAGCCCAGGAGCCTATTTAGGGCGCCGGACGGGCTGGACAGAGGCGCGGCTCAGGTGAGTGCGGCGCGCGCGGGGTGGGAGAGTGGCAGGACGCAGGTGTAGAGGGCTCCGAGGCGCCTTCGTCTGGCGTTCTGGACTTCGGGCAAGTGCAGAACCTAAGAAGAATCGGGGCTGGAGCAGGTGGAGTGGATGCAGAGGAAACCAGGAAGCAAAGGCTGGGGATTTTCCCATCCTCCTCACCTCCTGCCCTAGCACCTCTGCTCTGGAAGTCCCGAGGGACCGGTTGATCTGTAAGGACAGGGACCCAGATTTCTGACTCTTACTGGGTTGGATGTCCCCCCCCCCCCCCCAGCAGAGTCGGGAGGTTCGCTCCTGCCGGCCGCTTCGCGACCGCAGCTTCACCATAGGACCCTGTAGGGCAGCGAGAGCACAGCACTCAACGGAGCCTGGGTACCCCTGGGGCCAGAAACTGGGGCGAGGACACAGCCCGCAAAAGTAACTCGGCTAAGGGAGCCTTTGGGGGTGGAGAAGCCTTGGTCGGGTTTGCCTTTGCATTTGGTTGGAGATAGGCATCTCCCAAAGAGAGAGATTGAGGTGACAGCCCTGACAATAAACCTCTCATCCCTAATGCCAATTACATGAGGGTCTTGATTTTTTCTTGTTACTTTTTACTGATTTTTTTCCCCCTTCGTGGTTTTCTATTTCCGGGCCCTTGGGTAGTGGCAGCGGATGGTGGTGAGGGATGGCGGGGTGCGAACCCGCGGTTGGAACGCCTAGACCCCAGCTCCCAAGAAGGGTCTTATTCGCGGAGCTTGACCTCTCCAGGTGCGCTCTACCAGCCAGGGGGCGGACGGCACGCTGCTCCTCCTTCTGGCCCCAGCCTGTCCCAGGAAGCGGAGGACAGACCCAGAACGTAGGCGGATGATGGGAAGAAGAAGCTGGAGCCAAAGCCGGGTGCCGGCGCGGGATGGGGTGTGCTGGGCTCTGCAGTTATAGGTCTATAACTCTGCAGTTATAGGCGCTATAGGTCTTCCATCTCTTTCCCTCCCCTGGGAGCCAGCGATTCCTCGCACACTCAGGGCGCTCTCTTGGGCCAAGGGTTGCATCTTCCCTCTTCCTCCTCCTTTGCAGAGCCAGTGGTACCCTTGCCTCGCCTTGCGCGAGTCTCGCTCCTCCCTTTCCCACAATGTTATCATGAGCTATTTTTATCTACGACTTGTGCCAAGATGCTTTTTGGGGGATTCTAGGGAGGCCACTCCAAATCCACTGTCTTTGCGCTGCGCTCCGAGAAACAGTCTCCTGTTAGCATGGAGCAGCCTCAAGGAGTGGCGGGGAGGGTGGCCGAGAACGGAAGGAGCCAGTCCGCCCTCTTCTCCTCCCTCAGCCCTAGCCCCGGAGGGAAACCCTCCGCCAGTAGCCCCGGAAGAGGGTCCCCAGACGAGTCCCCACGCTCTCGCTTTCAGGCGCTGGGTGCTTGGACACTGCTGAGGCAGCAGCCTGGCACAGGCAGGATCCTTCATTCCCACCCGTGCGTTCTCGCTTTGCAGGCAAATCTCATTTTATTTTGTTGAAATGCTTCCACCCAAGGGTTAATTCCAGGAATTCCATCTTTAAAAAAAAAGAAAAAAAAAGGAGGGAGAAATAACCCAACTTCTGCCTCCCTGCATTTCTAAAGCAAAGCGCATCCTTTGACGTTCGGATTTTTTTCTTGCTTTCTGCATTCCTGGTAATATTGGGTAACACTGGGTGCAATTAGAATAAGCCTTACCTACTGAAATTCCAGGAGACGCGCGCTCGGCTGCAAATCCCTGCCTTGCCCTTCCCGTTGTATATCCAGCACTTAGATTTCCCCCCACAGGATTGCAGAAATAACATATTGAAATGGACCATTGTGTTACATAAGGTTTTCTCCAGCGCTAAGCAGAGAAAGAACAGCTTCTAAAAGAGTCTTTCCAGGTTTTGGTTAGCCCATCTAACTCTTTCAGCTGAGTTTGACAGGGATGGACAACTTCATGACTAAGCACTCTTAAGTGGAAGCAGTTAATTACAACAGCAGCATAGATGAAGATTCCTTAGTGAGGCTTATTAAGCTGTGCTTCTAGACTGTGGATCCTCTGTGAAGCCACAGGGTATACAATGCTCTGTAGTTTTAAGATGGGAGATTTTTGTTCTGAGAAGCTGGTGAGAAATTGGCATCTTGAGATGGCATCGGAAAAAGCAAAGGGTTCTTTACTTTCCTGTGGTTATGTCTAGAATGAAGCCTCAAGCCCCCCCTGGGTCCCCCTAAAAGTTGGAGCATGTACTTTTCTTACTAAAATAAGAAATTATTTTACTGGAAAAATCCTGGGAGGGTTGGCGGGAGGGGGGGGCCTTCTCAAGGGAAAAGCCACATGGAAGCTTCTCTTGCCTTGAATTGAAACTCGATGGTGACTAGGAAGGGGCTAGAAAGATGGCCTGGGTGGTGTAAATTGCTTCACTCATGCACACTGCCTTTCTGAGAACATAGCAGCTACCCACAATGGCATATCCCCACCGTGGTTGCTAAATCACGTCTGTCTATGGGGGCTAAAGTTTGGAGGAAGGCACAGTAAGATGTATCTGGTGTCCTGATGAAATTGAGCCTGTAGGCTGGGTCAGTGCTCAGGCACCAGGTTTCCGGGCCTGCATCTAAGCCTGGGTCCCTGTGTTAGAGACAGTTGTTGCAGGAGAGTGGTAACTTTTTAGCAGCTTCCAGGGAAATGCAGTAACTTTCCAGCTAGTGCTGGAAAATATCAGGGCTATTCCCCAGTTTTTTTCCCCTCAACCTGGCTACTTGACCTGGTGCTTTCAATTGACGCTGCTCTTTTCTTATGGCAGAAGGCAGGAGAGTGCTAGCTGGATTTAAAGCCAACTTCTTGCCCCATGACCTTGGGCAACAATTTCTCCCTCCCTGACCCTGTTTCTTCCTCTGCAAAACAGTGATGAAAAGATTATTATAAGAAAGTGAGAAAATGTATATGAAATGCATCTTGCCGATTGGAGAACACTTGTGCAATTGTAAAGGGTAAAAAATACAAAAAATTAAGTTTTATCGTAGATCTATTTTAATGTTCATTTTAATCATAGTTTGCATATGTCTAAGTAAATGACATATGCTAAACATTAAGTGGGAGAGATTTCTTTTAATTGGCCAGTCTCTTCTTGTGATCATTCCACCTGAATGCTACAAGCACCGGGCCTCACTACTTCTCAGAATGATTCCTTTCTTGTTTTCAGGATCACAGTCAATTTTTAGAGTGTTTTTCCTTTTAACATGTCTTAAGAAAATCTGTTTAAGACACATTACATGTCTTAAGAAAATCTGTTTGAAGAGAGGGCCCTGATGTTAATTAATAATTTTTTTAAAAAAGGAGAAAAGTCACAAATGGGGAGTGATTTTCCACTGGGGAAAAGTAAAACATGACCAGTGTCACGAGATGACCCGGGTCCCCCTTGTCTGAATCTTTCATCAGCATAATGCACTGGCTCCTCATCATTGCATTTTAGGTGTTGTTCCAAACGTGTCTCCAGAACCTAACTCAGTGCCTGCCTGGCACTTAGACATTCAATAAGTATATTTGGAATAATTGAATGAGTGATTGGACTGAATCTTCACAGCAACCTTGGAGAGCAGATGGCGTCATTTCTATTTTAAGGATTTGGAATCTGCCAATTGGAAAACTTAATTAATTTTCTAAAGGTACAAAGGATTCTAGACTAGAATTCAGGCCTGTCTGTTCTTATTCCACTCTACAGTCGTGCTTGTAGTGCCCTCTCTCTTCAGACTCACTTAAAACCCTTCTAAGCAGTTGGAACCAAACATCCTATTTAGGGAACACAACCTTCCCTTCATAGAAGGATTTTTTTTTTTTTTTTTTTGGTGGGAGATGGGCCTCTTTCTCCTTGCCCATATCTCCCAGCCCTGAACTAGGGCTTAGTTGAATGATCCCACCTGGGGCCTGGAATCTTGAAAGACTAGCTAAAGGGCACAGGGACATTGGAGTGTTTATTTACCACCTTGGATCATGGATCAAGTGGCGTCGGCAGCAGTATGCATGTCCCAAGCTGTGGTCCCAGAGGTGCCTTTTCTGCAACACCATCTTGATGTGCCCCTGGTGCCCAGGTTCCTTTCATTCCTTCTCATTTTCCAATCCTGGCTTTCCAGCTTCTCAGCAATTCCTAGAGGCAACCCATAGTCTTCAAGTGAATTCCCTTTCTCCCTGACTTAGCCAGAATTGCAACCCACTGATGTACAGCTTCTCCCCATTCATCTTCAGGCCTGTCTCCAGCATGAAACATCCTTAGCTTCCTCTACCCATGGGGAATGAAGTCTATAGCTTTTTCAGATCGTTAGAATAATATCTACTGGGCCGTAGTTTGTCAATAGTTATGTGCTACTACAAGAGGTCTAGAAAAATGAATACATTGTTCTTCCAAGCAATACTCTAAACATAACAGAAATAGATCCCAGTGGGCATCTTTCTTTTTCTCTAATACATTATGCTTTTTGGTAGTTTTCCAGCAGGGGTCGCAAACTCTAATGCCTTCAGCAGCCAGGCAAGTAACAGCTTGAGTGGAGCAGGACTTGGACCCTGTGCCTGAGTAAGTGGGGGTTGTAGCCCAGATCCAGCACAGGGGCTGCAGGCGGGACTTCAGGTCTGGTCTTGCCAGACCTGGTTATGTTTTTTTTTTTTTTTCTTCAAGATAGACTGTCAATTCACAGTTTTATGTAAAATCTACTCACTTTCAAGTGCCAGCAGCTAATTCAATATTCCTAAATAACACCATGTGGGCCAAACCAAACATTTCTGTGTGTAAGCCTTATATCTGTCACACAGGCCTCCAATGTATGGCCTCTGGTTTCCAGGGATATGAGGGAAATTTGGAATATGAAATTCAGGAGGGTATGTTGTTCAGAATATCGAGGCAAGAGTGTAGGGGCATGGAGCGCAGACAGTGCTCTAGTTAGTTACTGTTTACAGAGTGAACCTCTGTTCGGGATGTTCCTTCTTCCTATCTCTGCAAGTGGTTACAGCAATCATGTTTACTCCTTTAACACATGTTTATTGAGTTCCAGCCATGTACCGCATATTGTTCTGCTCACCGGTGACACAGTAGGGAACAAAACAGATGGAAGTCCTCGCCCTTGTGCTTATCTTCCAGCGGAGGAGACAGACACAACGCAAGATAGATAAGCAGGATCTCTCCTAGTTAGATAGTGATGTGCTAAGGATTAAAAAATAAATAAAAACTAGAGGAAAGTGATAGGAAATATCAGGATACTGGGGAGAAACCTTAGGCTGTTAGCCAGGGAGCCTGCAGTTCAGTCTCCGGCTCAACATAACCCAAAGTTAAGTTTCATTATCCAACATAAAATATTTTCTATGCGGGAGTTTGATTGGATCCTGGGACTATCATCCATTGGGTAGTTTTGGATATTGAGCTATACTCTCAATTTTAATAAAATTGACTATTGAGCACATTTATTGTCTGCCATGTACCCGGCATTGCATTACGTGTTAGAGTACATTGATGAACAAAACCAATCAAGGACTACTCTGCAAGGAAATTATAGACCAGCATGAAATACATTAAACATGATCTCAAATGATTAGGCAACTACAGTGATTGAGGACTGTGGTAAGGATGCCTTAATTGTTGAGTTTTCATACTCAGAACTCTGACGTTCAGCACCTTTTTTTTTTTTTTTTTTTTTTTGACGGTGTCTCGCTCTTGTTGCCCTGGCTGGAGTGCAGTGGCGTGATCCCAGCTCACTGCAACCTCTGCCTCCTGGGTTCAAGGGATTCTCCTATCTCAGCCTCCTGAGCACCTTTTAAATTGATCATTTGTTTTGTTCCAGGAACAGTTTACATCTGTGCTTATTAACTTACTTTAAGCCTGCTCCCATCGTCTACGGAAATTTTTTTGAGGCTTTAATTTCTTTATCTGGCAATGACATTTTTATTATAAAATTTCATTTTGCATTATTAAAAATATTTATTTTTAAAAAATGTGTTCCAAGTGTAAAGTGTGCTTGTGCCCTTGGAGACTCTGGTACACCTTCTCCCAAATCTGCCCCTACCTTTGCTATTGATTGTTGTTCACAAGGCAGTTGTGCAGGATATTAAGAAATAGTTCTTGTCATTGATGAATTTACAGTTTAGTATGGGAGTTAGATAAATAACCGAGTCTCTGCCTGTCTCATGAGATGGACCATCCCAAGAATATTTCCCTTTCATCACCTTATTTCTTTCTTTCATGGTAATAATTTCTTCAGTAACGTAATTAGGTAGCAAGTATGTTTGTCTGGAGTCACCTTGTTACTGGATTGGCTTATTTGCTTACTTTCTCACACTCTCCCACCAGAATATGTGCTCCAGGAGAGCAGGGGCCTGGAAGTGTCTGTTTGCTCCAATTTCTAGAACAGTGTATTGCTCAGAAAAGAAGAAACAGGCGGCATTTCTGTCTGGGGGAGTTAGGAAGCGGTTCATGGTGGAAGAAATATTTAAGAAAAGAGAGATGTGGTGAGAACAGCCAAAGAAGAATGATAAGACGTAGTCAAAATTGCATAGCCCTCAAACCTTTGTTGAAAACTCATTTGTCTATTTTAGGGATTCCCAATACGGTCAGTCCAGCTGAATAACTGGCATATTAATACAAGCGCTTTGCTGAATAGATCCTGGTCTGCTTGTGCAAAAGCACTCTGGCATGAAAAGAATGTAGTAGATAATTCCTTACTTTCACATAATGTGACGATACCCACTGCCTCCTTTATCTCTCGTACCCAGTCCTGCGAGGACTGCAGGGGAGCTCTCACCATCTTCATTTGCTATTTAAGGAAACTGAGGTCCAGAAGTGAAGAAACTTTTCTTAGAGATGCCCAGAGTAAAGGTGGCAGACTCCGGATCCAGGGACAAGATTCTCTACCTGCTGTGAGCAGTTGGCTCAAGGTGGAGATTTGTTAAATCCCTGGAGAACTGAGTAGTCCACATTTTCTATAAGCAAAGAAATACATTTAGATGTGAAACATTCACATCTCCTTTCATCCCTCAAGAACTTCTATTTCAGCATTTTATGTCTTGTCGAATTTCCACTAGAATTCCTGCAGATGAAGTACTTGTACACCCTGTGGTAGGTTGTTTTATGTAAATGTCTTCACTCTTTAGTTTAGGAGGGTAAATCAAAGTTCTGTGTCAGCAGTTAAAATACAGTGAGAGAAAGGTGATTTTGGCTGCAGCTGAAATGAAAAGCAAGCTTGCCTAGCTGTGCTCCGAAAAATACATACTTGTGTGGCAGGGAATGAGAGTGGGCTGGGAGCCTCCTCTGGAAAACTGGCTTGCACTTTACTTGAATTACTTCTAAAACCAGATCTCTCCCAGTGTCCTGGGTAGGAAGGAGGGGGAGGGTGTTGGTTACAGATTTCTGAGATTAGATTTTGGAGCTATTTTGTGGTTGAAAGAGCATGACTTTGGAAGTCATGTATGTTTGAATTTCTGGCCTGGTTCTCACTAGTTGTGTCACTCTGAGTAATAGACGGTTTTTCTGGGCCTCGGTTTTTTTCCATACTCTAGTGAGGATTGAGGGAGATGGCCAATATATAGTGCCTAGCACAATGCTCAATGTGTTTTTTCTTGTGTAGATTTGCCAGATTTAGCAAATACAAATACGGAACACCTAATTCGAGTTTAAGACAGACAACAAATAATGTTTTAGTACAGTATGTCTCAGATACTAAAAAGTAAGAAATGTGTCATGTTTCTCTAAAATTTCAATTTAACTGGACATCCTGTATTTTATTAGCATCCCTATTCTCCTGGTAGCAGTTCTGAACGATTCTTTTCTGAAAGTTCTTGTGCCATAGAAAGATAAAGAAAGCAGTGTTGTCTTCAAGGTGAAATGACTTGTCCAGGGAGTAGGGTCCAAGATGAAACAGAAGGGCTGTTTTCTTTGGTGAGCTAAGCAACAGAACAATCAAACCAAAGCAAGCTTATTTCTTTGCTTAAAAGGACCAAAAGAAGTGTAGAGCAAAACAGAACTCTGGGCATTGAAGAAGTGAGTCTGATTCTTGCTTATGTCACCAAAGCACAAGCCAGATTATTCTCAACACCCTTCAAGAAGAAGGTATTTCAACCCTGTGAGGCCACCAGCGTAGTGTTCGTTCCGCTAAGATAGAACCTTATTAAATACTAACATTGCTCCAAGCTCGTTACTGTAGGGCTGGAATTAGAAAGACTAGCGTCACACAGCGTTCCACTGAGTACACTGAAGGGATACTTTGTGCTTTGAAAACTCACACCTGAAATTGCTCCTGCAATAAAAGCTAATAAAACTGTTAGAGAGCTTTTCAGACTCGCTCCCCTCAAATAGATGAACACAGATTATAAATTGAGTCTGAGATCTCTCCTGCGACTGCTGGAGCATGACGTTCTGAGGAGGGCTGTGAAAATGTTGCATTTCCATTTCAGGTGATAGACTGATGGGGAACTAAATTAACAACAGTTTTGTTGCGTGTGGTCTTTCCAAAGCAGAGTTTCATGCTTTCTTCAATAGTGAGGTACTGCTCATGCCAAAATAACCAGTTCCTGTTGCGTGTAATATCAGTGACTCCTCATTTAACCTGAGCTCCTAACTAGCAGGGTGTTTACATGAAATATGGGACAGAAAGAAGGTAGAACAGCAGTATGATTAGTGTGAAGGTTTAACCAGCCAGAGAGATCTGGTTAGAATCTGCTATGCTGCTTTGCAGCCATGCCATAAGAGGTGAGCTACTTTACAGCTCAACGTCTCAGCTCCACCTCCACAAAATAGGCTTAATTAAAATTATAGCACAGATTTTATTTCATGTGCATTAAATAAATAAGTTATGTCATGCACTTATACGGTGTCTGGTTCACGGTCAGAATTTTTTTTTAAAGGATGCCATTAATGATGAGGGAAAGCAAGGAAGGCCTCTGGATTGCGAACTCAACATCCTGTCACAAAGACCACAGACTAATTTGTTTTTTCAAATTATATTCTTAATGGGTTAAATGTGCCCCTACCATATACGTTTTATTACTAGAAGGCCCCTACTTTTTCTTTTTTTTAAATTTTATTGTATTTTATTTTAAGTTCCAGGATACAAGTGCAGAACATGTAGGTTTGTTACATAGGTAAACGTGTGCCATGGTGTTTTGCTCCACCCATCAACCCGTCATCTAGGTTTCAAGCCCCGCATGCATCAGCTAGTTGTCATAATGCTCTCCTCCCCTCTCCCCAACCTCCGACAGGCCCCGGTGTGTGTTGTTCCCCTCCCTATATCCATGTGTTCTCATTGTTCAACTCCCACTTAGGAGTGACAACATGCGGTGTCACAAACTAAATTTTATGCATCATATTCATGGGAGAGTGTCTCAGCTTTTTGCCCTTTGTTTCTTTAGTCTTAATTTATATAATTCAAGCAAGCACTGTTATTCATTTTCTAGGCCAACCAATGAGATGCAGCAATGTAGCAAAATATGGAAGGAACAGTGAGGGGAAGATGCAGAAAAAGTACAAGGAGAGGAAGAGAAGTGGGGAGATAAGGCGAGATGGATAGAGGGAGAGAGAAGGGAAGAGAATACAAGACAAGAGAGAAAAGAAAAATCATGACAAGCAGAAAAAAGGATTTGAAGAGCATAGAAGTCCAGTGATGTTTTGTGACAGGGTGGTCTTCAGCAGCCCCTGAGTAAACCCCAACGCAGCCAGACCACTGAGAGTGGTACATGCCACTCCCTCTCCCTGCCTCAGCAGAGCTTCTGAGGACCCCAACACAACACCTCATGATCTTGAGGGAAAGACATAGAAACTGTAGTGTTCCAACTAGAAAGCATATGGAGCATGATAGGAGCAGTGAGCCATGTGCTTTCTCCCCAGTCTGTTTCTGTGACAGCTGAACATCACAGATGAAAACTGAAGACAAGGGACCTGAGTGCCATCTTGTGGAGGGACAGGCCATGGTGCCCCTGGTGGTCCTCTCACTGTGTGGGGGTTTGGTTTGGTTTTAATGGTTTGCATGGTGTATCCTGGCCTTCCTCCTGTCCCTAAGCCCCACCTGCCTGCACCATGGGAACTGATCCTTTCTAGGGTGATGAGTACATTGTTACCAGTCATTCTGTGATGCAGGATCATTCTTGGGGCCAGAGCTCCATTCGCCACGCAGTTTGAAATTCATGGTGGCTCTGGGTATGACAGACTATTCCCTGATCCAAAAGGGAGTGTAGTATTTGAAGCATTTGATGACAGGGAAATGACTTTGCATCATCGAACCTTTGTCGCCTTATCTGTCAAACAGAATTATATTTCCTTATGGACTTTTGTTGTGAGAATCACATTTCATAATGTATGCAAAGCACCCATTAGAGAGCCTGGTATGTAGTTAAGTGTCTATAATGCCGCACTTAATAGCAATGATTATTTTTCTTGCTGGTAAGCCTGATTTTGATTGAAAAGCAGATTACAAATGTCATCATAGATCTAGCTGCTTATTGCCTTCCAGTCCACCTCTGCCTTCTGGCCGATCCTCCCCTCCAGGTGGCTAAAGTGCCACAGTGTCCCAAAGCAGCCGATGTCATCATTCTGCTCTAAAGTAGGAGGGGAGCAGAGAGGCTGAGAAGAGAGGGGCTCTCTTTTAATCACAGAGGAAAATCTTTCTCAAATGCCAGAATATTTTCCCCTTGTGTCCTCTTGGCCAAAAACTAGGTCACAGGTTCACAGGCAAAATCATTACAGAATAGGAAACTGAGGCACAAAGACATTTGAAGCAGTGAAAGAGGAAAATGAATCGAATATGGTAACTCTGAATTGATCCCTCTTGCCTTTGGGCAACAATTACACTTCTGTTTGTATATTACAATTGGAGATTGATCCTGCTCAGCTTCATCACTTGTCTTTTACTGCCGTCTTCAGCTAAAATACAAATCTGATATCTTTCTGGCTTCTCTTTTGTTTTTCCTTCCCAGCTCTGTCATTTTTACAGCCATTTGCAATCTGCAATATTTCTCTATGGAGAAATCTTTGTAAAACACGAATATAATTAGGTTATTGCCCAGTCCCATAATTCAGAATGTTCCATGGATTTCCATTACTCATAATATTAATGTTTAAGTGCAGGACTTTTAGATGCAAGAAGAGATCAAGTCCTAGCCACATCACTTCATCACAATATCACCTTGGGCAGGTGAATAATCTCTCTAAACTTCAGGTATTCTTCCATGATTTTTAATTATGTATTTTTCATACACTCATTTATTAACATTTAATTTGGTCTAATAGATAAAATTGTAAGAGGATGGGGACTTTGTCTAGAGCCGCCCCCACCAAAATCTGTCTCTAATCTGAACCAATGCCTGGCAGACAGTGGTCACCCAGGAAATAATTGTGGAGTGAAAAACCATGGAACATAACGCCCTCCATTTCATAGAATAGCCAGGATTAAATATGATAATGCACTTACTGATTATTTTAATTATAATGCATTTGATTAACTTAGAATGTTTAATACACATACTGGGTGCTGGAAAGCTGGCTCTCCTTTCAGTTTTTGTTTTTTTAAATAATGAAAGTAGTACCAAAATTCAAGTTCTGCAGGACGGCTCTCACATTCTAATTTATTAAGCCTCATCATTAGCCACTCTCTGTTCTGTATACATACCTCATAATCTGACCTCAGGACCACCCTTTGTTCCCAGATAAATCAGGAATGTGAGCATTCACACCCCTACGCATACTGTTTCCTCTGCGTAGAACTTTTGTACGTTCTCCCTTTTCTTATCAGGTTCAGACTGTATCATTCTTTAAGGGCTGTCTAGCTCTGTCCCAATACACTGCTCCCTCTCCATAGTAAATCACTGCATGTGTGCCTTTTGCCTTGGATCACTCTCTTCCAGGCACTTGATGGGACATGCTTTCCTTCCTAGTTGGAGTTCAGCAGGGCCATGCAAAAGCAAGGGGAACTGATGTGTGGTCACCTGGCCTGAAGCTTTAAGAGCCAGCCCATGCTTTGTGTCAGATCTCCTCCCCACCAGCCTGGTGACTGGCACTACTCCGGAGAGTACCTGCTCCGTCTTTCTGCCTCTCTGAGAGACTCGAATGAGCAGTGTCTGCCACCAACCCTCATGGGACAAACAGCCAAAGGGAGGAGGGACAGAGATGTAGGTGTTGATCTCAGCCTAACCTGGCATACCCTGAACGAGGCACCACCTCTTCAGTCCTCCTGGAGCTCTCCACATTGTGCAGGTGGCACTGTTGTCATTGCTCATTGACTTGGCTGCATCCCTCAGGAGACAGCTCCCAGAGAGCAGGACAGAACCACGGTCATGCCCCTTCATGCCCCTTCACACCTCTCGTGCCTAGTCCAGAGTATAAGTCCTTGATCCCTGAGTGAAATATAGATTTATGTGGTGAGGGGCGATGAAAGGAGGGGCCTTTGGTCATGGTCGTTAGGAAGTGAAAGTACCATTATGATAAACAGAATTATCAGTCTTTGAGGGGAGGCAGATCTTTTCGTTCGGATTGCCTGAGTTCAGATTGGCAGCTGTCCTTTGTCATCTCACGAAGGGTTTAAAGTGACCTGAGAAAATGTCCCCTGGGTAAGGTCAATGCTACCTGCACTCTGCCCTTCCCTGAACTCTCTCATGGGAGTTCTTATGTGCATCAGCCCTTCCCCAACCAAGAAGGCACCTGTTCTAGGAATGTTTTTACACTTCCAGGCGTACTGGAGCAGCCTGCTCCTGTCGGCTTCTCACCCCCACACAAGTCTCCTTAGCTGCACACATTTCCGCAGAAGCACTCTCTCTGCATTGTCATCGGGTCATTTGGTGACATAGACCACTGGGCCCTATTCATTTAGACAAACCCATGTGTTTGGTTTAAGATTGTCATCACCTGCTCCTTTTTCTTGCTTTAGTTCTTAAGGTTCTCTGCTAAAGGCAGCACAAAGGCTAATTATCTTATGATAAGTTGTCCTTTAAAAACACTAGATTAAGAGCCACTTTAGGCTTTTTATTCTGCTTTTTCTTTGTCATCTGTCTCTGCACAGCTATCAATAGAGCAGCATTTTTCTGCTTTCACTGGAGAATGTTTCTTTCTTACTCATCAATTTTCAGAATGTTGTTTCTTTCTTTACTTATGACAACTATTTAAGCAGACAAAAATAGTTGTTGTTAAACCTAAGTTATTACTAATATTTTTCTTTCACTTTTCTCTTCAAGTTAATATCATTGAGCTATTATTGATTGAGTGAATACTATTGAGCAATTATTTATTGTGAGTCTATCATATGTCAGGTGGGCTAAAATGTTTTTTCTATAATATTTTACTTAATTCCACCTAAGAAAACAGGCAGTGGTCCCTTTCTTCAAGATAGGGAAATTAGGCCCAGAGTGAAAAATAGCTTCTTCAAGGGCATGTAACTAACCCAGAATGCAAACCCAAGATAATTTAAACATGATTGCTTTGATCTTTCTGCCCCGTCCATTTATTTCTCTGTTTCCCTATTTACATACTTTAGCCTGGACATTAGTTCAAAGTGCTGAACTTTGTTTTTGTCCTCACCAGACCCCTGAACTTTCCTCAGGTGCCTTCTCCATGAAGCATATTCCAAATTTCCTCATCCCAACCTCCTTAATGTTGATGAAATAATGTCTATTCCACAGTTTCTTTCATCTCATTGGATTGGCAGTGTTTGTTTCCAAATCCATCTTTCCCCTTACACAGTGGGTTCCTTGGGATGGGACCTCATTTTCTTCTTACATTTCTGGGCTTGGTTACCTGTGACCTGAGCAAATGACATCTAACCCTCTTCAGTGTCTGAATTTGCTAATCTTACATTGTGGGGGTGAGGAAAGGGGATAATAATTGTAGAAAGAAATCCTGGATTCCAACTTAGTGACTCACAGTATTAAAATTCTCTCTCTCTATGAATCTAAGCATTTGAAGAAAAACTGTGAAAAACCAATCCAGAAATCTCAACACAATTTCCAAAGCTTATTTAACATGAACTACTGTTCTTTGGCCAAGCCTACTCATCTTCCTTGGCATGTTGGACACTAACGAAATCTGTTGGTTTAGATTTGATATCAATCTGGAATACAAAGCCAGGCCTGAGTGTTCACGCTAGCTGGGTGGGGAAGTAAATATGGTTGTTAAAGTAGAAAAGCAATGGGACTGACTTCACCAAGGCAGCCACAGTCAGTTTTATTCTTTAGACGCCTCTGAAAACTCATCTTTATGGTAGCATGCTATGGGCTAGAACATTTCAGGACCTCTAGGCATAGCTTCCTTCATTAATGTGCTGATGACCTTGAGAAGGTTGTGAGAAGCAGGAAGTCTTGAAAACTTAGTTCATCATTGGAACAATCACACACGCGTGTATATGTATATACACACACACACACTCAGAGAGAGACACAACAATTATATGCCACAGGCCCCTCTTGAAAGGAGATGGAACCAGGACTTGATGAGTGAACCTTGCTAAGGTCCCATCAAATCTAACGAACATGGCAGAATAAAGAGCAACATAGCAAAGGCTCTCTTGCCTGCAGCTATACCGCCCTGCAAGTGCCTGACTCCAGAAGCTAAGCATGGTCAGGCCTGGTTAGTACTTAGGATGGAAGACTGTCCAGGAAGATCCAGTGTTTTATGCTTTAAAAAAAGAAAGGAAAGAAGCCTATCTCATGCATCCTCCTGCTTGTCCTTCATTTCTCCTGCCAATATCTTTGTTTTTCCTTCTTTCTCACTATGATTTAGAGGAAGGAATGCAGTTATTAACAGACAATAACTCATGTTCACATGGTTTTTTTTTCAATTTTGAAAAACAAAGCAATCTATTTCTAACTGTAGCTCTGCTATCCTTCTTCTTATCTCATAACGTATGAATAAGACCAAAATGGTTTTCATGTAGATCTCTCAGTCCATTATCGATGAGCCTCTGTGCTCTTCCGCAAGCATCCTGTCCTTAGCCCTCTCACAGCCCTAACCCTAAGGTGATCATGGCTGTTTTTGTTTTGTTTTGTACCTTCTCTCCTATTGTTCCCTCTCCACACACTATACCCTGCATGGTCCCAAGCTGTTTGAGGGAAGAGACAGGGTGGGTGTCAACTGTGTCTCTAATTTCTTAGTGCCTGATGCACCGTACATTTATTTAGGCCTTGACTCTGAATTGTGGATACTCTCACACCCTGATACTTTACAAAGTTTGCCTCTCCATTTGCTAAGGAAGAGGCTGAGTGTCATATGTGGCACAAACCAGGAAACCAGACCCTTGTGGCAGCTCTCAGTCCTCGGCTCTTTTCCTAAGCAATTCTACTCACTCCCAATCGTCCATATCTCATTTAAGCAAGCAGAAGTCTTAGAGCAAACTGCCTTCCTCCAGCCTAGAAGGTGATTAAGCTGCCTGTTTGGTGTGGGGATAAGGGAAATCTTATCCCACCACATGCCCCAGGTTGGAAGGATTCTCTTCTAATGATATGCTTTATTGTCACTGATAAACTTTTTATATAATACTTATCTTAGTTAATTAGGGCTACTATGACCAAGCACCATAGGCCTGATGGCTTATGAACAACAGAAACTGACTTCTCACAGTTCTGCAGGCTGGAAGTCTGAGGTCAGGATGCCAGCATACTTGGGTTCTGGTGAGAGCCCTCTTCTGGGTTGCAGCCCCTGCTGAATTCCTTGTACCCCACATGACAGAAAGAAAATAAGCCAGATTTCTGGCCTCTTCTTAGAAGGGCGCTAATACCATTCATGAAGTCTTCACCTTCATGACCTACTTACCTCCTAGGGGCCCCACCTCCAATACCATCATGATGGGAATTTGATTTTAACATATTAATTTTGTAAGGACACAAACATTCAGTCCGTAGGAGTATAATGCTTTCTTCTTTGCCTTGTTTCATTCTAGTAATGGTTAAGCATTCTTCATAGATTATTTCTCAGTCTAACTGATCCACCTCTCAATCAGGTCCTGGGTTCAATGAATATTTATTGAATGAGTGCTAAGTATGATCTGAGTGGAATCAGAGCAGCAAGTGCAGTTTGAGAGACCCTATCCAAGGAAACAGCCTCTTTTCCACTAAAGGCTGTATTCTTCCCCCTCCCCATCAAGAAGACCTCAGCAGCTTAGAAGTTTGATATATGGTGCTACCTTTAACCTATAAAATGTTAGATACCCACATTGGTGACAAAACTTTGTGGTTAATTTTTAACAGTAATCACTTTGGCTAGGAATTTTGGATTCCGTAGCTCTTGGAAAATTCTCTTGAAATTTTGGATTCCAAGAGAGCCATGCATGATCAACCCGTATGTTTCTCAATCCTCTAAAGCATTCATGTTTTAGATTGATCTTATACGATCTTAGAATTTACGACCCAATCGTTTCACTCTGTAAACAAGGCTTAGAGTATCCCTGTGTCTTGCTGACCATCACATGGAAGTCAAGACAGAACCAGGGACTAGACCCCAGCTCCTATCTCCCAGTTCAGCACCCTATTTACCCTGGTGCTTTGGCCCTTTCGAGCAAAGAAGACTTTGTGGATATGCATCTTATGTGTCCGAATTATTGATTACCTGGATAGAAGCTTTATCAGCTATTGGGATATGGAAGTCTGACAGTTACAAAAATTGAAATTTGGTGGGAGTTTTCTACGCCAGCCCCACTCTTTAACAGTTCACACAGTCACACCTCCTTTGATCCCCACGACAATCCCATGAGGTTGGTGCTGTTACCATCCCCATATTTCAGATGGGAAAATTCATATAGAGGTCACATGGCTTGCTCTTGGTCATATGGAGCCAGTATGGGTGCAGCCAGGATTCAAACCCAGGCCCTTAATCACCAGCCTCCCGACTCCGAGCTCCTGTAATTCATCTTGATGATTCCTGAACTTCTCCTTCTGACATTACTTTATTTAAGTAATAATAAATAACATTTTAAAAATATAAAATGTAAATCATTTTGCATCAACATTCAGAAAGAACAAATGACCAGGCCACTGATGGATTAACTTGACATACACCAGTGCATTTAATCTGAAGATAGTGTAATTATAAGAGATAACAAGAGATTACAGAGAGGGCTGTGTGGTGTGCACGATCTAGGTGTTGTTTCTCTGGATAGATTACATGGCATTTAAATATTTCAAGATTAGCAAGATGATTAAACAGCATCTCCTGTTTAAAGTAAAGCTTGAGTTAGAGGCAAATGAGATACTAATTTACTTGTAGAACCTGAAGCATCAGTATAATGAAATATTCAACTTGAATGACACTTTAAAAACATTTCAAGTAAGGGACAGATGGAAATCACAGTGGTGTGTATATGTATGTGGGCCAGAGGAAAGAACCATGTACTATTGCTTTATTTAGTGCTATCATATGAAGTGCAACAGTTTTTTCAATATAAAATCAAAACCCACTAGGGCATACTACTCATATTATTTCTATGCCAGTTTTCCCCTTGAGCTCTTTCAGGCATGGATGCCGCTTTGTCATTGCTCTACCCCTGGTGTTTTTCATGGTGCCTGGCAATACTAAGCACTCTCTTAAATGTTTGTTTTCAAATGATCATGATAAACCAAGAGCACACATACCTAAAAAGAAAGATAGTGAAAAGTTCCTGGGCCAAAGCTGAACAAAAGTTTCCAAGTTACGCCATTAACTTTTCTCAAGTCAGAGCCTGTACATAGTGAAGTGACACTGCTGAGATTTAAGTTCAAGACTATATGCTTCATCCCAATGCCAGGGCTATTTTTCCTCTACTTATTTATTTATTTATTTATTTATTTTTTGAGATGGAGTCTCGCTCTGTTGCCCAGGCTCGAGTGCCATGCTGTGTTCTTGGCTCACTGCAAACTCTGCCTCCCAGGTTCAAGCAATTCTCCTGCCTCAGCCTCCTGAGTAGCTGGGATTACAGGCGCGTGCCACCACGCCTGGCTAATTTTTGTATTTTTAGTAGAGACGGGGTTTCACCATGTTTGACAGGCTGGTCTTGAACTCTTGACCTCATGTTCTACCCGCCTTGGCCTCCCAAAAGTGCTGGGATTACAGGCATAAGCCACCGCTCCCAGCCTCCTCTACCCTCTTTCTAAATTTCTAGAGAGAACACTGCAGCCTCTCAAGCTGTGGGTCCTGTAGCCTCATCCACACCAGCACCTGCCATGGCCTGTGCTCCCCATAGCATATCTTAGCATAGGCTGAGGTTTTCCTTGTACCCCATTTGGCTTTTTCTCCTACTGCCCTGAATGAATGCTTCCGTGGGACTTTCTTCTGAGCAATGGCCAAGTTTTCTCCAAGATTGTGTTCGAACATGATCTTTGCTGTGAGGTCCTTCCAGGCCCTCCCTGACCCTCTGCCAGCTCCCATCTCTTTCCTCTGGGCTCTTGAGTTTCCACGGCTGGATCTATGTCTACTCTGAGGTCTAGTCATTCATTCCTTCCACGTGCATCTTCCACATTATAAGGTGCTCCTTGAGGACAGGGACAGGATTATTTCAGTGTCCCCAGGGACTCAGTACAATTTTAGAAACATCGTAGATGTCTTGTAAGAGTTTGAGTGATCACCTATGGGCAAAGCATAGACCTTAAGCATTGCTCTTTGCAGACTTGCCATTCAGTCTTTTTTATTTTTATTTTTTCCTTTTCTTCACTTTACTTGGCAACTTATATCCATTTATGAGATTCCTAAAAATCAGCACTTTTCACATAAATATCCATAGTTGAGTTTTGAGAAATAAGAAGATCAGACCACTCTGGTCCCTGGTCTCTGACAATATCTGCCAGAGTTGGCAGCACCTGCTTCTTTAGCCAAACTACACACACAGCTGATTGCCACCGTCTCCCACCAGCCAGCTGGCTTCATACATAGATGTCACCTGCCTAAACCTGGAAGCATCTGAGTGCTGCCCCTGGAAATACACACAGTGGAGGAAGTCCCAGCCAAACAGTTTTGCTTTACTAATTATTCTGAGGACCATGTACTAGTCAGCTAGGGCTGCTATCATGAAATACCTTGCAATGGATGGTTTAAACAATAGATATTTATTTCTCACAGCTCTGGAGGCTGGAAGTTCAAGATCAAGGTGTCAGCAGAAGGGGTTCTTCATGAAACCCCATTCCTTGCTCGCAGAGGGCCACATTTTGCCTGTGCCTTCACATGGTGGAGAGAATGAGAGAGAGAGACAGAGTGAGCTCTGTTTTATCTTCCTCTTCTTATAAGGACACCAATCTTGTCAGAATGGAGCCCCACCCTTACAACCTTATGGAAATCTGATCATCTAAAGCCCCCACCTCCAAATACCATCACACTGAGGGTTAGGGTCTCAACCTATGAATTTGGGGAGGACAAAAACATTCAGTCCATAACAACCTGGCTCAAGAAATGAGACAAATCATCTCTCCCTGTTTGTCCAAATTGTTTCAGGGGAAACAATTTACTTTGGTTTGTATAAATTTATTTTCAGCTGTGAATTATTCCAATCTTCCTTACCCAAACAAAAAAGGACAGATTTCCATGTGTCTGGAGGTTAGTAAGATGCAAATTGGGAGACCCATGTTTCTGAGTCAGTTCAGTCCCTGCAGGCCTGACCTTGGGGTTCTTGTTCTCTGCTTACCTCAGTTTCTCTATCTGCAAAATGATAAGACAGAACAAGATGATGGCACATGGCTATTTTGCCTGATGCCTTGTGTGTCTTTCCTGACCACTTCTGGGTTAACATAAAAGATTTGTGGGTACTCACCATCTGCAGGGTGACAGATGACTGTCCACCCCAGCCAGGGGAGCTTCTTCAGCTAAGATGGCACCTCTCAGAGGCTCAGTCATACCTGGAACAGGGGCTGAAGCCATGCACCCCACCGTGGGCCCAAGGCAGCCCAGGTCCTGTCTCCTGTCTGCTATGGGGCTCCTCTTCCACTCAGTTGCACTGAGTAATAAGAGAAGCCCCGTCTGTCCGCCCTCCTGTCACGGAGCTCTGCTGTGCAGTGCCTGAGCCAGTGTGTTTCTGCTTCTAATGAAGGATTTATTTAGGTCACTGCTGCCTTCTGTGCACAGCAATGCAGATTAAACATGTTGAGAAGTAACTTCTCCTCTTCCTTCACTGGGGCCTGCCTCACCACTGCACACACCTGGCTGCTCATCATTCATTCAGGAGCCCTTTATGAAGGACCCACAGCCACTGCGTGCCCTTCTACAGAGAGCTAAATTATTTCTATGTGTCACTGTCCTTTCTTCTTTGAGCTTCTGTCTGGTTGAGTCACTGCAGTACTTTGCATCATGAACAAATGTGTTTGACTAATTATCATCCCAGGATCCCATTTATACCACCCAACATTTTTTTTTTAAGGGACAAAAATAGCTACCATGATTTGAGAGCTTACCACAGGCCAGTCAGTATGGCAATGCCCTAAGCATGCCACATGTACTTTTTTATTTAATCCTCACAGTAAATATGTAGGGCCAAGACATTCAATCTCAAGCTCTGAGTTTCAGGGCTGTCTTGCAGATTTCAAGTTACAGAGCTAAGATTTGAGACTGGGTTTTTGGCTCTAAATCCTGTTAATTCCTAGCATCTTTCCTCCATCTCCCGCCTCCCAAAATACAAACTCAGCAGCCAAAATAATCCCTGTCTATTTTGTCTACCACAATTGTTTTCAGTCCTGGAATTAAAAATATACTACCCCAACAACAGTAGGAAACAAACAAATAAAAAACAAAAGACATTGCCCATCTCTGCCCCAGGCCAAGAGTATCAGAATCTGAATTGGCACCCACATTCTAAGCTCACAGGGTCCTAGCCATTCCAAAGACTATCGAGGGTTACATCAGCTCCTCTGGGAATTTATGAGGAATACAGAAGAATCCCAGGCCTCTGCTCAGGCCTCTTGCATTAGAATCTGCATTTGTAACTGGCTTTCCAAGTGACTTGCGTGCATATGCATGTTTGGAAAGCACTATGCCTGATGACTGTAACTTGCAGCCACAAGTCCCTCCCAGGAGGAAATCTTTAGTTACCTCTCATGCGAAGTTTTTATCCAGATCCTTGGGCCATAATCCTTCACCTGATCTGGACAATAATGTTGTGTGGGTTGACTTCAGACTACCTATGGGACAGGTTGCATTTATCATTCTCATTTTATCAAGGAGCACTTAGAGGCTCACAAATAACACCAAGATGGGAATCCTTATCCCAGTGACTACACGAAGCTGCCTTCCTTGGCTTGCCAAGGCATCTCCTTCCTTCAATTTCAGATAATTCAATTTATTATCCAGTTAAACTTTTGTAAATATGGCACCTCTCAGACATGCAGAGGATTCAAGGAAGCACAGAAGGCTAGAGGAGGAGATATTCGAATAGTCCTCCTCTTTTTCAAGGAAAAAGTGGGGCCAATTACTCTAACTTATCCCCCACTGCATAGTAAATGTGGTCCAAGGAAGCTTATTAACATTATGCGGCCTGACTTACGGTCCTTTCTACCCTAAACTCTTTTCACCCCGATCCACCTCACAGCAATTACCATAAGGAAATCCAAACAAAAGTGAATGTCAACATTTGTTGAAGATTGACATGTATAGGCAATTTCAAGAAAATAAATATTTATGTAGGTCTTGAAATATCACTGTCCTCTCATAGACTGACAGGCACAAACTAAACGTATTTCCAATTTCATTGTTTCCAAAATGACCTGCCAAGGATGAAAATCTGACACCACTGTGAGGTGCTCTTCCGTAGCTGTGCAAAGATGAAAGTGAAGACATGTTTCGTTCTTAACAATGAAAAAATAATCTTATACTTTTGATTGCCCAGAAGTTTGGTAGATTAAAAAAAAAAAAAATGACAGTTCTGTTGTTCAACCTGTCTTTCTCATGTTTCAGTACGTTCCAGAAAATTAAATCACTCAACACCATGGGATTCTTGGAAAGAAGCAGTTCTCGCATAACAGTATAATAAATCTCACACTTCTTCTATCTCATTGTGGTTTTAAGTAAGCTCTCCCTTGCCTGGAATGCACTCCCCACTGCCCAAGGGGAAGCATCACCATTCAAAGGGGACAAAAGCACACTGTGGGCTTTGAGGATGGCCAGTGGCATATTTTAGTTTTGATATTTCCTGGTTCTGTGACCTTGAGGAGGTCATTTAACCTTAACAGCATGTATCCATTTCTGTCATGGCAGATATGAATATGAAAGGCAGGCCATTAACATTTGTTGAATAACTGTGTGCCAGACACTGTGCCGTGTATTTGGCATGGGTCATCTTATTTAATTATGATGACACCCCTATCAAGTAGATTTAAGCTCATATTTGCAGAGGGGAATGTGGAGACCCAGAGAGGTTAGACATTTACTGAGGTCAGTTAGCAGTAAGAATTCTAGCTTGGATTTACCTGATTGCAAAAGATTCTTTGCTCATCTACTACTCCCCACCACCTTTTTATTGCTTAAAAATATAAAATAAAATGAGAACAACCACCTCTTGTATTGTTGCAAGTATTAGAAGAAATAATTTATACTCAAGTGCTTACCACCTGGCACCCAGTGAGTGCTCAGCAGGTAATCTCTTTCCTTCTAACCCTTTTGTTAAATCCCATAAGTGAATTGTGGTTGTAAGCTTTGATCATCCCTGCTACCCTAGAGGAGATTCCTGCCTGTGACAGTGTGTCACCCTCTCTCGTTGAGGGGCTGTGAAGGTGTCCTGCAGACAGACAGATGGCAGGCATCGCTGTTCCAGATTCATTAAATGTACCTCTTGTGAAATATCCTAGTTATTTCATTTCATCTATGAATATGTTCCAGTAGTGGGACTGAGAGAATATATTACAGTTAATTACATTTGAAATCTAGGTCATGATGTGAATTATGTAATAAGGAGACATAAGGAGAAAATGAAAATATTTTTGAAGGGTTATTTCATTGCTTCCCCTCCTTTTTTAATCCAAATATTTTCTAGGCTCTCAGGTGATGTCGCCCAATCACGATTAGAAATGCTGAGTCCCCCTTTCAACATCTGGTTTCTGCTTGACTCTCTAGAGACAGAAGTTTCAAACCCTTAAAGTTTCTCTTCCTACTGTGTTAAAATATGTTCCCAGTACCTTCCAGCTATTTGCCTGTCTACTGCATTTGACAAGTTCATTCAGCAAACAAAATGTCTAGTATGTGCTATATACCAGAAATCATGCCAGGCCCGAGGGGACAGAGTAGAGCAAGGCAAGACCTCCATTTGCAGGAAAGGCCTCCTTGGAAAGGAGTTTAGATTTAATTCCAAGTGCAAGGGAAGCCTCCATCTGGAAGATTCTGTGGAATCTCCCTTGGGTTTCCCATGCCTGGCATGTGGCTACTGTCTTCACAGTGGGACTCGAGGAAGCTTACTGTTGCTGATAGGAAGGACCTTAATCTTTTCAATTCATGAAACTCAGGCCTTGGGTTTTCACCATAACACCCAGAAAACAGCCTCCCTGATAAAGGGAAGTAAATGGAGGGGTAGCTGGGTCTCCCTTTGGGACCTATTAACCCATCGGAGGTTCATTTTGCCCATCTTAGCAAGTCTGGGCCTTCACAGAAATTCTGTCCTTCATCAAAGAATTGGTGCAAGGCACAACTATTCAACAGGACCAAAGAAGTAGAGCCAAGTTCATTAACAACTTGCTCACTAACTCCAGACATTGCCAAGAAAAGTGAAAGTGACAGTGAAGTTCCTGGCTTTGTCTGTTTAGACTGAGTTTGAATCCTTTCACCTCCTCTAACTTTCTAGACACAAGACTTCATTTCTCTGAACCTCACTTTTTAAAATAAAAACATCACTTACCTTGAGGACTTGAAGTGAGGATTACAGCAAGCCCTGTGTGGAAAGTTGCCAGTCTAGTGCCTGCTCAGTAGCAATTGCTGCAGATGGGAGCTGCAATCATTGCTTTTGCCAAGGATGTGGCCTCAGCTCCAGGTGCTATAGAGAATTCTGTATCCATGCCCACATCAGCCAAGTGCTTCAACTGTCAAAAGGTCCCATTTGTTTACTTTTACCTGGTTTGTTTCTTGAGGGAGAAGATTGAATTTGCCTTTGTGCTGCCTGCAAGTTCAAACCTGCCTTCCTGGTTCTTCTCCTGTTCGGGAAGCTCCTAATCTGTGAGCGCGTAGAGAATCTTGCTTTCAGGAGAGTGTGTTCCACACTTAAAGACTTCTCAGATTAAGAATTGCAAACATGCCCAGTGCTATCTATCTCTGTGCTCTCTAACTCAATTGCCACCAGCCATATGTGTCCTTGAGATGTGCTACACGGAAAATATATACGCACTTGGATTTTGAAGACTGGGTAGAAAAAAATGCAAAATATTTCATTAATTTTATATAGTGATTAGGCCAGGTATGGTGGCTCACACCTGGAATCCAAGCACTTTGGGAGACCGAAACAGGTGGATCACTTGAGGTCAGGAGTTCGAGACCAGTCTGACCAACATGGCGAAACCCCATCTCTACTAAAATTATAATACAAAAATTAGCCAGCTGTGGTGGCACACACCTGTGGTCCCAGCTACTTGGGAGGCTGAGGCACAAGAACTACTTGAACCCAGATTGCAGAGGTCACAGTGAGCTGAGATCATGCCACTGCACTCCAGCCTGGGTGACAGGGGAAGACTCAAAAAAGAAAAATTATATAGTGATTATAGGTTAGAGTGATAACACTTTAGATCTATTAAGCTATGTAGAATATATGTTTTAAAATGTCTGAATGCATATGTTATACACAATATCTTTGTATTGGACAGTCCTGACACACATTGTTTCATTTCAGTCTCCAAGTAATCATTTGAAGCAGGTGGAATTATTACCATTTTACAGATGAGGAAACTGAAGCTAAGAGAGGTTAAGTCACTTTGACCAAGGTCCACACTAGAGACAGGAATCCTGACTCCAGGGCCTGTGCAATTCATTTGGACCCTTCTACTGAACAGAACAAATGAGCAAGTTTGACCCTGTACTGCACATATCCTGTGTGTCAGCTGACACTGGAAGTTGGTGGCCAGGGAGTTGTCATTGCTGGGTAGATTTTGTTGGGTTTTTCTTCTATGGAATCCCAAAAATATTGTCATTATTTTACATTACAACCACTTACTCGGAAGACAGTAGTAACAGCAACTAGACTACAGAACTGGACTTCTGGAGCCAAAAGTCCTAGGAACAGATTTACTATGTGACACTGGGCAAGTCATCTTGGGGTGTGAAAGGCAGGGACTAAGTGACTCCCTTCTTCCCTGATGTTTATAACTTCATTGTCAAGATCAAGGTGGCACACAGGAATGGCTTACAGGTTCACCTGAGCTTGGGAATCTTTTTGTTTCTGAGAGTGTTACAACAAGGACCAGAAATCCTTTCTGTGCCACTGGGAAGTCCAAATTACAAAACCACAAGAGGAAGTTGGCTCCCAATGCCCACAGTGTGTATGTAATATAAAACAGGTTATACTATATTTAGATATGAATATATGTGTGCATACATTTACACACACAAACACATATGTACTTATACACATTTTTACATATACACATAAAAGATACACATGGGGTATACACATGATATATATGCTATATATAGTATGTGTGTATGTATATGTGTGCGTATATACTTGCATATGTGTATATAAGACATTAGCTAATTTCTTTCTCTATTAGCCTCAAATATTTTTGAATGAAAAAGGTCTAGACACAAGTAAATACATTTTTAGAAAGGATTAAAATACAAACAAGGAGCTTATAAGCTACTTAACTTCCCAAAACGTTGTTGTTATTTTCTTTCATAAAGGACAAACTGTATTTAGTTTCTTCTCTACTGTCTGCTGGTAATTCCCCTTCAGGAAAGAAACCTCAGATGTACACTACACTAACCAGGATGCCTCAGGTTAGAGTGGAAGGAGCAAAAACAGTCAGATAATATGAATTTCAGATCTGGCCTCTGTCTCTACACTTAGGTATCAAATAATATGAATGTGTTGTTCCCTGAGTCTGAACATGGAACTATAAGATGGTGATAGCAGTGACCAACACACAGTATAGCTCTCTAAAGGGTAGTAGTTAGTCCCTCTCTCACTTGACCTACCTGTTATACCTGCACACACACACACACATGCATGCATACACATACAGACACACTCAAGCATGCACATACAATTGCATACATTCTCACATCTCAAACATGTAAGAGCCAAGCACAATTGGTACATTTGGTCGAACCACATAGGTGACTTGAGAAGGAAATGAAATTCAGCTGAAACACCCTGAAACCATCAGTTGACTAAAAAAATTGGCTTGTTAAATTGAGTTCACCAATCGGTAGAACCAACCTGAAACCTCATCGTTCTTGGCTATGCTTTCTAAAGCATTCTTGATTTTTTCTTAAAGAGTTACATCACTGATCTCTCAGGTCCCTTCTCCAGTGCACTGTGGTTCTCTAAAACCTTCCATCTATTTGATTACTTGCTCTTTAATATGTTTTTCAAAGAAGATAACAATATCTGAGAAAGGTAGATTAGGTGGTTGATCATAAAAATGGATGTCCTGGAATTTGTTCTTCCTTTATTCATTCTGGACAAGTTTTAAACTAATGAAGTAAATTTTGAAACTACCGTACAAAAGATGATGAGTCCTCTTGATGGAGAATATTTTTACTAGCTTTGTAAATCCCTCAGTCCCCAAGCGAGGCCTGTCTCTTACGCTTCCCTTAATGTGTTTTAACAGAGATGACTCATGTGAAAGCAACTAATCTCCTCTTTAGGGGATAGCGTGAAACACAGACTGATGAGTATCAGCTCCTTGAAAACATAAACCCTGGACTGCTGTCTTGTGGAACCCCACAGCATCTAGGCCAGCAGTTCCTGTGTCCTTTACTGCCTAAATGTTATAAATCTTAAATAGGTAAAGAGGAGAAGTTTTGTGGAAAAGATGTGGTTTGTGGATAAAGAACACTGAGTTTAGAGTTTTCAATTTGGGCTCTAAATTTTGAAATAGACTAATAGAATTGTGTCCTTAGACAAGACTACCCTCTATAAAATGGTGGTGACAGGCCAGGCGCGGTGGCTCATGCCTGTAATCCCAGCACTTTGGGAGGCCGAGGCAGGCAGATCACCTGAGGGTGGGATTTTGAGACCAGCCTGACCAACATAGAGAAAGCCCATCTCTATTAAAAATACAAAATTAGCTGGGCGTGGTGGCACATGCCTGTAATCTCAGCTACTCGGGAGACTGAGGCAGGAGAATCACTTGAACCGGGGAGGCGGAGGTTGCGGTGAGCTGAGATCACACCATTGCACTCCAGCCTGAGCAACAAGAGCAAAACTCCATCAAAAAAAAATGGCGGTGACATCTGCCTTGCCTTCCTACCTTACAGTGTAGGGGTGTAGTGACAATAGCTGAACATAGTATGAGACCACATTATCAACAGTAAAGCTTTGTACAAATGAAGGCTTTTTTGCACTTTGTAGTAATTTCACTTGCTTATCCCTCCAGGCCTATTTCAAATGTTTCCTCCACTGTGAAACCATCCCCAATTATTTTAGGCAAAATGAATGAACATGTGTCTTCATAGTACCCTACCAAAATTACAATCATAACATATATCTCCCTGATGCCTACAGTCAGGCTGCATCAATTAACTTTTGCCAATTTCCCGCTGCAATACAAACCACTCCAAAACTCAGGGGCTTAAAACCACAATCATGCATCTTCACTCATGAGCTGGGATGGCTCTGTGTGTCTTTCATCCTCCCTCTGGGACCATGGGCTAGCCAGGGCATATTCTTCTCATGGCAAAGCCAAGAGTGAAAGAGGGTGAGCAAAAACACACAAGGCCTCTTGCAGCCAGGCTGGGGACTGATACGTTGTCACATCTGCTCATATGCTAGTGGCAAGGCCAATTCAAGAGTTGGACACAAGGTGAAGAATTGGGACTAATCATGCAATCTTTCATATAATTCACATGCTCTGTTAGATTAGGAGCCCCTGGCTGGAAGAGTGGGAGCAGGAACAAAGCCTGCTTCTGTATCACCTGCCCCTTTGCCAGGGACTGGTGAGTAGTAGATATTTTATTGATTTTTGCTGAGTTCCAAAGGGTCTTCCCAACCCTTTCCTTTATAGCAAGGGTTAGCATGCTCTGACTAGGGAGGCAAACCTGGCCTGGTTGTATGCAGCCAGCTAAACATATAAATGATTGCAAAAAATAACAATAGTAAAAAGGAAAATAATATTTAATGACACGTGAAAATTATATGAAATTCACTCAGTGCCCATAAACAGAGTGTTCTTGGAACACAACCACACCCATTCCCTTGTGTGTTGTCTATGGCTGCATTTCATCTATAACAGCGCGGTTGGAGTTGGAGTTGGCAGAAAGTATGTCCCCTAAAGCCTAAAATACTTATTCTCTGGACTTTTGCAGAAAATGTTTGCCATCGGCTCCTGTATAGGATAAGAAACGGAGAGTCCTGGGGAGGTGAATATAGGCCTCACTACAGAGTGGCTACAGAGTTGTTAGTTGAATTATCCCTCTATTTGTTATATGTTAATATCTTCCCTTTTTGTTCCCTAGTAATTGAAGGCCTGAAACGCCCATGTGCCACTGACTAGGAAGCTTCCCTGCTGCGGCACTTCATGACCCAGCGGCGCGCGGCCCAGTGAAGCCACCGTGGTGTCCAGCATGGCCGCGCTGCTCCTGGGCGCGGTGCTGCTGGTGGCCCAGCCCCAGCTAGTGCCTTCCCGCCCCGCCGAGCTAGGCCAGCAGGAGCTTCTGCGGAAAGCGGGGACCCTCCAGGATGACGTCCGCGATGGCGTGGCCCCAAACGGCTCTGCCCAGCAGTTGCCGCAGACCATCATCATCGGCGTGCGCAAGGGCGGCACGCGCGCACTGCTGGAGATGCTCAGCCTGCACCCCGACGTGGCGGCCGCGGAGAACGAGGTCCACTTCTTCGACTGGGAGGAGCATTACAGCCACGGCTTGGGCTGGTACCTCAGCCAGATGCCCTTCTCCTGGCCACACCAGCTCACAGTGGAGAAGACCCCCGCGTATTTCACGTCGCCCAAAGTGCCTGAGCGAGTCTACAGCATGAACCCGTCCATCCGGCTGCTGCTCATCCTGCGAGACCCGTCGGAGCGCGTGCTATCTGACTACACCCAAGTGTTCTACAACCACATGCAGAAGCGCAAGCCCTACCCGTCCATCGAGGAGTTCCTGGTGCGCGACGGCAGGCTCAATGTGGACTACAAGGCCCTCAACCGCAGCCTCTACCACGTGCACATGCAGAACTGGCTGCGCTTCTTCCCGCTGCGCCACATCCACATTGTGGACGGCGACCGCCTCATCAGGGACCCTTTCCCTGAGATCCAAAAGGTCGAGAGGTTCCTAAAGCTGTCGCCGCAGATCAATGCTTCGAACTTCTACTTTAACAAAACCAAGGGCTTTTACTGCCTGCGGGACAGCGGCCGGGACCGCTGCTTACATGAGTCCAAAGGCCGGGCGCACCCCCAAGTCGATCCCAAACTACTCAATAAACTGCACGAATATTTTCATGAGCCAAATAAGAAATTCTTCGAGCTTGTTGGCAGAACATTTGACTGGCACTGATTTGCAATAAGCTAAGCTCAGAAACTTTCCTACTGTAAGTTCTGGTGTACATCTGAGGGGAAAAAGAATTTTAAAAAAGCATTTAAGGTATAATTTATTTGTAAAATCCATAAAGTACTTCTGTACAGTATTAGATTCACAATTGCCATATATACTAGTTATATTTTTCTACTTGTTAAATGGAGGGCATTTTGTATTGTTTTTCATGGTTGTTAACATTGTGTAATATGTCTCTATATGAAGGAACTAAACTATTTCACTGAAAAAAAAAAAAGATTTTTTCTGGAGACGCTATCTTTTTTTGAATATAATTAACTTGCCCCCAACTCAAAATAGCTGTCTGTGTTGCAATCATTGCAAAATCTAAATTCTTTTGTTACTTAAAAAAACATGTTTTTCATGGCTATTATAATCCTCTCTCTCCCCTCTCCTTTCTGCATTGCTCTTTTTAATTTTTAATGTCTCATTGTGATCATCAGATTTATTTTTACTTGGAATGTAAGATTTATCTCCTCGGCGATTCCTTGTCATTTTTGGAGGTCAGAGTTTTACCCATTCCCACGTGTAAACTTCAAGTAAACAAAGCAATATTCAGGATGGAGAAGCAGTTAGTGACTGGCTAGAGGTCTCTTGGGATCCATCTTGACCTCAAAGAATATTTGCACATGCTTCTGATCTCAGCAGTTATAATAAAGAGGATTAAACCCTTGGCCTTCAGAATGATCTTGGACCAGGATACTTTGCCCCAGGTGGCAGCTGGCCTCCAGAAAGCCAATTAGAATAGAAAAGAGAAACTGCGAAATCTATGTGTGTCTTCATCCAGTCGGTTCTGTGAAAGGCTGACTAAAAGGGTGGTAGTCTTTTGCTTAGTCTGAAAGTCTGCTTACTTCCTGAAAGACACATTGGCATTATAGACATATATTCCATATGCACTGAGACATAAATATGTGTATGTTTCAAAATCAACTCTAAATTTGGAGTCCTGAATGTGAAAGAAAAAGTAAGCTCCCAAGTGTTGAACTTAAAAAGAGGAAAGGGCAGAGTTGAGGGTAGCACCTAAGAGAACCACTGTACCTGCCCCCAGAGGAGTGGCTGGAGTTCAGTTTTACTTCTGCCCCTGAGCAGCCAGCTTGTTGGAGATGGTCACATAAACCCTTCTTATCCTCAGTTTTTTCATGCATTCTTCATGCAGTCAGCCTTTTACAGAATTAAACCCATTGGATTTTAATAAAAATAAAACATTCATTACAGTAAAAGAGAAAATACAAACAAGCAAAATAAACCAGCTTCCTGACATAGTTTATACCGCAGGAAAATGACAGAAATGGATGTTATTAATCATCTCCTACACTTAAGAACTCATTGAAATTTCTCCAAGCAACCCCAGGATGCAGATATTATTATGGAAATTTCAAAGAGGAGGAATTAGGCCCAGAGAACATGAGAAACTTGCCCAAGGTCACACTGACTATAAACTCAGGCTCAGAGGCTACTCAGAGCCAAAGCACAGGTTATTTATGTATTTAGTTTTTACCCAACTCTTTCTGAACTCAAAACGAAAAGCCCAGACTCAGAGCCAGTTCTTCCTGACCTGACTTGACATTTCTTCCCAGGTGCCAAATATCTTCTATCCTAAGAGGTGTGTCCCAGATACAGGAAGGGCAAGAAGAAGCCTGCATTTTTCTCAGCAGTGTTATCAGGGAAGTGAGTCACCTTGGTACGTTTCAGCAGCTCCAGCCTGACCTGACCTTAGCATGGCCTATGCCCCACCCCTTATCATGAACAGAGAGCAGAGAGGATGCCTTCCTCTTTAGAATCCATTAAAGTTGTCATTAAGCCATCATCTCCCCCAGAGGAAGTAGCAGAAATATTTACAGCAGGCCCCTGGTGGACATGGTACTTTTCAATAGGCAGAGAGCCTCCCTCTGCAGCACATCGTTGGATCTTGCTTTTACCATACTCCTTGAAGAGCTGAAGAAATAAGAGGGCCCAGCAAGGTTAAGTCAAGTTTCCAAGCCTGTTCAGGAATATGGTGACTGAAAAGAAACTGCAATGAGTCTCGGACTGAAGAAGATGCTCTTTGCAAACTGCCTGTAAATTCCTGTCCCCTGACAGGGATGGTCTGGTTGAAGCATGAACTGTGGATGCAAGAGGCAGCGGGGAGGAGTGGAGGAAGACAGGACCAGCACATGGAATATAATCTAGCTGCTGGGACTGGCATAGTCGATGGAGGCAGTGGTCCAGTGTAAAATGATCAGTGAATGTAAATTCAATATGTTTTCATTTGGGGGTGCAGAGTCGTGGCTAAAGGAATGTTCAAATGAGTCTACCATGAGCAAGGGATCAGAGGTCCTAGTGGCACTATCTGTCCATTCATTTTTGGTACAACCCCAGCCAGTCATTGGGAAGGTACACTGTGTAAGAAACCACCACTCCAGACTTACCCAAGGTATTTATTGCTAGATCTCACCAAGCACTGTCAAATTCAAAGGAGGCCCTGTAGCAGACCCTGGGCTGTCCTTACAGGGCCAAAATGCAGTGACTCAGGAGCCTAATAGCACCCAGTCCCTCCAAAACATGCCTTCTACCAATTCCATTAACAGAGACAGGTGTCAGTGGAAGGGGTGGGTCTCCTGTCCAGACCACCCCGGCCCGGGAGCAGCCTGGGGGATCTAGGTGGGTCCTTCCAGAGAGTCAGGTGAGAACAACTGAACCAAGCCTCAGCTATTAGATTTGGAATATTCACACACTTGACACTCCAGAGTCAGAACAGCCCCTTCCCTTTCCCTTCCTCCTGGAATCAGATAGGGTTGAAATCCTTTTAACACCATTTGGTTATCAGCTCACAACCTGAAGGTTTGCAAGTTTAGGAAAAGTGACATGCCTCTGAGCACAGGGTGCTTTACTCCTTCTGTGCTTGGAGGCTTACCCAACTGAAAGGAGATGGAGGGCAGGAGAGGCTGATGCCTAGCGTGCCTGCTGCTTACAGGGGTGGTGTCACAGGTCACCATTATTCATTAAAATTTTACTTTTTTGATCCCCTACCACATGCTCAACATGGTATTGAGTCCTCAAGAATATAAAAAGAAAATACAACAGGAACCAGTAGTCATTAACCGTTTGTTCTGGACTTTAATAAAAGTACAGAGGGTCTTGGAGTACAAAGGGAAAGACATTTAGCTGTGTATAGAATGGGTGGGGGAATGTGTTCCATGGTTTGGCATTCAGTTCAGCAACATTCCTGAGAGAAATCAACTAGCCCCCTTACAGAGAAGAGGAAACTGAGATTTAAAAAGTGGTCCTGGCCGGATGCAGTGGCTCACGCCTGTAATCCCAGCACTTTGGGAGGCCAAGGCAGGTGAATCACGAGGTCAGGAGTTCAAGACCAGCCTGACCAACATGGTGAAACCCCGTCTCTACTAAAAATACAAAAATTTGCCAGGCATGGTGGCGAGTGCCTATAATCCCAGCCACTCAGGACGCTGAGGCAGGAGAACCACTTGAACCTGGCAGGTGGAGGTTGCAGGGGGCCGAGATGATGCCACTGCACTCCAGCCTGGGCAACAGAGCAAGACTCCATCTCAAAAAAAAAAAATAAGATAAATTAATAATAAAAAAATAAAAAAGTAATCCTGACTTCAAGTCATTTTTTTCAGAAGAAAGGATTCTTGCTCACTCCAGGGAAATAGTCCAGAAATGGGAAATGTTGACATCACAAATCACAAAAGAAGGTGAAAAATATCAGAGACCCTCTCCAGAATGTCATTTCTCAGAAATATTAAGAAATAGAGAATCTTCCCAGAGGTCGCATGTCAGGGCAGGTCACTTAACTTGTGGGCCACAGAGACCCTGACCTTCCTGTGGGAAGGCTTCATGGAGGAATTGCCATAAAGCTGGGGCACGAATGGCAGTAGTGTCACCAGAGCAGGGCATTCTGAACAAGGGAAGCTTGAGACATGAAGACAGTGGTCACGGGGAGAGGCCGGGGGTAGAGGGTAGAGGTAGGCAAGAGATTTGTCTAAGTGGCATGTCAGATGTGTTAAACTCAATGAGAAGCTACTGCTTTCCAAGGCTGGAGTGTTGGAAGCTTACTTAGCAGGCACCCATGTGAATTTGGTTCCTGTGCAGGTGTATCTGTTGCATAAAAATAGCTATCATTTGTTGCACACCTGCCATGTGCTGGGTATTTTAAATACATTGCTTCTAACCTATATATCAACCCTAGGAAGTAGAAAATGAGCTACTAATTTTACAGAAAAATAAACTCAGAAATTAAAGGGCTTGCCCATGTTGATAGAGCCATTACTTCTTACAAATGAAATTTTGTCTCCGATGTCTCTGCTCCTTTTCAGTCCATCTATTTGTGGGTAAGTGGAGGAAGATATAAAGCATATGCATCTGTCTATTAGGCAGAGCCTGTAAGGGAAATTATGGGCATCTAGGATTTGGAGTTGGACAGTTAGGGTGATGTCAAGATTACCTTCAAGCAAAGCAGTGGCTGGGATTTGATGCAACAGAGACGTGATAAAACATGCTCCTAACTGGCAGCAGCTCATTTCGGAAGACTGAGCCTGAGTTAAAGGCCAGAGCAACATAACAGAGTTCTCCAAACAGCACACAGTGAGAGAAGGCCAAAGCTAAAGAGGACATCATCAGATTTAGCTGCTTCACTAAAGTGTTTTGATGTAGAAAATCACCTTGGTGCTTTAGTTCTCCCTGATGTCAAGACCTTTACTCCATTTTGCCCAAATTTCTCAGTTAGATAACAGCAAAGAGAGAGAGCCAGAAGACCTGGGTGTGCATCCTAGCTGTACCAATCACTGACCATGGGATCTTAGATTCAGACTCTGAGAACCTCCATTTCCTTCTCCATAAAAATGGGCAGATATGTACTGTAATCTGTTGGGGGAAAACTCCAATTCAATGAGATAAAGTAGGTAAAAACTATAAACCCAGTGCATATGTTACTTAGTGGTTAAAAACATTTGGGACTTTAGGAGACAGACCAAAACTGGTTTTGAACCAGTCGGCAGAAATGCACTGCCTTTTTTCCTCCTCTGCTTCCCAGCTATGTGACTGTAGCTATTGCTGTTAATGCTCCATCCAGAGCTCATTTACCAGGGAAGTGCTCTCAACCCCAGCTGCCACAAAGATTGTCTTCTGTACTATTTTCTGAAGGATTTCTCTTAGTTGGCAGGAGTTTTCTTACCTGAAGATGCCTGAGAAGTGTTGTCCACCCCACTCCCCTGCTTTCCTAGTGTTAGGGCATGACTAATGATTGACTGACCCATGTGGGATGGGACATGGGGGTAGTAGGGTAACAGTCCACCCTCATTGCCTCCAGGCAGGACAACCTCTGGTGCAACTCATGCTCAGAGCTCCTCGTGAGATCAGGCTGAGGCTAGACTTCTCCTGAAACTGTACTTTTACTTATTTCTTCCGAAACTTCATCCTTTTCCCACATTACCTTACTCATTTCTTCTGCTACCCTATTCTCAGTAAATCTGTTTCCCAAGAAAACAGGAATCCCCCCTCAGACTTTGCTTCTAGACCATCCACTCTACAGTCTTAACCTTGCATGCATGTTTTCTTCTCTCTGTATTTTACATGTATAACGTGATCAACCCACGGAATTATTAGAATTCTTCCAATTAAATGAGATATAGCAGAGAATGAGTCTATTTTATTGGCTAGCAAATAGCAAAGTGTTAAATTCAATAATGGCTGAAATTGTTATCAAGTAGTAGGCTCTTTTATTAGCTTATCGGACTACCAAAATAGTATAATGCATCAATATCAAACTTAAATTTCAACTTCATAAAACAATTCTGGGCCCAACAAATATGAAGGTATTGCTCCATCTTATGTAGCAACATCTTGTATTTCTATTGTTTGATAAATATTCCACTTAGAACTAATACATGGATGTCTCTTTCTTTTGATTGCAACCCTCTGGCACTTAACACAGTGCCTGGTACATGGTAAGTAAGGAGTATTAATACTTGTTTGTGGATTGAAGGGTAACTCTAGACTAGTTGTCAGTTTTATGTGAAAGCCCCTTCTACCACATCCCAGCCTCATGATCTGGCCCGCCTCCTGGAAGTAGCCTTTCTGGCCCAGACACTGGTAGGTACTTTAAAATAAGCTGTTTTATGTAATCTTCACAAACCTCAGGGGAAATAATCAATTCAAGCTTCCTGTGTTTGTTTACCATTAGATCCACATCAAATAGTAACAATACTTGACATAGGAGCTATAAATATTTATTAATCGAACAGATCACCCTAATACCCAAGCTCTTTTCACTATGCCTTACTATATGACCTCTTCTTGAATATTGAACCAATGGATAGTTCTCCAAGGTAACCCATTATATCTCCAAACTGGCTACTGAAATTCATACTTACTGTACCTCAACCTACATCCCCCAGCTTTCTCTCATGCATCTGAGTTCTACCACACAGTGCCATAATGAACAGGTCTAATACCACTTTCTCATGTTGGCGTACTGAAAAGAGCTCTGACCTCGGATTCTGAAGACATGAATTTAGAAGTTTATCTCTCAGCCTTTTTCACAGCTATGTGACCTTGGGCAATTTCCTTAACTTCTCTGAACTTCCAGTACCTTTCTGTAAAATAGGGATAATTATACCTTCTTCACAGAGATTCTATGAACAATTTATGGAAAATGGACAATGGACATATAAGAGATCACAATTTCATAAACTCTCCAAATATGTAAAAGTGAGTCTTTCTAATTCCTAGTTAGCTCTCATGGCTGGTATCATCTTCGACAGAAAGTAAAGGAATAACACTCATGTGTTTATTAAAACCTAGGTATTATCTCATTTAATCTTCATATCAACCTATGAGACAAATGCTACTGTTTCGCTGCTTTTATATATGGATGGGGAACCAAAGCACAGAGACATTAAGTAATTTGCCTAAGGTCACATGGCTAGTAAATAGTAGAGCCAGATTTATCTCCTGCGTGTTCTCTTCATAAATAAAATGCTTTACCTCTAGGTTATAATGCTGTCAATGCAAAAGAGAATCTCTTCTACAACATATTTGTTCATAAAAAGAGCTAGAACACAAAGAAGGCAAAGATAGAGACCAGAAACAATATAAATATCAGCAAAAAAGGCTGTGGCAGGAAGAATTCTAGAATGGCTCCCTTGGTTTCCACCCACTTGTGTACAAACCCTGCATAGACCCCTCACCTTGAATATGAGCAGAAGTTATAAATAAGATGAGTCACTTACTCTCTTGGTTAGAGTACTTTATATGGCAAAGGTGATGGGCTATGACATTGTGTTATGTAAGACTCCAACTTAGCACACTGGGGAGATTCTTCTACTGGCTTTGAAGGCATCACCTGCCATGCTGTGAGAGGCCTTTGAGAGGGCCATGTAGCAAGGGACTGCAGTGTCCAGTAGTAGCTGAGAGTGTCCCCAGCCAATATCCAACAAGAAAGCAAAGATCTCAATATTCCAGTTTCAAAGACTAAATTTTTTCAACAACATGTGAGCTTGAAAGAGGGCCCCAAGCTCTGGATAAGAAAGTCATCTGTCTGAAATCTTGATTGCTGTTTGGGAAGGCCACAGCTGAGGTAGGATGTGATTGGACTCCTATCATAGGGAAGTTGAGAGAAGAGGTGTATATTGGTTTAAGCTGCTAAGTTTGTAGTAATTTGTTAGGTAATAGGTAATTAATTCAAAGTGTAATTCTATTATCTAGTCTATTCATCTTGCCTCATGCTCACTTTTCTGTATACTCCCTTGAAAACAAACGAAATGTATGGATTTTTGTTACCCAAGGAATGCATTTCCGTTGTATATTAACCAGAGCCTTACAGCAAGATTATTCAGAGATGACAATTGTCAAATTTTAATTATATCCTTTGAGATAAAAAAAAAAAAAAAAAAAAAGCACATACACACAACTGCGGCTCCATCAGCTGATAGAGTTGAAAGGGAACATACCGGTTATTTTAGCCAAACTTCTTTTTTTATAGAAGGATTTGAGATCTGGAGGAGTAAAGTAATGTAGGTAGCAGCAGAATCCAAGGGAGAACTCAGAACTACTTCGTAATATCTATCACACTGCGTATCTGTTGTCTAATCCCTTGCTCTCCAAGTGAAGGTCTGTTGCTTACTGTGGAGAAAAATGCACCACACAGTTCTCTGCATAAAGCAGATACCCAGCTGAGGCTTGATTGAAATTATGCTCCTCATTTAGTAGTGTTTTTGGTACCGCAGGAAAAACAATAATAGCTAAACATACCGGGTGTTCCAGTTACCTAAGGCTATATAACAAACCACTCCAAAATTTAGTGTATAAAGAAACAATCTATTACCTCTTATGGTTCTGTGGGTAAATTGGAAACATCTGAGGAAGTCTTGCTTGGGGGCTTACCTGGTTGTAGTCAGGTGGTGGCTAGGACTGTAGTCATCTGAAGACTAACCTCATCTGCATGGCCAAGATGGCTTCTTTAATCTCATGTTGGGATAACTGTAACACCTCCATGTGGCCAACTTGGGTTTCCTCACAGCATGGCCGACTTAGAGTTATTGGTGGAACTTTTTATATGGTAGCTGGCTTTCCCCAGAATGTTCCAAGAAACCAAGTCAAAAGTTGCAAATGTTACATAGTGAAACTACTGTCACATTTAATGTTTCAACAAGGCCGGCCCAGATTCAGTGTGGGAAAAGACCACAAAAGAGGCAGAATAATTGGAGGCGTGGTTCACAGGGGGGCCCTCTGTTGAGACTAGCTTCCATACCTGGTTGTTCCTTGACAATAAAATGGACAGAACAAGTGCTTAATGGTAATGTGGTCATACTTAAAAAGGGAGATTAATATAAGTGTAAGATTTCAGGATATTAGTGTTCATTATACAAATGTAAGTTATCATTATTATAAGTCCTCGGGCTTGCTATGTAATTTCAACTATTTTGACCTAAGGAATGTGGCCAGTTCACTCCTCTTTTGATCCCATGTGATGGTGATTAAGTGATTTTGCATAAATCAATTTATTCTACAAGTCGAATCCAGGCGTGCACACTATGTTGCTTCCTCTGAATTTTTTTATGGCTCAACCAAACCATGTGAAGAAAAGATACACTTAGAACAAATTACAGGCTGGAGTCAGCTTGGAAAACTTTGTGTTATATGAAAGCACAAACCCTGACAGACCTGCAAAACCTCTTAGACAATTCATCAGACATAAAAGACTATTGCTGAGACATTTAACACTGGATATTAAAAGCTGTTCACAGCACTCAAAAGACAATATATGGCAGACTCTATTTCCACTTTCTTTAATTTGGAAGTTCTATCTTTAGTAGCAATTTACATTTTCCACACAATTAAAGACTGTACCTATTTCTGATACGCACTTCAAGTATCCAATTCGTCTGTGATTTACATTTTCTTCTCTGTTTATCTGTTTATTTTCCTCTCAGTTAGAAAACGAGGTTTTAAATTTTGGCATCATCACTTAAAGTCTGGGTAATGCTGGGCAAATTTGATTAACCATTCAAGAGGGTCAGTTGGCTGATATGTTAAATGGGAATATGATTTTGTTTCAGGAATTGTTGTGGCTCTTGAAGGCTATGAGCATAGCCAGGCATGCAGTAGATATTCAACACACACATATTCATTGATCTTTTAATACACTTTTTGTTGGTGGATTCAAAGGGTCTGTAAATAGGAATTCACTTGTGACAATGGAACAGCCCTTCAGATATCATTGTACCATCATGAATGTCAAGGCCAATACATCTAAAAATCAATGAAATTTTATTGTGCTTCTAATGGTAACCATTTACATAAGTCCAAGCCATGGGCAAATGTGATATAGTGGTATAGTAAGAACTATGTACAAATGCTCCTTGACTTACAATGGAGTTATATCCCAATAAATCTGATTTATTGAAATAACTTGATAAGTTGAAAATACTGTAAATCAAAAATGCATGTAATATGCTAATCTATTTAACATCATAGATAAGCCTAGCCTACCTTAAACATGCACAGAACACTTACATTAACTTAAAGTTGGGCAAAATAACCTACCACAAAGCCTATTTTAGAATGAAATGTTGAATATCTCATGTCATTTATTGAATATTGTACTGAAAGTGAAAAACAGAATGGTTGTATGAGTACCCACCAGTAGCACATACAGCTGAAAGCACACTGGGCCTGAAATATGTTTGAAGAATTGAACTAAAATTAATTTTTGAATGATGGGGGTGCTACAGCCACAGGGTCATCAATTTCTCTCTCTTCCAGTGAGGCTTAAGAAGAGCTGATAGAAGGCACTGGAACACGGACACTTGTTTATGGGTCAGCAGCAATAGTGTTCTTCAGGACGATACCAAGTGTCAGTTTAGCCCAGTGAGCACGTGGCTGAATGGGAACTACTGCTCGCTGCCACTGCTCAGCCTTGCTAGAGAGTATCTTACTGAATATCACTAGACCAGGAAGATATCAAAATTCAAAATTGGAAATATGGTTTCTACTGAATTTGTATTGCTTCTGCTACCATCACAAAGTCAGAAAATAGTAAGCCAAATCACTGTAAGCTGAGAACCATCCGTATGTTGGTCTTCATCTTGTTCTTGATATACAACTTCTAAAACTCTTGGAATTTCCTAAGGGATAAAAGCAATAAAGCACAGAAAGGAGCCTTTTGTTATTCACAACAGGCCGCTTTCCACCACACCTGAGTTAACATTGATGAGATGACTTTTGTAAAACTCCTGGATAACCACAGGATGGGAGGTGGTTGCCAGGAGAAACAACCACATGATTAAAAGGTCTGAGCTTTCAGCCCTAGCTGCCACACTCCCTCACTTCTGATCTCCCTGAAGGAAGCAGGTGAAGAGGGGCTGAAGATGGAGTTGATCACCGAAGGTCAATGATTTAATCAGCCATACCTACTTAACGGTGTGACCATAAAAACCCAAAAGGACAGAGTTCAGAGTTTCCAAGTTGATGAACATTTGAGGGTGCTGGGAAGATAGCAAGCCCAGAGAGGCCATGGACGCTCTGCACTCCTTCATTCTGCATCATCCCATGGCAGACGGTGGAAGGGCAAGGGAAGGTGAGAGCAAGAGAGCAAAATATGCTGAACTCACTTTTAAAAGAAACCCACTCTTGTGACAGCTATTTCACTCCCTTGATAATGACATTAATCCATTCCTTCAGGCCAAGCTTTCATGACATAATCACCTCTTACGAGGCCCCACCTCCCAATAGTGTTGCATTGGAGATTCAGTTTTCAATACATAAATTTTGGGGACACATTCAAACCATAGCATTCCATTCTTGGTCCTCCAAATGCATGTTCCTACAATGCAAAATACATTCATTCTATCCCAATAGTCTCAAATTCTTAACTTGTTCTAGTCATCAACTCAAAAGTTCAAAGTCCAGAGTCTCATCTAAATCAAATATAAGTGACACTAAAGGCACAATTCATTAGAGGCAAATTATTTTCCAGCTGTGAGCCTGTGAAATTAACAAGTTATGAAATACAATGGTGAAACGGGCACAGAATAGACATTCTCACTTCAAAAGAGAGAAATAGACGAAAAGAAGGGAGTAACTGGGCCCAAGTAAGTCCAAAACCCAACAGGGAAAATAACACTCAGTCTTAAATCTGGAGAACAATTTATTTTGACTCCATGTCCTGAATCCTGAGCACAAAGTGGGTTAGGAACTGGGCCCCCAAAGTCTCAGGCAGCCCCATGCCTATGGCTTTGCCGGGCACAATCCATCCAGAAGCTATCATGGGTTAAAATCTTATGCCTGCAACTGCAGGGTTCCTGGAGCTGCACTCCAGTGGCTTTACAGTTCTGGGGTCTTAGGGGCTGTTCCACTCTCATAGCACCATTAGGCTTTGCATTAGTGGGTGCTGTCTGTGGTGTCTACTACTGTGACAGGTCTATGCCCCCAGACTGTCCAAGACATCCTTTGAAATTTAGACGAAGGCCATCTTGGCCACATAGCTCTTGCATTTTGTCTGCAGAATTAGAATCACATGAGTTCTCCCAAAGTTTATGGCTTGTAACTTTTGGAACAGTGGGTAAAGCCACACCTGGACTCACCTGAGCCACAGCTGGGGTGGCTGAGGGGTGCTGCACCAGAATTCAGGGATCCCTGAATTTTAGATGTCACAGGGCAGCAGATGCTGAGGTTCCATGGGCACTTCTTTGAAAACCTTGCCCTCAAGTTTCTAGCTCACCTGGGATGTCTCTGAAATGCTTCCAAGAGCATTCTCTCATTGTCTGGTTAAATGGAACCTGGCTTCCTTCTATCCATATTAATCACTTTAGCAAATGTTCACTTGGCCACACTCTTAGTGTTCTCTCCCAAGCATGTTTTTATTTTTTTTTTATTTTTTTTTCTATTCCTGACATGGCAGGCTGAGCATTTTACAAGTCTTTTCATTGTGCTTCCCTTTTAATTATAAATTTCATCTTTAAATCACTTCTGACTTCTATCACTTCACTATAAGCAGTTAAAAGTAGCCAGGCAAGTCTTTCAATATCTTGCTTAGAAATTTCTTCCAACAGATATCCTATTAGGTTGGTGCAGATTTAATTGTACTTTTGCCATTACATCCAATGGCAAAAACCAACCTAATAGTTTATCACTCTTACTTAAATTGCACCTTCCATAGAGCCCTTGAGAATGGACACAGTTCAACCAAATCCTTTGTCAATTTATAACAAATATAGGCTTTATTTCAGTTTCCAATAAACTATTCCTTGTTTCTATCTCAGCCCTCATCAGAATGGCTTTTACTGTCCACATTTCTACCAACATTTTGATCATGACCACTTAAGTAATCTTTAACAAGATTCAGACTTTTCTTACAGCTATTCTCTTCTTCTGAGTCCTCCCCACAACAGCCCTTAAGGCTCTGTTTATGGCAATCTAGGCTTTTCCTAGCCTGCTTTCCTAAATTCTTCTAATCAGTGCACATTCGGCAGTTCCAAAGCTGTTTTCATATTTTCAGATATTTGTTATAGCAACAACATCACTTGTTCAGTACCAATTTTCTGTCTGAGTCCATTTTATTTTGCTAGAGCAGAATACCACATACTGGGTAATTTACAATAAACAGAAATTTATCTGGCTTACAGTTCTGAAGACTGGGGAGTCCTGGAGTATTTGAGAACCTTAGTGCCGTGTCATCCCATGGAACAAGGCATATAGGTGAGGGTGGGAGTGAGAGAACATGAGGGGGGGCAAACTCATTTTTCTAATAAACTTACTTCTGTGATAAATAAACCACTCCCTTGATAATGACATTCATCCATTCATGAGGGCAAAGGCTTCATGACCTAATTACCTCTTATTAGGCCCCAACCCCAAGCATTGGAGATTGAGTTTCCAACATATGAATTTTTTGAGATACGTTCAAACTATAACACATATCTCCCATTCGTCAGCTTCTGAGTTGTATCTTTTATAATAAACTTGTAATCATACATAAAGCACTTTTCTGAGTTCTATAAGCTATTGTATAAAATTATTAAACCTGAGAAAGGGGGTTATTGGAACCCTTGAATTTGTACTTGCCAAGTCAGAAGCAATGATGACACCTTAGATCTTGTTATTGACTTTTGAAGTGGGGGCAGTCTTGTGGGACTGAACCTTAGCCTATGGGGTCTGATACGATCTCAGGATCATATCAGAATTGAGTTAAATCATAGAACACCCAACTGTTGTTGTCTGCCAAGAATTTAAAAATTGCTTGGTGTGAGGGAGAAAAAAGCACACATTTGATGACTAGAAGTGAAATAGCGGTGTGGAAGTTGAGTGAGTATAAAACGATTTGTTTTATCCTGTAGGACAAACAAACACCATTTTTTGAGATAATTATCAGGATTATAAAGATCATTTTGTTTTTCTGAACTATTCCAATAATGAAGAAGAAAAGGCTGATGGTTTTCCTGTTCTTTCTTCTTACACATAGACAGATGCAGGTTAAAGTTAATTTTCTTAAAACACTTCTACTAACTAGTTGAGAAATTTACTTCTTTTTCTAAAGATGATTGTTAACTGTTTTTCAAGGATGTAAAATGACTATTTTCAATTATCTATCATTTTTTTTCATTTTTACCAAGATGATTCCTTTAAAATTCAGTTATTTCCCCCTCTCAGTGCAAATAGCCCTACTTACTATTATTATTTTTTTCTAGAGAGGTGGAGGATGGCAAGTTTGAAAAGGACAAAAAGAATTGTAAAGGTCAAGGGATATCTCAGTCTTGCCCTTCTATTTATTAAAATCCAATCTTACCCTTATTCATGATTGTCAAAATGCAGAAACAACCTATGTCCATCGATTGATGAATGAATAAACTAAATGGACGTATTTATACAGTAGAATATTATTTAGGCAAGAAAATGTATGAAGTTCTGATACGCGCTGCAGCAAGGGCGAGCCTTGAAAATGTTAAGTGAAATAAACCAGACACAAAAGAATAAATCTTCTATGATTCCACTTATATGAAATATCTATAGTGGGAAAATCCATAGAGATAGAAAGTAGATTAGCAGATACCAGGGGCTGGCAGGTAGGCAATGAAGTGTTATTGCTTAACTGGTATAAAGTTTCTGTTAGGGTGTTGAAAACTTTTTAGAAATAATGGTGATGGATGCACAACATTTTGAAAGCAATTAATGGCTCTGAATCATATAATCATACACATGAAATTAAAAGGGCAAACGTATGTTATATATATTTTACCACTATGTGAGTGTGTGTGTTTCTGTGTGTGTGTCCCAAAACAGGGGAAAACATTAATCTTAGGTTCTATGTGAACTTTGTATTTAATTGCAAACAAGTCAATTATGTTCTTGACTCATCTGTAGGATATGCATAAAATCTTCTATAAAAATGCTAAATCTATGCATCACTATTGCATGACAATTTCAGTTACCAATTGCTGCATTATTTATCAGTTTATAGATAGGAAATAAACATGGTACCTAATGTGAAGCAGGCCTAATTACACCCACTTTTCATGTGCCTAACTTGTGACTTAGCTTCAAACCAAATAAATCATTTACACTTGTAAGTTAAACTACTGTACAAGCGGTTTTCAGTTTCTCCCATCCTGAGATGTATATTATTGCCTCTCTAAATCACGTTATTCCCAATCTACCTGTGAAACGTTCAGCGACACAACCTCAGTGTGAATGCATCATCAGTCAGCAATTTCCAGGGTGGAAATTAACCCCTTGCCCTCTCAGTTCTGTTAAACAACAATTCCTGATCATGGGTTGAGCATAGCTGCCCAAACTGGAGTAAGTACTAAATAAATAAGCTCCTTAATAGTCAAAAGCAGATAGTATACTTGAGCTGTAATAAATTAACCAAAAGAATACATTAACAAGGGGTGGGTGTACCTTCAAATTATTTTTGTTTTGTTTATCTCCATCAGACACACAGGCTAATTGAGTAGGTATCATTTTGTATCGTATGCCAACTTCCTGCTAGATAGCAAGTGAAAAGTGTTATATAATTGGAAATAAGACTGACTATATTTAACGTTACATAGAGTTAAGTGTATATATGCATATGTGTGTGTGTGTGTGTATATATATATATATATATATGCAGTCTTATATGGAGAAAATTTGACACCTTAGAATCTGATTGGATTCCTTAAATAATAGTTTAGTTGTGTAAAATAAGTCCTGGGCAACTGGGCATTCTCCTACTAGAGGCCAGTAAATAGGAAGTTCAAGGGATTTGGGGGCTGATCAATAAATAAGATATGATCCTGAAAGGCTGTAACACACAACAAGCCTTATGGGGCAGTACTTGGACAGGGTTGCATAACAGGAAAGTCCTTACAGCACGAGACCATCCAGTGGTTTGAGTGCCCAGGTGATATTGCTAAACAGCAAGGCCGCGTCAGAAAGCTCCCAAAGGTAGCAGCTGCTTCTTCTGAATTTGTAATTACAAGGCCCTATCTTATCAATGGGTAACAATTATCTGGTGAGGTTTCCCGGAGTATGCAAAACAAGCAGGCTACAGTTGGCTTGTTTGGGTTATATTTTAAATAATTGGATATGCAAAAATATTTGACTTTGGAGCAAGTGGAATTTTGAGCTCAGGGGTCTCAGCCTTCTGCGAAGAAGTAAACAACCCAGCAGTCAATACATAGAGGCCATCTTTGGCTCACTTACATAACCATAAGAAACTAGAGTGTCTGCCTTACACAGGAATGGATTGTTCATCTTCAAGTAGACTTCTGTCAACTCAGAAGATCCATCAAATGGCTTGTATTTGTTTTCTATCGCCATGGAAACACATTGCCGCAACTTAGTGGCTTACACAAGAAAAATGTTATTTTCTTACAGTTCTGAAATTTGGATGTTCAAACTCGGTCTTGGTGAGCTAAAATCAAAGTGTTGTCAGGAATCTGTTCCTTCTGGAGGCAATGGGAAGAATGTTTCATGAAGTCTTTTCTAGGTTTTAGAGTCCATTCTCATTTCTTGGCTAGTGGTCTCACATCAAATCACCTTCCTTCAGACTCTGATCTACCTCTGTTTCCCTCAAAATTCTTGTGACCACATTGGGTTCACTCAGGTAAGTTATCTCCCCATTTCAAGATTCTAACCTTCATCATACCTGCAAAGTCCTTCTGCTGTGTAATTTAACATATTCACAGGTTCCAGGGATTAGGATGTGGATATCTGTGGTGACATTATTCAGCCCCCCAAGGGGTGCTGGAGAAAACACAGACTCAGGTCTGTGAGGAGCCTCAGGTTCAGGACACAGATAAAAGGAAGCTCAATGGACTCCCTTCAAGGCAGCCTCTTAACTGCACTGAGTGACTTCTGGAAGGGGGTATCGCTATTTTCAAACATACAGGTAGTGAGGATGAAATTTATGGTTTTAACAACTCAAGTTCTTGTAGCCCAGGGAAGCATTCTGACTCCCAGCCCTGGAGCAGTTTAAGAGATAGAGCCAATAAAGTCAGGCTTGTCTTCCTCAGGTTTCTTCCTCTTCGGACCATACTGTTCTGTGTTCCCTTTTCAAAGTTTGGGCCTCTCTGCACCCTAAAAATCCCAGTGACTCACAGGTGGCTCAGATGCAGTTCTTGTCCTGGTGGAGCCCACAGTTTCATGCGCTTCCGTGTGAAGAGACCACCAAACAGGCTTTGTGTGAGCAATAAAGCTGTTTATTTCACCTGGGTGCAGGGGGGCTGAGTCCGAAAAGAGAGTCAGCAAAGGGTGGTGGATTATCATTAGTTCTTATAGGTTTTGGGATAGGCGGTGAAGTTAAGAGCAATGTTTTGCGGGCAGGGGTGGATCTCACAAAGTACATTCTCAAGGGTGGGGAGAATTACAAAGAACCTTCTTAAGGGTGGGGGAGATTACAAAGTACCTTCTTAAGGGTGGGGGAGATTACAAAATACATTGATCAGTTAGGGTGGGGCAGGAACAAATCACAACGGTGGAATGTCATCAGTTAAGGCTATTTTTACTTCTTTTGTGGATCTTCAGTTACTTCAGGACATCTGGATGTATACGTGCAAGTGACAGGGGATGCGATGGCTTGGCTTGGGCTCAGAGGCCTGACACATAGCCTGTTGCAAAAGACATAAATATAAATGGAGATTCCATTTCCTTCCAGGACCCTGGGCATCTAGCCAAACCATTGATTCTGCAGCCCATGCACTGACACATAATTGCATGTCTAGCCATTTCTCCTTCCAAGTAAAGTGCATAACCAGGTGCACTGCCCAATGTTCTATTCACTGGGAGGTTTTCCCTTTGCTACTGTCCTTCATGGATATTCTGGAAAGAGGCTGTGGAGCTGCAGCTGTCCACATTTGGTGGTGTCTGCATATTATGCAAAATCATCTAAAGCCTGGTTCAACTGTCCTCTTCCTCTGTCAACTGATCATAGGGTACTACCCACGAAGCCACAGGTGCAGGCTAGAAGAGAGAAGGCAGTGTAGCCAGAGTAGGGACCATGGGCATTTGGGTCACTTCTTCATGTAATTTACTTCTGCCTTCAGGACTTTCTTGGGTCTGAACCAGTATACAGAACTTCCTTTGGTGATGAAGTATTGTACTGCGTGCCTAACCTTATGGCTTGGTATGTCATGTAACACCCAGTTCATGATAAGTAGCTCAGATAGCATGGATACTTAGTGGCCCATAGTCAAGCATTCAGTTTCTACTAAGGCCTAACAGCTGGCAGAGAGCTGTCTCTCAAAAGGAGAAGAGTTTTCTGAAGATGATGGCAGAGCTTGCTCCAAAATCCTAAAGCCTGTACTATTTGCTTATGGGGGCTGCAAATATTTCCATCTGCTACTAACATTTCAAGCACAGGTTATTCTGAAACACACAATATGATTGAACCATTATTCTATAATTTGAATCTGAGGGGTCCAAGGCTTGAGAATGTCACCTAACCTGATGGAATTCAGGCAGTGCCACATGAAGGCTGAACACACAAACCTAGAGTCAGGGTTATGGGTTCAAATCTCAACCTCTCTTCTGTCTATCTAGAGTGGAAATATCTCCAGACAGACAGAAGAGAGTTTGACCCTGGACAAGTTCTTTGACTCCCAGTGCTTCCTTCCATCAATGTTGGAATGGCAATGATAACGGCAATCCCTTACTGGATTACGGAGAGCTGAATAATCAAATGTGTGGAAAAGAAGAACTCTTCTCATGTGATTAGGTGATGAATAAATATTCATTATGATTGTTGCCTCACTTTAACTTAGCTCTCTACTCAAATACCACCAAATAAAGGCTTCCCTCACCACCTTATAACTTCTGCTAACTTTCGATTTTCATTGTACTGATTTTTCCTCATAGAACTGATCATTACTAGGTATATTAGCAACATACAGATTAAATATTATTTTAAATGTTGCCCCTTTTTTTAATTTTTTTTTTTTAGATTTGCATTCCGATCTTGGGTTTATTCAACACAATTCTTCCACTCTACACAACAAAGTACAAACACAATGTCATCTAAAATGCTACAAAGGTATAAAACTCAAAAGAGAAATTTTATAGAACTGACTGTACAATAAAAGCAAAAAAGAAAAAAAATAAAAGCAATGTACATGTTGCCAAGATAACCTGAAAGACCACCATGAAGGACAGGCACAACCATGGCTGCGTGATGACCCCGCAGAGCTGGCTCTCAACTCACTCGCCAATTTCAGAGTACAGTGGTGGGGTGTGGTGTGTGCATCGGTGCACGGACAGACAGAATCATGAGCAGCAACTACCATGGGTGAGAGGATCTTTGGGGGGCTGTGACCCTTGAAGTCAGAAGAGGCCTCGAGAGGCCAGGCCTAACAGGGTTGGCAGCTGCACTAAAGCCTGGGGCAGCTCCCTTTCCAAAAGGACACTGCCCAGCAACAGCAAGGGCACGGCCTGGCCACCATCCCAGGTCATTGGGGAAGGGAAAAGTGTGCTCCCAGGTAAGCAGGGTCAAACCACCCCCAAGAGCCTCACTTGTCCCTGGTGGCTCTGCCACTGAACTGACTCTTAGAAACCGGAAACGAGTGAGCTTTCTGGCCAGAAAACCGGAGGGAATCTTGACAGGCACACAGCATCCAAACCAACAGCACTTCTGCAGCCGGAGCCCGGCTGGCAGAGGGGTGCTGCCTGCTGCCTGCAAATCCTGCCAGAGTCAAGGGTTTGCTTTCCTACTGGTCTTGCTTTGGCTAGAAAAGTGACAAAACTGAGCTGGGTGGGGTATAAGTTACAGGGGTGAGAGCTTCAGTGGCCTGTTTATCGGGAGGAGTTGGAGCTGGAGCGGCTCCTGTGGCGGCGGCGGCCCGGGGACCGTGATCTCCGGCGCACGGGGGACCTGCGCCTCGTGAGCGGGACCATCTCCTCATCCGTGGGGGAGACCTGCGCCACATAGGCGGTGGTGGCAACATTCTCCTGGGAGGGCTGAATCTCCTGGGGGGTGGCCTAGGCCAGGGGGCCAGCACGGCGGTGGCAGTGATCTCCTGGCCATCAATTTGTCCTCCATCCATGTGCTTCAGCGCCTTCTCAGCTTCATCTGGATTCTCAAACTCTACGTACGCATAGCCTTTGGACAGATGGGGTTGCATCCTTTCCACGGGCATGTCAATCATTTTAATTTTCCCATAGGTGGAAAATATCTCCATGATGTGATCCTTTGTCACATTCCTGGTGAGTCTCCCAATGTGCACTTTGGTGGGCTTAGGAGATGGGCTCCGCCTTTTCCTCTCCTTTTCATCTCTTTTAGGTGGTTTGGATTTGGAGCGGGAGCGCCTCCTGTTGTCGTGTCTGCGCCGAGAAGGACTTGGAGAGCCAGAAGAGCTGCTAGAGCTGGAGCTGCGGGAGGTGCTGGAGCTTCCTGAGCGGCTGGATGCTGAGGAAGAGCTGGAGCCACTGCTTGAGCCAGTGCTGGTGCTGGAGCCTGGGCTGGAAGTCGAGCTGGACCGAGACCTGGTACTGCTGCTACCACTGGAAGCGCTGCGCCTCTTTCGCGTTTTGTCCCGGCCGCGATCCTTCTTACTCGACTCCTTGGTGGCCCCTATATCTTTTGAGCGATCCTTGGACTTCTCATCTGAGCGGTCTTTGCGTTTGGTAGGTGAAGGGGCCCTAGTGCTGGATTTTTTATTATTTTCTTTGACTCCTAGCAAGCTCTTCTTTTTCACTCCTGATAAATCCATTCTCCCCTTCTGAGGTGTTCAAAGCAGCAATGGCGGCCTCACTTATCTGAACTCTCACTTCTAACTTGATTCTGAGAAACGATCCCTAATCGATTGCAATTTACGCCAAAGAGCAGCCTTCTCCAAGAGCCAGTTGGTAAGGAGGACACAGCACACCAATGTGGTCCTGGTTTCCCTGTGCAGTGCATGCCAGGGGTGCTTCAAAATGCTGCTGAAAATATGTTCTGACCCAAGAAAGAAAAGCACCTGGCTCTGAACAGTCAAATGAGAGCCAAGGAGGGCCGAACGCCACCTTTGCTGCTCTTGTCCAGGGGTAAAATGTTTTGCTTTAGAACAGTAAGGTTCTGCAGACACCCAGCAGATAGTGCCTCGACACTGTTTGTGTCCTCGGACAATCAGTGAGTATCATTCAGAGTATAATTTAGAGTCTGGAGCCAGAGGGCCTGGGTTTGATTTGAGGTTTTACTGTGTGATTTTAGACAAGTCACTTATCCTTTCTCAAGTTTCTCATCATCAATATGGTGACAATTACAGTTCCAACCTTATAGTTACCCAGGGCATTAATTAAAGACTCGATAAATGTTAGGAGCAAGAGTTGTATCTCCAAGTCCGGAGGCTCCTTCCCCCACAGACACTTGTCTCCAAAGTTACACGTAATTTCTAAACTCTCAGCTGGGTTCCTGCACCCACCCGCCTTAGGATCACCTGCAGCAGCACTGTCCAATAGAAACCGTGTGAGGAGCCACAAGCATCACCTGAAATTCCTTAGTAGCCACGTCACAAAAATGGGTGAAATTAATTTTTAACATTTGACACATCCAAAATATTATCTTTCCAACATATAATCAACATAAAAATCTAATAAAGGTTTGCTTTTTTCCTAGTCTTCTAAAACTGGTGTGTGTTTTAATATTTCAGTCTTGATTAGCTGTATTTCACATGCTTAGTAGCCACATGTGTCCATTGGCTACTTTGCTGGACAGCACAGACCTAGAGTGGAGGTCACACCCGCAGATTCCAGCCCCATCCCCCCAAGAACCAAAGATCTGCCCGAATGTACTTTGTGAAATCAAACACCACCAGTTATTCTTTTTTTTATTATTATTATACTTTAAGTTTTAGAGTACATGTGCACATTGTGCAGGTTAGTTACATATGTATACATGTGCCATGCTGGTGTGCTGCACCCACTAATTCGTCATCTAGCATTAGGTATATCTCCCAATGCTATCCCTCCGCCCTCCCCCCACCCCACCACAGTCCCCAGAGTGTGATATTCCCCTTCCTGTGTCCATGTGATCTCACTGTTCAATTCCCACCTATGAGTGAGAATATGCGGTGTTTGGTTTTTTGTTCTTGCGATAGTTTACTGAGAATGATGATTTCCAATTTCATCCATGTCCCTACAAAGGACATGAACTCATCATTTTTTATGGCTGCATAGTATTCCATGGTGTATATGTGCCGCATTTTCTTAATCCAGTTTATCATTGTTGGATATTTGGGTTGGTTCCAAGTCTTTGCTATTGTGAATAATGCAGCAATAAACATACGTGTGCATGTGCTTTATAGCAGCATGATTTATAGTCCTTTGGGTATATACCCAGTAATGGGATGGCTGGGTCAAATGGTATTTCTAGTTCTAGATCCCTGAGGAATCGCCACACTGACTTCCACAATGGATGAACTAGTTTACAGTCCCACCAACAGTGTAAAAGTGTTCCTATTTCTCCACATCCTCTCCAGCACCTGTTGTTTCCTGACTTTTTAATGATTGCCATTCTAACTGGTGTGAGATGGTATCGCATTGTGGTTTTGATTTGCATTTCTCTGATGGCCAGTGATGATGAGCATTTTTTCATGTGTTTTTTGGCTGCATAAATGTCTTCTTTGGTATTCCCTACTTAATAAATGGTGCTGGGAAAACTGGCTAGCCATATGTAGAAAGCTGAAACTGGATCCCTTCCTTACACCTTATACAAAAATCAATTCAAGATGGATTAAAGACTTAAACATTAGACCTAAAACCATAAAAACCCTAGAAGAAAACCTAGGCATTACCATTCAGGACATAGGCATGGGCAAGGACTTCATGTCCAAAACACCAAAAGCAATGGCAACAAAAGACAAAATTGACAAATGGGATCTAATTAAACTAAAGAGCTTCTGCACAGCAAAAGAAACTACCATCAGAGTGAACAGGCAACCTACAAAATGGGAGAAAATTTTCGCAACCTACTCATCTGACAAAGGGCTATTATCCAGAATCTACAATGAACTCAAACAAATTTACAAGAAAAAAACAACCCCATCAAAAAGTGGGCAAAGGACATGAACAGCCACCAGTTATTCTTAAGCACTCCAAACACTGAGAACCACTGAGTAAGCGGACGCCTTGCTGGGAGCGGTCGAGTGCTAGAAAGCAAAAGTTGAGGTTCTCTGTTCACCCAAGTTCAGGTACCGGCTCAGGACCTCGGTTACCTCCCCCATCCTCCGGAAAGGTGCGCGTCCAACAGCCAGAGAGAGGAGAGAACAATTAGTTAAATCTCGAGGAGAGGGCGTTTCGGCACAAATCTTCAGAGCACCTTCCCCATTTAAAAGCACATTTCAGGCACAGTTCATGCGGAATCAAGACAAAAAGCCTACTCCACGTTTCTCCTCCAACAACCTTAACCTTCCCGTATCCGCCCCTCTGGGGTAACCCATCAAACTGAGCTCGGCCACCGTGCTCGGTCCATAGTGGGCCGTATCCCCAAGGCCTAGCGCCGATAATTGCACACGGGAGTCCGGGAAACGTTCGCGGAGTACACGTTTGAATTAATGACTCCGAAGGGGGGATCAGCCGACCTTCCACCGCATGCCACAAAGAAACTCCGCGCCCGCCGACACCGGCCCGACACGCCGACCTCGCCGCACCCCGTCCGCGTTCACTCACAACTTCCCCGTCCAGGCGCCGGGCCGCGAGCGCTTCCAGGGCAGGGCCGGGCGTTGGGGGCTTGGGTCTCCGGCCCGGCGGGAGGGCCCCAAGGGCGTAGGTCGCGCTCCCCGCTGGTCTGAGTCCCGCGGGCCTGGCTGGGCCACCGCCGAGCGGACGAAGCACAGGCGCCCTTCCGCTCGCAGCGGCCCTGACCACTTCCGGGCCACTGCCTCGACACCTCCTAATCCGCCCGCCCCGGGCCACACTCTTTCTTCTCGGAGCCCGCACCGCGCTGCCAGGCCACCGCCGCACTGCGGGGCTGAGGAGTGGACCGGCTTCACGATGCGTCCTGCCGGGCAGCCCCCGAAACACGGATGCGGTCGGATTCCGCCCCAAGTTACATCTTCCCGCCGCCACCACCTCCTCCTGCTTTCCTCAGCCGCGGAGGCCGGCGCCGCTCTCTGTTTTAATTTTTTTACCAAATGTAATTCATTTAAATCATTCTACAGATATTAAATGACCACCTACTATGTGCCAGGACCCATTCATGGGACTGGAAATATAACAGTAATTAAAAGGTAAAATTTTGTTCACCTTCTTTTCTGGTGTTCACTTACTGACCTTCACTACCAGGAGCCTGTCTCCATGAGAGTAGGGACTCTGTGTCTTCGATTCATTCCTGAAAACTCAGAACCTAGAACAGTGACTATCCCATAAAGTCAACACTTAGTGAATAAACAAATGAGTGAGTAATATTTTTACCCGGCACATGAAAATTGTCACCAGGGAAGAAAAGAGGAGCAAACCTTGAAGCTCTTTAACACGGAGAGAGCTGGGTAATGGAATGCATCTGAGATTTCCTCCTTATGATTCTGCAGGGTCTGTGCTGTTTCTTAGTGTGGAAAGTGAAAATCAGAGACATTAAACAGCTTCCTCAAGGACACACAGTTAGATGGAAATGGAGTCAGAATTCTAATCCAGGTCTATTTGACCACCAACTCTGCAATTTACCTACTATATCTGTGCAGAAGAGCCCTGAGTTACAGACCAGTAATGAGAAGAAATAGTGAAGGGTTGGCAAACACCTCAGTTACATAAGGAGTTTCTCTAGGCTGTGTGCATCACCCCACACTCCATCTAAAATAGATGTTGGAGATTTTAAACATCTAGGGTTTAGATACCTGAAAAAAATAAATCATTTTAGTGGTTTATGAAAAAAGGAAGAAGAGGAGAAGCAGCAGCAGGAGGAGGTGGAGGAGGAGGAGAAGGAGCAGGAAGGGGAAGAGGAGGGAGGGAGTGGAAAAGAAGAAGAGAAAAAATGAGTAACCAGGCGGACACTTAGTTGGCCTTTTGCTTACATCAGTATTTCATCCTTGGCCACCAATTGCACACTTGAAGTTGTTTACCTTCCTGGAGGATTTCTCAATCGTTCATTGTGAAGGATTCCTAGCCTCTCCTCAGTGGACAGCCAAGAGCCTCCTCTCAGCTGGGAGCCTTCCTCCCATTCACTGCAGTCTCCCTGAACTGCTTCCAGAGCCCAGCTTCTCTGGCCAATGGCCAAGGACTCAAACAGGCACTGTTCTTTCAGCACAGAAACACAGAAACCAAGTGCCTTGGTACAAACAGAAGGCTGCATTCTTTGGCTAGGATCTGGGAGAGATAATTACCCCGCAAGGTCTTCCTCTCATCTAAGCTGTTGTTTAGCTAGACAGCACAACAGAGTTTGTGGAAAGTGCTGCACAAAGGTTTAGTTCATTCATTTGCTGACCCTGTGATGAGTGACGGTGGGCCTCACCTTCCTGAGCTACAGATTTCCTTCTCTGAAAAGGGTCATAGAACTAGATTATCTTTAAATTTCTGAAAAATTCCAAAACATGATAATTTCTCCTAGGTATGAAAGAAGAAAGTTTAAGAAAAAGGGAAATTTTCTTCCTTCTTTGCTTCCTTCCTTCCTTCCCTCCCTCCCTCCTTCCCTCCCTGCCTCCTTCCCTTCCATTCCCTTCCCTTCCCTTCCCTTCCCTTCCCTTCCCTTCCCTTCCCCTCCCTTCCCTTCTCCTCCCTCCTTCCTGTCTTCTTTTTCCTCTCTCTCTCTCTAATGTACCAAGATTTTAAGTAAATAATTTCTGGATGAAATTAGTACCTTGAAATTTTGAAGTTGTCTTGGGTAGAAGCCAGAAAGATATCCTCTAAAAAGCTGTAGACATTTTATTATGCTCCTTACATGATGAAACTTGAGGACTCCTTTGCAGCCACCTTTTCCTCTGTTCATTATTTACAAATCTCATTTCTTGAGATGTCATAGAGGAATTCAGTGATGGGTTTGGTCATGGAAACCTATTTTCCATTTTTCATTTTCCATGCTACACTTGCCACTCGTTTCAGTGGTAGGAGTTGCTAAGTCAGTGAGTTAACCTTGTCTTGGCCTACAGCTGGGGCCTGGCAAAAACTTGTGAAATTGATTTAGAATGTGTTCTGTGGTCTATACCTTATCATTGTAAAAATGGATAATCTTTTTCTTTGAGACAGGGTCTAGCTTTGTCACCCAGGCTATAGCACAGTGGTATGATTGTATTTCACTGCAGCCTCAAACTCCTGGGCTCAAACAATCCTCCTACTTCAGCCTCCTGAGTAGCTGGAACCACAGGCACACACTATCACACCCAGCTGGAGAGGGTTTTTGAAAGTTCATTTACTGATATTTACATACAGGAGAAAACACAAATGAAAGCGAAGCTGAAGACTCTGATTTCATGAGAGATATTGTGAAGTTCTGGGTAGAGAAAGACTTTTGCAGGGTCCAGTGAAAAAGTAGCTCCAAATGGGGCAGAGCCAGTGTCCATATCCCAGCCCCCTTCCTCCTCAGACTTGGAGGCAGTGGGGGCAAGTGGCATGAGGGATAATTGTGCCAAGGTCACCTGGATTCTAAGTTGATTTTGTGTGAGCCGGAAACACACTTTTGTGTGTAAACCCTTTGGGATTTAGGGGTGCTGCTGTTGTAACACAGCCAAAGCTTTACCTGATTGACATAACCCACAGGACAAGGGCAATGAGTAAACTAATTGTAGGCACATGGTATTATCTTTTTGCAAGTGGAAGAAAGAATCAGAAGATGCCGATGAGAGGAAGGACACCCTGCAATCAAGCTAAGAGGGCTCAATATCACTATCCATTTGGATTAAATGTCAGTGTGACCTTGCTTGGACAGAATTAATGTCTTTGGTGTATTCTGTTTCCTTGAAGCTTAGCAATGATTCCTTAGAAGGAAATGGAGGCTGGTGTTTGAGCCCAGGACTGTCTCACACTAAAGCCAATGTTCTTCGGAGCACACAACAATAATTCCTTTTCCCATTTTGCTCTGTTCTGGACTCTGTGCCTGCACATGCATCATTTTAATATATGTATAATTATATCATGTTATGTATTTTATTATCATTGCATAAGAGATAATGGACCTTCCCTACTGAAGACTTTGACACATTCACAGCTTTCAAAACAACACAATAATAACTAGTGTTTGAAATACTTCACAGTTGGTCCTTCTATAAACAAAATTCTGTGGAGTTTGAAAACTCTTAAGCTCTTTTTCCATAGCTATGGGGGCTGGTAGAACTGAAAGGGTTTCAAATGTAGAGGAATTTTTACTTTCTTGGCAATCTCATAATTCAAACAACTTTAAGTTTTAAATGTCACACTTGTGATGTACTATAGGTAGTCATTAATAAACATGAATGGGTTTTTGAGGTTCAGAAAACTGGCAGCAAATAAAGGGATGGAAACATTGGTGCAGAGAGCAGGTGCATGCTATAGGGAGCTCCACTTTCCTTGCTCGCTGACATTTGCACAGAGTTAAGGTCAGCCATGTTGGCTGTGATCTTCACAGCCAGCAGGGGAGTTTTCAAAAAGTAAAAGGCTCCTGGTGTCATTCCCCACTTCCACACCTTGGTGGCTGCCCATTGGTAGAAGGTAATTTTGCTTTTTTTGTTTCTTGGGTTTTATTTTCAATGTGGCATTCAAGGCCTGTTGCATGCCTGGCTCAACTTAACCTTTACTGTCCTCTTTCCCCGCTCTTCTGTATGTTGGGCTGCAGTTCAAGCGACAGGGGTGCTAGACACACTAGCCTGCATTCCCAAACAGGCCATCCCTTTTCACATCTCTGTGCCTCACTCAAAACATTTTCCTCCTCTTGCTTCCCAGCAATATCTTATGTGACTTTCAGAGCCCACCTAACACATCACCTCTTGGGATTGACTTCCCCTGGTATTCTACAATAGAAGAACTCAGCACATCTATAACATCCACCAAGCACTTGACTCTCATCTGTAGGGAAGTCTTTACCATTCAGTGTCATTGCCCCTACTGGGTCTGGGTCTATAACCAGGTACAGAGCCCAGCAGCTATGCCTTCACCACCTTGTTTTGTTGAACTTTACACAGCACTGGCTCATAGTTGGTACTCAACAAATGTTTGTTGAAAGAACATTTAGATAGTTGATAGATAGATCAGAGATACTGAGGTTCCTCTACCTTCCTTAATTTAATATTTTCTTTCTCCACATTGAGCAGAAGACTCGCTTGTAAGTCCAGTGGTGTACTGTAGGGCAATGGGAACAGTCTTCCTGGGGTGCAGGAGATGAGGGGTGTAGTGTTTGCGTAGTTTAAAAACAGTAATAAAAACAATTAAAAGTGGGCGTACTTTTTGTTATTACCATGCACTTGTAATGCTAATCAATGTCACTGATAAAATATCCCCCTCTTCAGGCCATTCCTGCCCTCCACCCCTCCTGGTTAGGCCAGGGTCAGGATCTCTCATGATTTCCTCCCCTATGCAGACTCTTTCTATCCTGCAACATGCTTCTGTAGGGCTTCTCCTAGAGATCATTCATCCATTCATTCCTTTAACAAATGTTTATACAGTTATTAATACAGAGCAGCATTGCTAGACAAAGATGAGCACAAAAGAGGTGCTCTTCCTGTCTTAGAGCTTGAATTGCATTTGGGGGAGACAGAAAATAAAATGAGTATGTATCACACGCACACAGATACACACACGTACACACACTTTGGGGTGGTAATTGTTTGAGAACAGTAGCCCAAGATGATGTGATCCTGATGGAGGAGGGGTGCCTTCAGAAGGGTTTTCAGTGGCATCCATTGTGTCTGTGGTGGAGCAGAGTGAGCTGAGGTATGAGTGATGAGAAGCGGCCAGAGATGTGAAGAGCAGGAATAATATTCGCAGCAGAGAGAAGAGCAACTGTGAGGACATAGGGTGGCAAACAGGTGTTATAGAAAAACACCTGCCAAATACTCACAAGGGCAACAGGTATTATGTTTCTGCTGTCTTTTAAATCCTATACTTAGACCTGTCTCTTCAGTTCACCTGTTGATATGGTTTGGCTGTGTCCCCATCCAAATCTCATCTTGAGTTATAGCTCCCATAATCCCTACGTGTTGTGGGAGGGACCCGGTGGGAGATAATTGAATCATGGAGGTGGTTTCCCCCATACTATTCTCATGGTAGTGAATGAGTCTTACAAGATCTGATAGTTTTATAAGGGGAAACCCTTTTCACTTCATTCTTATTCTCTCTTCCCTGCTGCCATGTAAGATTTGCCTTTCACCTTCTGCCATGATTATGAGGCCTCCCCAGCCACATGGAACTGTGAATCTATTAAACCTCTTTTTCTTTATTAATTACCCAGTGTGAGGTATGTCTTTATCAGCAGCATGAAAATGAACTGATACACTTGTGCTCTGTAAACTCTCCTGATTTTTTACCTGGAGACAGGGTGAAACCTGGCAAAAAGATGGAATGTGTTTTATCCCAGTACCTGTTTTGATGTGGCTGACTCTTGTTGGCGGTAACACTGGGCATTTTGACACAGATGGAGGGTTCTCTGTCTCTCCTCTCAATTGTCATCCCTGGTTCTCCATCACGTGGTCCAGATGTGCAAATGATAGGGCTCCAATAGCTCTCCATCCCCTCTTATCAGTATTTCATTTTTGGAGTATGGTTCATGTCGTCTGGTGCCTTAATTCAACAGATAAAGCAACTGAAGCTCAGAGAAACTGAGTTGCTGACACGGTGTCACATAGCTATGTAGTGATATGCTTGAGTGCATAATATGTATCACCCTTCTCTAAACACAAAGCATATGCTGAACATTGTGAAAGTCACTTTACATAGACCATCTTTTCTCAAAAGTCTTAGATGTTAGAGAAAAAAAAATGTGGTGAGGGAGCCTAATTAAATGGCTTCTTATCAGGCATTTCCATAAGAAAATCTCCTTCTCCTTTCTGTATCTCATGTTATCTCCAGATACATATACTTTTCAAAATATGTAGGTCCATTTTTATAGGTGCTTTTGAGGACAATGCTATGGAAATATTGTGTTTTTGCTTTGATGTTTTGCAAGCGTCAGACCCATCTACATAACATCTTGCACAGCAGGCTACACTTTATAACGATTAATACCCCAAGGCTGTGGGTCAGTAATCATTTGTGTAACTGATTGAGCATTAGCTAAGACCACAGACAGTGCCAGAGAGGGTGGAACTGGAATATTAGTGGGATACGCTTTGACAACCGCTAACCAGCTGCAAGCTGAAAATTCTCCTCCTGTGCCTGCTATGCTGTTTGTTCTCTTCAGTTTGAAAAGTTAAAAATGAAAGGGCTGTCTGGGCGACCTTAAGAAATATATGACTAGAGTAAAAAGACTTTCACTGAGGCCCATTGTGCTAGAAGCAGGTGGGAAAAGTTTATACTCTCAAAAGCTAAAATAATTACTAAGTAAAGGTATGGATAATTACTCAGAAACTCTAGGAATATTTTACAGGTAATTGTGATGTAAGTGAATGAATTTCACCTATCAAATTTATTTATATATATGTATATATACATTTTATAAATATGTAGGGTTTAACACTGATGAGGATCTATCAATTTGCACATGAACTTGAATCTCAAGTTCAAGTGGTGAAAATATTCAAGAAAGCAACTGAACCATATGTATCAAGGTCCTTAATGGGGTGTATTATCTTTCGGTGAATAATTCTACTTCAAGAAATCTGTTTTTAGGAAATAACAATACCTGAAGGAAAGATGTATGAACAAATATTTTATTAAATGATAGTGTAAAGTGAGACTGAAAGCAACTGAAGTATCTATTAAAAACATATATATGCTCTTATATGCCTTAAAATTATATATACAGTTGACCCTTGAACAACATGAGGATTGAAGGCACCAACCCCCAGTGCAGTCGAAAATCTGAGTATAACTTTTGATTCCCCAAAACCTTTACTACTAATAGCCTACTGTTGACCTGAAGCCTTACCAATAACATAAACAGTCGATTGACATATATTTTGTATGTTATATGTATTATAGATTGTATTCTTATAATAAAATAGGCTAGTGAAAAAAATACTAGAAGAAAATTATAAGGAAGAGAAACTTATTTACTATTTATTCAGTGGAGAATTGGACCATCATAAAGGTCTTCATTCTGTTTGTCTTCACGTTGAGTAGGCTAAGGAGGAGGAGGAGGAAGAGGAGGGGTTGGTGTTACTGTTTGAAGAGTGGCAGAGGCAGAAGTGAAGGAAGCAAAAGGTGAGGCAGGAGAGACAGGAACCCTCAGTGTAACTTCACAGAAATACAACCTAATTTCTATTTGATATTTCACTTTTTCATTTCTCCATGAATATTTCTATACAGTCACAGTCCTTCTTCTGTCATTTGCTTTAGTTTCAGTGCCTGCATCACAGAAGGGTTCATGTCATAAAAAGAAAACAGAAGCGATCTTGAATAACCAAAACTCTTCTTCCAGATTATCTAATGTCAATTTGTTTTCTGGCACTGTTTTTGTTGTTGTTGTTGTTGTTTGTTTGTTTGTTTTGTTTTTTTCCATCTTCTTCCTCATCATTAGGCACTGGTTTGGGAGCACTCAGGTCCATCGATTCATCTCTTGTTAATTCCTCTGGTGTGGTGACTATTAGCTCCTTTCTCCAAGATCCATATAGTGAAACCCTTCACAACTGTCACCTCCCTTCCTTTGCCATATTCACAATCTCTTTCATGACTTCCTGGACTGTCTCTGTCATAAATCTTGTGAAGTCAAGCACAACTTCTGGACACAGTTTTCCCCAGCAGGGATTTATTGTCTCAGGTTTTCATGGCTTTTCTCATAGCAACGATAGTATAATTCTTCCAGACTTTCAGAATGTTCTGTGTCAAAGTTCCCTTCCACAGTGTTGGCAACCTTTTCCATAGATCACTGTGTGTAATGAGACTTAAAGGTTTGTATGGCCCTGGATCTAGAGGCTAAACTAGGGATGTTGTGTTTGGAGGCAAATAGATCACTTTGGCACCACAATCAGCGTTTAACTCAAGAGGTTTCAGATGGTCAGAGGCATCATACAATTTCAAAAGAACTTTATGACAGTCCTTTACTAGCAAGGTATTTCCTGACTTTTGAAACAAAGCATCGAAGGAACCAGTCCAGAGAAAGGGTTCTTGTTGTCCAGACCTTACTGTTACACAACCAAAAGACTGTTGGCACTTCTTATAGGTCCCATAGTGTTTCCAAGATTTATGGTATTGCATAAAACACAATGAAAAATATGCAAGAATCGTAAAAGATCACTTTTTACTGTGATTTGCAATTTACTAGAGAGACAAACTGCTCAGGGGATATGATTAGTGTAACCCAGCATTTTAAGCTGATACTGGTAACACATGAGCTTGACTTAATGGCAACAGGAGGTGGCCACAAAATTATTACAATGGTACAGTATTACTACTGTTAATTATATGCAGTTATAACTTAATACTGCATCTTTACATTTGTTTGCCTTTCTCTTGATTGCAAATGGTGCCATGGTTTGTCTGTGTGTGCATATATTTTGCAAATTTTTAACTTTTCATAATAGACACATGTATCTTATAGGAGTAAATGATAAAATAGACTAGTATTTACATATATTTATGATTCATGACATAGTTACCCTTTCTTAATTGTTTTCAGTATTTCTAGGTGATGCGATTGGTCTGTGAGTTTTTTCAAATTGTCACTTCAAATCCCTCCCAAAATTTCCAATATATTTATTGAAAAAGATCTATGTATCAGTGGACCACCACAGTTGAAGTCCATGCAGTTCAAGGCTTAACTGTCCTGCTTGAATGTTATGCAAGCATCAGGCCCATCTGGCATAGTGTCTAGAACAAATCTTGATCCAGAGAAAACAGTCTACAACCATTAATATTCTAAGCCTCTGGGTTGGAATATCATTAATCATTTGTGTAAGTGATTGAACATTAGCCAAGACCACAAACAACACCAGAAAGGTTGAAATTGGAACATTAACAGGGTTTGCACTGATGACAATATTTTGCTGACCCAGGTGTGGTTATTTAGAGATTCTTATACAGTTCATGGTACTAGAGATTGATAATTGTTTAAATGTTTTGATACCTATGGTTAATTTCTGAGAATAAAACCCAAAGGAGGAAAATGAAAACAAAGAGCAACAACAGAAAGTCTTACTTCCAAGTATATACATTGTTAACATTTATAATAGTCAAGCTTATAAACAAATCAAATATCAAGTTTTGTTTTATGTAACATAACTTACATAACAAATCAAATTATAAGACAAGGTTAAGTAACTTGTGGCATAGAAACACAATGGTGTATTGTATAATCTTTATGTGCACATGGAGTTTTTTTCTTTCCAGAAAGTTACATAAAATATTGGAGAGTATTTTAATGTTAGTTGAAAAATATAGTGCAAAAAGGATACAATTATAACAGATAAAAATATTATTCTGTGCACTAAGACAATATGTTATTCAAAACACAGTTAACTGGGTGGGTTTGTGTGGTGGGGCTGCAGATTTCTTTTTTCTTTTTCCATCCTGCCTTCTCTTCCTCTCCCCACACAGGTTCTTTGTCAGTCATTAGAAATGAAAATGTCATAACATTAAAGATGTATAGTGTGTCTTTAGAGGAAATAAGCAACAGTAAATTAAGAACACATAAAGGCTATCAGTGCTTTATCAATACCCCATTCACCACACTCATAGAGAGCAGCTAGCATTACAAAGGAATTCACAGAGAGAGTGTGCTCTCCTAAGAGGTGATGAGGACTGAAAATAAAAATAGACTATTAAAAGACTTAGAAAAATTTTTGAATGAAAGGTGTAAAAAAGATTGTTGAGCTCAGCTAGATATTTACAAAAAACACTTAGCTATTGAATTTGATTTTCCACAAAATGCCTCTCAAAATCATTGTCACAAAAGCAACAGACTGGAAAGTAGCAGTGTCCAGATTTTTTGGTTTCTATTAAGTTCTGCCCTGTGGATTCGAAGAGCTGTTATTTGAAGAAATGGGTAAGACCATCTCTGTATGACTCCAAGTGGCTGCATCACCTCTCTAAGGAATATAATTTTATTAATTTAAAGCAGTCTGTGGCAGTGAGGATACCAACAGGAAATACAACAAATTTAAATTGAGATAATTTGGGATTAACTCATTAAGGAACTAACTACAAAGGTATGAATGGGCTATAGTGGAACCCCAGCTCAGCTAATAAAAGAAACAGAGTGGGAAAGACAGTTGCTAGCACTCAGTGGTTTGAGAGTGGTAACTTCAATCAGGGCTACACCTGGGACCCATGGAAATAAGTAGCCTGATTTCCCCCCTCCCACCTGCCAATATCCTGGAGGATGCTGGCTAAATCCATGGGTCAAACTCAATTGGAAGCAAAAATGTAGTCCTGTCTATCAAATGATGGGCATTTGGGATGATTCCATGTCTTTGCTATTGTGAATTGTGCTGCAATGAACATAGGCATGCATGTATCTTTATATAGAATGTTTTCTATTTTGGGGGTTATATACCCAGTAAGAGGATTGCTGGGTCAAATGGTATTTCTGCTTCTGGATCTTTGAGGAATTGCCACACCATCTTCCACAAAGGTTGAACTAATTTACACTACCACCAACAGTGAAAAAGCATTCCTTTTTCTCCACACCTCACCAGCATCTGTTGTTTCTGGACTCTTTAATAACTGCCATTCTGACTGGCATGAGATGGTATCTCATTGTGGTTTTTGTTTGCATTTCTCTAATGATCAGTGATGGACACATGGTGAGGAACAACACACACTGGGGCCTGTTGGGGGTGGCAGGGGAGGGAGAGCATCAGGAATAATAGCTAATGGATGCTGGGCTTAATACCTAGATGATGGGTTAATCTGTGCAGCAAACCACCATGGCACACGTTTACCTTTGTAACAAACCTGCATATCCTGCACATGTACCCTGAAACTTAAAATAAAAATTGAAGAAAAAAATAAAAATAATGTAGTCCATAGAAATCAGCCTCCTGGAAGAAAGCACAGGGTGCTGAAGAAGGATCCAGAGAGCCAGACAGAAGGTGGCCTGAACACAGCCCAAACAAGGAGGAGACAACCCCACAAACCAGTATGCTTTTCATCATTACCATTGGTGAAAAGAGGCTGAAGGATCATTTCTTTGGGAAAGCTAAACTGTATTAGTTTGTTTTCATTGGGGCTGATAAAGACATACCCAAGACTGGGCAATTTACAAAAGAAAGAGGTTTAATTGGACTTTCACTTCCATGTGGCTGGAGAAACCTCACAATCATGGCAGAAAGCAAGGAGGAGCAAGTCAGGTCTTACATAGATGGCAGCAGGCAGAGAGAAAGAGCTTGGCAGGAGAACTCTCTCTTCTTAAAACCATCAGACCTTGTGAAACTTATTCACTATCACGATAACAACACAAGAAAGACTTGTCCCTATAATTCAGTTACCTCTCACCAGATCCCTCCCCCAACATGTGAGAATTCAAGATGAGATTTCGGTGGGGATACAGCCAAACCATATCATAAACAGAGCATGGTGTTTAGACCAGATGGCTTAACATTTTCCAGTTAATTCTAAAACTTTGTAATTCTGAGGTACCTCAACTAAACTAGGGACAAATAAATAACCAATGCAATTATAATTGCATATTATGGTCACAAACTCAAGTCAGGAAAATTGAGCTCTTTATCCCTTTTATAGAGCAATAACCTTTTCTAGCATCCACACTGATTATCTCTGGAACACTTTTACAAAGCAATAAAACCAATGGTATATTTAATTGAAGTATGGGTGTTGATGATCAGCAAGCACAACCTGGGATGAATATGTAATGAGAGCTCTTTTCATGTGGCACTCAAAGATCAGGATGTATAAGAAATACATTTTAATAAGAACTAACATACATTAAGTGCTCATATGTGCCAGGCATGAGCCATGAACTTTATATTAATTCATTTAATCTGGCCAAGAAGCTCTTTAAATTACACACTTTTGTTGCTCTTTCTTTACCTATGAAGGGAAGCAGCTAGGGAAATGTGCTACTCAGATCTCTTGCAATAGGAGGCATATTTTGCTTCTAGTCTTACATGCTGACCCTTGAAATCCATTACCATGATTGTTGAAACCACGCTTCCTGAAGACTGCCCCCAGACCAGTTACTGAGCACAGCAGGGCACTCCATTCCCAGTCCAGGTAGAAGCAGGACTGCTTGAATGGCTTTGGCTCAAGCTCTTGAGCTCTATGAGCCTGGCCAAATCTTTCTTGAAACTGTGCTACAGCTGAACATCCTTCCTACTCAAGACTTTTTCTTTCTCTCTCTTCTTTCACAGTTGTCAGACCCATATAGAGATCTGACAGTTCCCCCACCCTTCCCTCCCTGCTACAGACTGAATTGTGTACCTCCCCTCCCCAACCCATATTGAAATGTTGAACCCCTAACAGGCAGTGTGATTGTAGTTGGAGATAGAGTCTTTATGAGATAATGAAGGTTAAATGAGTTCATAAGAGTGGAACCTTAATGGGATAGGACTGTGGCCTCTCTTTCTCTCTTTCTCTTTACCATATGAGGACTTGGTGAGAAGGTAGGCGTTTGCAAGTTAGGAAGAGAGTTCTCACCAGAAACCAAATTGGCTGGCACCTTGATTTTGGATTTCCCAGTTTCCAGAAGTGTGAGAAAATAAATTTCTGTTGTTTAAGCCACCTGGTCTATGGTATTTAGTATGGTACCAAAAGCTGACTAAAACACCCTTCTAATAAATGTCTTATGTGTTTAATCACATCTTGGCACTGGTTCTCAGCGGACCTGAACAAAATGCATGCACCATCAGAAGTCCTAGGTGTTCGCCTAAATTCACCAACCTTGGGGGTGGCAAGGCTGAGGTGCAAACTCAGGCAATGGAAATCATGAGTCTCCATCTGCTTCCTCTCTAAGCTGTGTTGCCTCTTGAGTTATTCCGGAGCTTAACTTGCCTAGGAACACTTTTTTTTGGAACACCTTCTCTCCCCATTTAAGCAAAGCATTTCAGCTTTTATCATTTTTTTCCCCCGACTTGAAGTCAGACAGCTGTTGTATCCTGAGACTTCTTCACTCCAGCAAAACTTGCCTCTGGTCTTTTATTTAATTCCGTATGGTGGCAAGGGTTTAGACGCCTCCTCACTGTCACTCACCTGGACAGATGAGTTAGACAGATGTGCATGTAAATGGGCTCCTGCAGTTACCAGCTGTGAGACCTCAGACGCCTTGACGGCCCTGAGCCTTTGTTTAATTATGTGAAAAAGTGAGAATTAGCCATTCTTGAGTCATGAGTCACTCGGAGGACTAAGCGAGTTCACATTTAAGGACTGAGGACATTAGCTGGTACATAAAGACCATAAATAATATATCCCGGCCAGGCACAGTGGCTCACACCTGTAATCCCAGCACTTTGGGAGGCCTAGGCCGGCGGATCACGAGGTCAGGAGATCGAAACCATCCTGGCTAACACGGTGAAACCCCGTCTCTACTAAAAATACAAAAAATTAGCCGGGCGTGGTGGCGGTCGCCTGTAGTCCCAGCTACTCAGGAGGCTGAGGCAGGAGAATGGCATGAATCCGGGAGGCAGAGCTTGCAGTGAGCAGAGATAGCACCACTGCACTCCAGCCTGGGCAACAGAGTGAGACTCTGTCTCAAAAACAAACAAACAAGCAAAAAAAACCACACGCAAAAAATGCCCCTCCTATATGGGTACCTCTTTTGATTTATTTGAATCAGTTGCTTGTAAGTTTGTTTCCCAGAAGTGAATGGAACTACTCTCACTTGCAGTGGTAACTTTTCTACTCCCTCCCTGAGATTTCCGAAGAACAGACAGGAAATTCCATTCAGAAGCTTTGCCTGGTTTGACATTTCCCCATATGTTCCTGTGGGTCAAGAGAAAAGGTTCTGATGTCCTAGCTTGGTTATCTGGATCCTGGAATTACTCATGAACTTTATCGTCAGTTGTTGCCACTGCCTATGTCTGAAGCTGCCTGAAGGGGAGAAGAATGAGTCAAGGAGGTCATTCTTTGGTACTACGATTTGATCTTCAATGAAGCATACTTCGTTTTCAACTATTTCTAATTGTTCTTTGCTTAAACCCGTCATGGAAAGTTAAAGAACAAATTCCTGTTGTTGTTGTTGCTGTTTTTGCCATGTTTAAAATTGAATAATAAAGTCAGGGTTCTAGTCTCAGAACAGAATGGTCTTTACCTTGAAGTGGGTAAAATTTGGTTCTACTGCTAATTAGCTGTGTCACTTTAGACAATTTTCTTAATTGCTCTGTGTTTGGTTTCTCCAATTGGAATCAAGAATGATTTTCCTTTCTTGGGACTTATTGTGAGGATTAAATGAAATCATGAATGTAAAGGTCCACATTGCTGATGTTCAGAAGTACCTAAATAAATGATCATGTGTGAGCCTGATATTTTAATTAAGTTGCTGTGCTCACCGTCTCTGCTGTGTTCCACATTATAAGTCCTCAATGATCCTCAGGGTTTTCAAAATCTTCTAGTAGAAAATTTCCATCGTTTTATTTATTTCTAAGGAAGTATAGATGACCCCTGGGAAGTTGGCAGTCCCACCTATGACTAATATTATTGGTAGACCTTGTTATAGGAGTGTTATTATGTTGTTTTGTTTTGTATTTTTGTTTAAAGATTTTTTAATTTTTTCCATTGAATCTAGGTTCTGTTGAGAAATCATATTTAAGGCCATGTGATACTCCTCTGGCTCTGTTTATTTCCTTGCCTATTTGGTCTTCAAATGACTCCTTTGAAGTATGCCAGAACACCTGGAAAGTGTCATTGAATGGTCCCTTGGTTATTACCTGAATTATACAATCCATCCAGCAGGTACCATTTCCTGTTGCTATAAATTCTGGAAGTATTATACTATTCTCTTAAGGACAATGAATCTTATTGTTTTCTTAAAAGGAGTATTGTTGAATATTTTGTTATTCCTAAAAACCCTTTTTTAAAATTATTGTTCTCCACTTCACTTTCTTTTTTTTTTTTTTCTTTCTTTTTCTTCTTTCTTTGAGACGGAGTTTCACTCTTGTTGCCCAGGCTGGAGTGCAGTGGTGTGATCTTGACTCACTGCAACCTCCACCTCCCAAGTTCAAGCGATTCTCCTGCCTCAGCCTCCTGAGTAGCTGGGATTACAGGCACCCGCCACCACAGCTGGCTAATTTTTTGTATTTTTAGTAGAGATGGGGTTTCACCATGTTGGACAAGCTGGTCTCAAACTCCTGACCTCAGGTGATCCACACGTGTCAGCCTCCCAAAGTGCTATGATTACAGGCATGAGCCACCATGCCTGGCTCCACTTCCCTTTTTAATGGGCCTTTGGGAATGACAAGCTCTGATGTCAACAAGTACATGGACACAATGCATCATAATTTCTTGATAATGCTAGGCTTCTTTGGGGTCGGGGGGCAATCTTGGACTAGGTGACTGCATCTCACAGTGAGATGGGCCCATGACTGAGGTAAAAGGGTGCTGTGAAGTAGCACAGCAATGGATTGCTTTCCTGAACCATAAGTTTGTGCTAATGGCTTACATACTATAATATGCCATTATAGTATGCATGAGAAGAGGAGCAGCCTAGAATAGAGTAGATGTGTTTCCACTCAAGAACAAGGTCTATCTGGATACTGCATACTATAGTATGCCATTTTATACTTCTTTTCTGCATGTGGCTCCCGCTGAAAAGACAAACTAAAAGTTAAATAAAATATTAATTTTGGGATCCTGAGAAGAATCCATAAGTGTCAGCTCATGCCTGTGTCATTCTGACATCCCTACCCCAGAGTGGACCCTAGGACATCCTATTCAGAATCAGACTTATTCCTGTGTCTAAGCTATTTCTGCTGAAAGCAAGAAAGATGTGAGCAGACTCAGCCCCCTTCTCAAGTGGGAGTCTAGCAGTGCGGCAATGAGCCTGCAATTCCGGCTTCATCACTTGGTAACCATTTGAACTTGGGCAAGTTACATAACTGCTGCTGTAGTCTGTGTTCTTCCCAAAATTTATGTTGATACCCAGTCCCCAATATAGTGATATTGGGAAGTAAGATCTTTGGCCAATGATTAGGTCATGAGGGTGGAGCCTGCATGAATAGGATTAGTGCCCTCATTAGAGAGGTTCCAGATAGATCCCTCTACTTTCTTCCATGTGAGGTAACAGTGACAAAATAGCCATCTATGAACAAGAAAGTAGCCCCTCAGCAAACATGAAACCTGTTGACACTTTGACCTTGGACTTCCTGGCCTCCGGTACTGTGATACATAAATTTTTGATGTTTAAGCCACCCAGTATCATGTTGTGTTATAACAGCCTAAATGAACAAAGACAACTTCTCTGTGCCTCAGTTTTCTTAGCGGTAAAATGAGAATGATAATACCCATTTCAATGGTTTATTTTGAGGAAAAACTAGGGTATGACATGTGAAGTGCCTAGCCATAATAAGCCCTTAATAAATTTAACCTATCACTATTATGACATTTTTTCCTCTCCCCAGATAGACCTTGTTCCTGAATGGAAACCCATTTACTCTATTCCAGGCTGCACCTGTTCTCATACAAAGCACAATCACTGACATCCAGAGTCAGGCTACACGGAGTCATCCTTAGTCTCACAGCATCTTAGCGACTTAAGAAATCAATTGCATCTCCAACTTACTTTTCTCATCTGTAAAAGGGGGTCTAATGTCATTAGAGGTGTTGTAAAGATTACATCAGCCAATCCATGTTAAATGTTTAACACAATCTGGCCGGGCACGGTGGCTCGCACCTGTAATCCCAGCACTTTGGGAGGCCGAGGCGGGTGGATCACGTGATCAGGAGATCGAGACCATCCTGGCTAACACGGCATGAAACCCCATCTCTACTAAAAATACAAAAAAATTAGCCAGGCGTGGTGGCAGGCACCTGTAGTCCCAGCTACTCGGGAGGCTGAGGCAGGAGAATGGTGTGAACCCGGGAGGCAGAACTTGCAGTGAGCCGAGATCGCTCCACTGCACTCCAGCCTGGGCAACAGGGCAAGACTTTGTCTTAAAAAAAAAAAAAAAAAAAGCAAAAAACAAACAAACAAAAAAACTGTGCACATATACTTAAAAGTTCTGAAAGAACAATGTATTGGGTCTGCTCATTTAAGAATCCCATCTGTGTCCACCAGCTGATGTTAATCATTTTACTCGTAAAGCAACTTACTAATTCATTCACTAAAATTCTTTTTTGTTGTTGTTTCTGTTTTTGCTTTTTACAGGCCACTGCTCTGAGAAGTGGGGCCCTCACTTTTTTTTTTTTAATGGAGGAGAGTGTTTTTCTTCAAACAAAGACTCATGGCAGGCATCACTACTTCTGTTCTTACTGCTTTCCATAGAACATCAAAATTCATCTAAGGGCATTAAATACATTTAAATGTTAAAAAATGGAACTTTACCAAATAAATATTCATAAAGTGCAATTTACATAATGAAAATCTGTGCTTAGTGAATACATATAAAATAAAACCTCATTGAACAGGTACAGAATTTAGCCAAGTTATAAAATTCATTAACCAGTGAACATACTCATCCATTAACAAATTAATCATCTTTCTCTACTTTGAAAACGAGTTCATATCTGAATGGCTATTTATACAGATCCTTCCTCACAGAAGACATTAATATAGGAACATTGAACGTGGAGGGAAGAAAAGTGGTAGCTAATATATTTTTCTTTTTTTGTTTAACAGCATAATGATATGCTGAGTCTTCAGTGAAGACCCCAACATAAATTGTGCAATAGGTGAAAGATGCAACCTTTTAATTTTGTTTTTTCTATTTTTGTGCATTTTTAACATTTAATAAATGTCAGTGAACATGTGTAATTTTCACATGAATCCTGGTGGGGGTAGGAATCATTAAACCATTTTACAGACAATGACCCTGAGACTTAGAGAGGTTTTATCGGTTTAAGCAGGATTATCACAAGTAGATCTCAGAGCAGGGACTTTATTCCAAGGGTTGTCTGATTCAGAAGTCTGTTTTCTTCACCTACACCCTGGCAAGCAGCAATATTAACCTTGGTAACAGCCATAACTGATAAATGTTAGCTGAACTTTAAAAACAAATTCCTCTTTCAGTTGTTTGCTACGTTCACACACTCGCTGCCCAAATCTGCTATATGTGATTCCATCCTTGCAATTTTACTGTCCTCATCTCATGAGCAAGAATATGGTACTTAGCCCTCAGCAAAGCACTAATATGAACATGGTTTTATCACACTAGGATTTCTTTAAGTTACAGTTAAGGGAAGCCCAGAGGCCGTTTTCCTTAATACTAGCTAGAGTCAATCAAGTTCATTTCCTTGGAGAGAAGCAATGCATTCATTTAAGGAAACTGAAGGAGACTGTGGGTCATAGAAATTCAGAGCTTAGTATGTCACATATTCTCTCCCCTCATTTCCTCAGAGCTCAGGAAGCACACACCCTCTTTCTTATAATTTTTATTAACTGCTTTGAGTAACCTGGGGTAAAGCACAGTGTTTAAAGCTCAAATAACACCTGCTGTGAGCTGAATTATGTCTTCTCCCAAATTCATGTTTCGAAGTTCTAACACCTAGTACTTCAGAATGTGAAGTTATTTGGAGATAGAGATTGCAACAGAAGTAATCAAGTTATAGTGGGGTCCTTAGGATGGGTCTTGATTGAGTGATTGGTGTCCTTATAAAAAGGGGGGATTTGCACACAGAGACCCACATAGAGGAAAGACAATGTAAAGAGATGCAAGGATAAGGTGCCCATCTACAAGCCAGGGAGACAGGCTTGGAACTGATCCTTTCCTCATAGCCTTCAGAAGAAATTGATGCCACCCACACGTTGTTCTTGAACTTCCAGCCTCCAGAACTGAGAGACAGTGACTTTCTGTTGTTTATGCTACTCGGTGTGTGTTGCCTTGTCATGGCAGCCCTAGAAACTCATAGTTCAAGACTCATGGATCTTGCCCCATCTGCCCTTCCCTGTCCCGATCCGGTCTCTTTCTCCTCCACTCCCCAAACATAAGGTGTGTAGATGTCTGCGTTGTCTTCCACTTCCACTGACAGCCCCTCCTAACACTGAGCTTGTCCTTGTGCAGGCTTCTTGTAAATACCTGTGGGATGGATTTAACTCGCAAGGAGCACAACTGGAGTGAGGCATCTTTAAGAAATTTATTGAAAGTCTGCTGGCCTGTCCTAGGTCACACTTCAAATGATGAGTTTGCTAATTAGAGGCAGAAAACTAGTCACTCTGCATCCTAGAAAACAGTATTAAAAATGACTCTAGGAAAAGTGATTAACACTCTTCTGTTCTCCAAGTGGCTGTGCCTAAGTGATAGTGGAGGAGAGAATGTGGTAGGATTAGTTCAGGCGAAACTTACCTCCTTGAACCTCAGAAAATTATGATTTCTAGAGTGACTAAATGTTGGGGGATTGATAAAACTTGGCTCATTAAAGCCTTTAAATCTGGAATTATAAATATGCTTGGTAAAGTTTTTTTCTTAGTGATAAAGCATATTTTCCTGCGTTCTAAGACAGGACACTTGAAAAATTATCCTTATTTTTGTGATATTTTGGGGGATCATTATATATATCATTATGCTGCATTGAAATGCTGTTTAATTTCATGAGAAAAGGGAACTCTTACATGATGTTGATGAAAATGTAAATTAGTACAGCCATTATGAAAGTCAGTATGGAGATTCCTCAAAAAATTAAAAATAGAACTACCATATGACTCAGCAATCGCAACACTGGGTATATACTCAAAGGAAATGAAATCAGTATATCAAAGAGCTATCTGCACTTCCATATTTACTGCAGTATTATTTGCAATGGCCAAGATATGGAAACAACCTAATTATTCATTAATGGATGAATGGATAAAGAAGATGTGGTACATACGCACAATGAAGTACCAATCAGCAATTAAAAAAAATGAGGAAATCCTGCCATTTGTGACAACATGAATGAACCTAGAGAACCTCATGTTAATTGAAATAAGCCAGTCACAGCAAGACAAAGACTGCAAGACCTCACTCATATGTAGAATCTAAAAATGTTTGTCTCGTAAGAGTAGAAAATAGAATAATGGTTAGCAGAGGCTGACTGGTTAGGGAAAAGAAAAGTTTGAGGAGATGTTAGTCAAAGAATACATATATACATTCAGATAAGAGGAATAAGTTCAAAAGATATATTGTACAGCATGGTGACTATAGAAAATAATACATATTATACTCTTGAACAATGTTAAGAGAGTGGATATTAAGTGTTCTCATCACAAAAATAATAGCTATGTGAGGTAAAACATTTGTTAATTAGCTAGATTTAACCATTTACAAAGTATACATGCTACAACACATCACGTTTTACATGATAAATGTATACAAGTTTATATGCCAATTTAAAAAATAAATTTGAAAAGAGGAAAGCAATGCAGTGGAATCCTAAGAATAATTTTAAGTAACTAAGATTTTACGTTTGACTTCTATAGACTACCATTCTTTTGAAATTCCAGGATATTTTGGAGACAGTTTATGTTCGTTGTATATTGTAAAACACATTTGTAAATCAGAAGGGTTTTGTTAGAAAGAAATGTTCTGTTATCACTGCAAGTCATAAACATAATGTTTGGCACATGTTAGCTGACGTTTTCTTCAATCTATCTCTTCTCTAACTGATTGGAAAATACATTGTCACATTGGTTAGAACTATGAATACAATAATCCTTAATGGATGCTACGTGATGGCCTGAGAGTGGTCCTTGGACCATTGTGCATGAGCTTTAGTTTCTGAAATTTTGTAGTAACTTAAATGTGCATGTATATTTGTGTGTGTGTGTGTGATGTGTGTGTATGTGGTGTGTGTGTGTGTGTGTGTGTGCCCTTCTTGGCTCTCAGCCTGCTGGTAAGTGGGTGATAAGTGCTGTGTTTTAGACAGACATGCATTGAGCCTTGCTGCAATGGCTGGCCAAAGCTGCTCTAACAAAGTACCACAGACAGGGTGGCTTACACAACAAAAATGTGTCTCAGAAGTCCAAGATCAAGGTGTTGTCAGGGCTGGTTCCTTCTGAGGCTGTGAGGGAGAATCTGTCCCACACCTGTCTTCAAGCTTCAGGCGGTTTGCTGGCAATCCCTTTTCTTCGAAGGCTTTGGAGGAACACCACTCTGATTTCTGCTTTTATCTTCACATGTGTGCTTTATCTTTCTTCAGATTTCATCTTTTTAGAAGGACACTATTTATATTAGACTAAGGCTCACCCCAGTGACCTCATTTTAAGTCTTGTAAAGAGTCTTTCTCCAAATACGGTGCATTCTGAGGTACTCAGGTTTAAGATTTCTGCATAAGAACTTTGGGGTGGGGTTCAATACAGAGCATTTGGCATTACCAATGATGAACTCTGTCAGTAGGAAAGTCACTTGATTTTCTTTAGTCTCAGTTGCCTTACCTGTGAGGGAAGGCAAATATTACATAAATCCCAGGATTGCTGTGATAATTTTTGATGGACAAAGGCTCTGTGACTGTCCAAGTGCTATTCATGGTTATGAGGCCCAGGAGGTGACCTCACCCTGCAGTAGAACATGCAAAGTTAATGCATAGAGCAGTTGTGGGGGCATCTGTATCTTAATTCCTAGTAAGGGTCCCGAACAACTTTGGATAAGAAACTACTATGTGTCTGCATGATTCTAACTGAACTGATAGGTAGCTCAGGTTTTCCTGGCTTGTCTAAAAAAAAGCTGAATTTGTTGGTCTGCAAACATCTATTCACTCACACTGGGCATCTTCTTTTTCTTTCTTGACTGAAAAATACTAGGGGGATGTTCATTGTGGGTGGGTCTCAGGGGGGTGGCACAGTCTGTGGGTTGAGCCCTTAGGAGTGAAAGGATCTCAGACCAAACAAAAAGGAGCTCTTCTCTGGAAGCATGCAGAGGACCATGAAGCCTGCACCAACCCACCTGAGATACCTAAGGGACTGCACAGCTGAGATGCCCTGGAAGATATCTCTCCAGAAGGGCAGTGTTCACCTAGAAGGACAGCCAGGATGGGTGCCTTAGACCACACACCAGTAGAAGTAGGCACGGGCACCCTTGACTTTGATACCACAGCTCATTATAAGCACCTGGGAAACTGATCAAAACATCCAAGAAATAATACTGGAATGAGAGGTGGACTTTGAAGGGGACTGAAATTACATGATTATATTGGAAATTTAGATCAATAATGCTTATGGAATTCCGTCTGTATTCACAAGACCAGAAGACTGGGGAGTGTCTAGATTCCACATTTACAATTTAATGTCAAACTTATAAAAACCTTGAGATTGTTGTTATTTCCTACTTTAAATATGAGAAAACAGTATCTTCTGTTAAGCTATTTACCTACGTAAGTGTTTCCCAAGAAATTCCTGTACCTTCTGTAAAGTTCAGGCTACATGCAGCCACTACTTGTACTTTTTTTGTATTCAATATGTTTTTTAAATTGATTTTGTCTTACTTAAAGTTGTCTTCAGAAACAATATACATAAAATCAATGATTTTCTATGATAAGATACATATATATGTACATGTATATCTGCATGTATATACATATATGTATACACATATATGTATACATATGTATATATAGGCGTACACATATGTATATATGTATACACATGACAATTTTATGCGACACATAGATGATATGTTTAATTGAAGCGAAATCCATGTAACATACACTTTGCCGATAATTGTCAGGTTGATTAGAGATGGGAAGGAAAGTCTGAGGCCAGTGACTTTGTGTGCACCTGTCATACATGGCAAGTCAGGAAGTCTGAATGCTGGAATCACACCTGACACACACTGGAAAGTCTTCCAATTCCACTGAATGTTGGCTGTCGGGTGTGGGGTACATAATCATGATCAGAGTGGAGGTGCTGTTGGAACAACTCTCTCTAGGGAGGTGCAGGAGTTCAGGGAGGAAGCTCCCCAGGGACTTGGCTCACCAGCTTTCCCTAACACTAACTTCAGTTTCTTTCTCCTTCTTTTTTGTATTTGCATGGGCTCATTTCCCCTTATTTTAACAAAATATTCCTTAATCATGTACATCTCCTACTATTTAGGCTTCTCTAACTGAACTTGCTGCCTCTGTTTCTTCATGTGTTGTGCATTCCTTCTCAATCCAGTGCACTATGAATATACCATTTTCTCCCCGAATGATCCCTGCATTTCCACACGGACCTTACAGCTATTTCCAGCAGACTTTGGCCTTACCCACCACACTCTTGTGTTTGGAATGCTTCCTTTCCTTAATGTCTGCAACCCCCTCCATTCCCAGGAATTGGCTCCTCTAAGCAGAGTGAGGCAGGGAGGAAGACTGCTTTGCTCAGTGTTGTATCCCAGGTGCTCTATAGTGCGTGGATCAATGTCCAACCTTTTAGGGGAAGGAATTAATGAATGCCTGTATTTTTCCTGGTGGGAGACTTGGATTCCATTCTCTAAGATGCAATCAACTTTGGTGGGCTGCGTCACACTTTAAATTCCCCTGGATAGTAGCCAGGCTCTGAAAATGTTGGCTGGAAATCTTCAAATGCTCTGTGAATATTTGGTCCTGACTCTGTGAATCTCCTGAGTATTAAGGAAGTAGATTTCTTCCATCCTCAAAGCACCATGGCTAATAGCCACACTTAGGAAGCAGACTGACCTGGGTTTTAATTTCAGCACTACACATAGTAGATGGTGACCTGGATCAACCTGACCTTCAATTCCTACAGCTGCAAATTGGAAAAAATAACACCCACATAATAAATACTGACATAATACCCACCTGTCTCAATTAAGCTAAACTAAATGAGATTATGTATAATCAATTTTGCTATGATGTGACATAAGAGTTTCTAAAATATCATTGTAACTATGTGTGATTATGTCGTAGGAACAGCAGGGTTTATAGGAAGAAAAATGGGGTTGGGGCACAACACTCACAAACTTTATCGCGGACACTTTTTACCTAAAATGTAGAAACCTCATAAAAATAGTAACATAATTTCACACATATTAAGAGATGGAATACTAATAAAGATGGCCCTTGATCTTGAAAATGAACTGAAGTTTGCAGCTTGTGAGCCATTGTGAAGTGGAGGAAAGAAGTACGAAAGTACGAAATTCGATGGAAAGTCATCACACCAGATGTGACGGGCTCACTACACAAGCTGTGGATGGGAGTGACTGGGAGAGGCTCACGGCATTGCCTGTGTACATAGTGTGCATTTCTACATGCTCCGGCTCATGCAGGTACAGTTTTCTTTGTTTACTAGTGTTTCTTGTGAACAAAATCCTGCTAAGCAAACACAAAATGTGCATTATACTCAAACTGTCCCCTGATAGATCAATCTTTTGGGAACATATTTGGATTACAAAAACAAACATATCAGAACTGGCTTTAAGTAAAAGGCTAGTAGAGTCCCTAAGCAGCAGGAGACATCCAATATGTGTTTTGTTTTCTCTTTTTAAAATTTCCATCTCTCTCCTTTAAATGCTGATCTTCCTAAGGCCAGGAGCTATTTTGTCCACTTTTGTGCTCCTAGTGATGGACACCCATTAACCAATCCAATCAATAAGTATCATTTGGCTGTTAGAGGCAAGGCAGGGTTGCAGTCTCTGGGGAAGGGGCTGCTGAGACAGAGACTCAGACATAAGAGATGATGCTCAGATCTCAATACCTGATGTCCCACAGGTGAGAACAGGTCTAGAATCCAGCTGGCCCAATGATGGACCCCTGAGTACCCACCCAGGCTGGACCAGGCCTGCAGGCAGAGGGGCAAGTATTTCTCACCAAGGGAAGTGGAGGGCTCTGGAATCAAGAACAGGCCACGGTGATGCAAATGAGAAGTCTCAGAGAGGTGACGACGTCACAGATCTGGCAAATGGCAGAGTCAGAACTTGACCTCAGGCAGAACTGCCTTCTAGCCAGTGCTTTTCCCATTATGTCACTACTTAAGAATGCCTATGACAAAACTAGCGAAATCTACAAGGCAGGTACCACCATAGCAGAACAAACTTTGTACTTTACATTTTATCATCCATCCTATTTAATCTTCAAAATGATCTTGCAATATAAGATTGTGATTTTTATTTTAAAAATGAGAAAAAATGACCTCAGAGAAAGAAAGTGACTTGTCCAAAGACTCAGGCAAGGACGTAGCATAGCCGTGAGGGTCTGGGTCAGCCTCCGGCTTTTTTCTCCTTTTTGGGGGCTGGGCAAGAATGCTATGGGCTGCTTGTGCCACACAGGGTGGGGAATGGAGGCAGGATGAGTTAAGGGAAGAATAATAAATATCAAATGCTGTCTGTTCTTGGCAAAGGGCATTAATTATATCAATGCAGAACATCATTCTGCTCTTTCCCTAATGGAAGCATAAATATGGCCCTTCTCTGCAATGAGCAATTTCCTTGGCTCTGCTGACACAATGGGAAATATCCTCAGTGAGAAAATTAAATATTGGTGTCACAGGACTATTAGAGAAACAAATGGTATTACACATTCCTCCTCCTTCCTCCACTGCCTTGCCATCTTTTCTCAGGCTGGCATGAAACCCTGAGAAGGGGCTGATGTCCCAGCCACAGGAGTAGAGATGTTTGAGATGTCTGCAACATGGCGTTGTAAGGTCATTTGTTCATTACCAACGTCACACACTTTTATTTGGAACAACATGAGGTTTTACTGAGAGATTGTGATTCAAATTTGTGAGCTCCAGTTCAGGCTCTGCCTCTGAGTAGCTGCAAACTTAGGCAGGTTACTTAATCTCCCTGAGCTCCAGGTTTCTCTGGGCCTGTTTCTTCATCTATAAAATGAAGATGATCATTATCAATTATAATTGTCATCGTGAAACTACCTCCTTCACTGGCTTGTTTCAGAATTAATTGTGTTAGCAGCTCAAGTCTAGAAAACAGTATGCATAGCACAGTAGTACACACCACGCAGGAATGTGATTCTTTTTTCTTTCCTAAAAGCTCCTAGGGCCTGCGTTTCACAATGTGGAGGACACAGACAGTGTCAGGCTTCGCCCTGACCTTCTGGAGTTCACCACAATGTAGCAAGCACAGAAACACAGGTGCCTGACTCTGAAGCCTGCAATTTTGAGAATGCTCACCATGTGTAGAGGCCTTTTCAGAGTCTAACAACATTTCAACCACCACGGAAAAGTGCTTATACATCTAGAGTCCATATTGAGCAAAACGTGACAAAAGACTATCATAAGCTAATAAAAATGTAAACTATATCTAGATTGTATTCTACCAGACATTATTAACATGCATTTGAAAAAAATATTGGAACTTATAAAAGGAAGCCATTTTATTTGGTCTGGAGACAAAGCATGGTGCCTATGGGGGTTCAGAGCTCTTACACTCCCTCTGTACCTCCCATTCCTAACGCCTACAGTTTGACAGTTATGCGACAAAACAAGTCCCAGAGGAACATCTGCCTCCTTGACCCCTTAATGAAAAGTTAGGGTGACTGATACATTTTGTGATGAGACAAAACCCAGTTAGGGAATGATATGTCCAAAACTACACAGTGCTACACAGAGAGACAGCATAAATTTAGTGCCTCAAAAGCACACACAGAGGGTTAGCAGAGAATGTAGGAAGAGAGGGTGGAGCTATTCCCCAAATGTATCATTAAGAGTCAATCCCGGGGGCGGAAAAGAGATAAATATAGAAACTAATGCAATTTGGCAAGATCACAAAGAAAAAAAAAAGCTGATCATCTCTAAAGTGAGTGTGGCATGCAGTGCTCTGTTGAGGGAGGAGAAATGAAACAGCGGCAATGCATTTCACACTAGACATGTTAATTTTTGCTTCTGCTTTTTCTCAAAATGTACACCTCTGCCAAAGTCTAAGATCTAAGTATCTGTTGAAATAGAAAGCAGAGCTTTGGGGGTTGGGGGTATAAAATTCATCTGGAAATGCATTTTTTATTTTCATTATTGACTCATGCACAAAAATGCTTATAAGGAGGTAGAAGGAAGTATCCAACATGGTTTCTGATGGTAAAGATGTAACAGTCAAGGTGGAGGTTTATGCCTTACCTCAAAAGATCTCTTACAAATATTAGACCCTATGTGCTGATGTCATCACTGTTACACCTAGTTCAAGCTAGAACCATCTCTCATGTGTGTATAAGAGTGCCTCCAAATTAATCTCACTGCCTTTGTTTCTACTCTGGCCCCATCATTATTCACCATCTATGAAACAGTCAAAGCAAAAGGGGATTGTTCAATATCCCCATTGTGTCATGGCACCTTTGCTTAAATCCCTCCAATGCCTCTTTTTTCCTCTTGAAATCAAATAGAAACTTTTGACCTGGCCCGCAAAGTCTTCCCTGATCCTGCCTTCCTCTCTGACTTCCACTGTGACCTCCATCTCTCTTGCTCACTGGCTTTCCTGCTGTGCCTTAAACACCCCAACTTTGTTCATCCTTCCCATCATTTGGGTCTCAACTTCAGGAGCACTTGTTCTGAATGATTTTTGTCTTCACCACTGCCTCTAGGACAACTCATACAGGTCAGTTTCTGTCACATCCTTTTTTTTTTTTTATTTTCTTCCTAGAAATTGACTATATCTGAAATTATTTTGCTTAATCTGCTCAATTATTTTCTAGTTTGTATAGTGCCTGTGGACACCCTACTAGAACATAGGTTCCATGACAGCCTGAATCTCATCTGTCTTGTTTGTACAAAATCCCCAGTGCCTGAGATATGGGGGTGTACAATAAACATTTTTTTGCATCAATAAATGAACTTACTTAGTAGATCTACAAGGTTTTGAAATGGTCTAGGGACATCTGGGAAGCTTTTATACAAAAAAAGAAACTAGAAGGCTGACAGAAAGATAAATGGTTAACTATGTAAATAAAGTGTGTTCTGCACCTACAATGGAGTCTTTTAACATATGTAACCTCACTTGATTTTTCGCTTCCACCCTATGAGGTAGGCAGATCATGAACAACATCATCATGTCCACTTCATACAGCAACCTTTAGGTCCACAGGATTATGGGCCTAAGACAATAAAAGAGATAGAGAGGAAGGGGTTTAAAGCAGGGAAATGGAGCTGTTCTTCCCACTAGTGAGGTTTCCAAGAGCTCACAAAGCTCTTCCACATCTATTATTCTATTCAGCTTTTGCAGCAGCTCTGAGAGATGTTTACTTTCCCTGGCGGTGAGATGACAATGCCAGTGCCACAGGGGGCAAGTGCAAAGGGTATGGAGCAAGGAACTTAGGTCATGTCTCAGCTGCTCCCTTAATTGTGCTGACTTGGAGAAAATAATTTAACCACTTTGTGCCTCAATTTTCTCTTCTGTAAATGAAGAGATACTTATTCTCAAAATGGAGGTGAGGATTGAGTAAATCAATCCTTTAAAGCTATTTATTGTGGTGTATGGAAAGAGTACAACTCAAAGTTATTACATTATGATTATGATTGTTTTATTAAACCAAGGCTCAGGGAGTAATTAGACTCACTTAAGGTCATATAGTAAGAAAAGGATGGATCAAACTCAGATCTGGCTGACTCTAAAGCTGAATGTAGCCACAGAGCCAGGGTGGCTGCTCTCTTCTAAAAAATGCAGTCACTGATAGTCAATTCCACAGGTAAATGTGTGATTTATACACTTGAACCACTCCTTGTCATTATCATATGTGCATATTTATTTTCCTCAGTGAGGCAATAGGCACTTGGAAGCAAGGATTGACTATCTGCAAAGCAGAACTTAATGCTGGGTGCTCAACCACATCTTGTCAATTCATAGCCTTTCCCCTAAACTTTGTCCAAAACCATTCACCCTTTTTACTGTTCCACTGACTGTGGAGGTGAGTTTGCCTCTAAAGCAACATTGTTAGTGTCCCTATGTCATTCCTTGCCTTGCCCAGGTATGGACTCCGGTTTTTCATCTCAATATGAAGGAGCTCAGTAAGTTCGTATAGGTCTCCAAGGCCATCTCTGCTATTAACACAAAGCATTGCTGCTGTTTGTCTAGAACAGTAGCTCAAGTGCCACCTGCTCATCTGTGGCTTTGACAGTGTTTATAATAACAAGCTTGAGTTGAGCACTTGCGTATTAAGCATTGAGCACTTCAGAGGCAGAGATGGCTCCACCTTCAAGAAAATACATTCTAAGGAGAAAATTGACACCCATGAGATAATTACAAAACAGTGAGTGAATTCCCATGAAAACAAGAAGAATAGAAAGGGCTCAGAGGAAGCACCTGGTAACATTAGGGAAGAGGAAATCACTCAGTGGTGGCTTTCTGAAGAAAGTAATGTTGAAACTGAAATTTGTAGAAATAATGGAAATTACGCCACCTAATAAAGGTGGAAAGATTACTTTGTGGGTGAAGGTGGGGGTGGTTTTAACAAAAGCATGGAGTCCTCTTGCACACAAAAGTGGACAGGGCGGGCCATCACCTATTTTTGGTGCCTGGACGATGAAGATCAGGGCACCCAGTATCAGGATGAGTCTCTAAGTCTCTTACATGTTGTGCTAGGGTGCTGAGACATTTTCCTGCAGGTGTGGGGGAATTCAGAAGACAACAGTGAGGCAATGCAGAAGCAGCAGCAACAGCACCATCTACTCATGCCAAGCACTGTGTTAAATCCTTCACAAGGATTATGCCATCTTTGCAAAAGCCCAGTTAATTGATGTGGATGGAATAAGAGCCCCAAAGATGCCCACATCCTAATCCTCCAAATGTATGCGTATATTATCTTATATTTTAGAAAGAGACATTGAGAATGTGGTTAAGTTAAAGATCTTGAGATGAAAATGTTTTCTGCATTTTTCTGGGTGGGCCCACTTTATAAGGACAAATGTCCTTATAAGAGAGAGTCAGGAGGGTCAGAGTCAGAAGCAGAGATTGGGGTGATGTGTGGTCATAAGCCAGGGGATGATGGCAGCCTCTACCAACTGGAAAAGAATAGTAGTAAATGGGTGAGCTTCTAGAAGAACCAGCTCTGCCCATCCAGTGTAGACTTCTGACCTCCAGAACTGTAAGATAATACACTTGTATTGTTTCAAGCCACTGAGTCGGTGGTAATTTGATATAGCAGTAATACAGTAAACTAATACATGGTATGATAAAATCTTCATTTTAGCAATGAAGAAACTAAGTCTCAGTGGGGTTCATTTCTCCAAGACCATAACAATGCTATAAAATGGCAGAACTAGTATCACAATCAAATTGTTCAAATTCACTCTCCAGTACTGCTACCAACAATTTTTTTGGCTGAATTGAAAGTAGGTTCTTGTCAATTCCTTCCACTTTCCATTCTTGGCAATCCCCTTTATGCAATAGTTATCCCCAAAAATGTCTCACTCTTTACAAAATAAATGAGAATGCAGAGATCTTTGACTTCTAGCAAAAAAAAAAAAAAAAAAAAAAAAGATTAAAAAAAAACAACTAAAGGAGAGGGGGGAAACACGGGTTATTAACATCTCAATGAGATCAGAAAATCTGAGTTTAAAAATTAGATTGGGTGATAAAAAGCGCATTCTTCATAAATATTTAACCTCCATCAGCATGACAGTAATTAGAGAGTTGAGCTGAGCACATTACTGGCAGCGGGCTGTCCCGGTTTCTAAAATGGAAGGCCTGCTTTTGCAGCTTCTATGAGAAATAAATGATAAGAGTTCAAGAAAACAAAACACTGCATCGGCCACCAACATTTTTTTTGAAATGCCACCAAAATGATGCGTTTTAATTGTTGAACTCCTAGCAAAACTGCCTACTATTTTAAGGCTAAAATGGATCTGACGACTGTATATGACCATCTCAAACAGTTACCCTATCTCATACTTCTATATTCATTCTCTATGCCTTTTGGACAAATTGAATTCCATAATGGCCTTGATTTGTTCATGCCTCCCTGAGTGCACACCCTTTGCTAATGCCCTTCAACACTGACTCTGACTCCAGGTTTGGGCATGTGGTTTGCTTTGATCAAAAAGTAGAAATCCTGGACGAGCTTATGAGATGACAAAAGATATGTTGTCTAGTTGCCTATTAACCCTAGATAGCAGCAAGCTAACTGCCACCCATGAAGGTCAACCATCATACACTATCCAGCCCCAGAAAACCACCCACTGACTGACTATGGACTGCAATGATAATGTAAGTAAGAACAGCTCAGACTAGCAGAATCCTCTGGCTGAACCCAGCCCAGACTGCTGATGTGCAGAATCAAGAACTAAAAATACTTACTGCTTCAAGTCACCCAGTTTTAGGTCCACCTTGTTATTCAGCAAAGGTCAACTGATCTACTTCCCATTGCATTCAGGCATGCTCTTGTGTCTTCATTCTTAAAATTAACAAAATTAAATGATCCAAACAGAAGGAAACAAACTTACAGCTCATCTTTACAAGCAGCTGCTTTGCAGCCACAAATCTATACCATTGCAGGGGAGTAAACTGGTCACAAGCTGTCTCTACCACTCTCTCTCCATTCCACCTCATCCCCAGTTTCACTTTTACAGCCAAATCTGTTGAAATGGTTGCTATTCAACTTCTTCACTTCCTCATCACTCTTTGCTTGCTCTAGTCTAGTTCTTGCTCCCACCCCTTCACATCACTATTTATACTGAGTTTTGTTAGGACTCTATTATTTGGTGACAATAATATAGCAGAAATCCGAACAGAAAGCAACAGGGACTCAAACTGAATACACTAACAATCTAAAAAGGAAAGTTATCATTAGGATATAGTGTCTCAAATAACCCAAGAATGGAGACCAGCTGAATCTAGTGGTTCAGCCACCGCTAGAACCAAATTTTCTTCTCTCTATGTCTTACCTTTGGGTCTTTCCACATGTTTCCTCCTCTCTTTTCTCTTGCTGCACACTGACTGTCTCTTTCCTAGCCTGAAAAACAGGAAAAAAAATTATGTTAGTCAGTAACATCTGAATTGCATCATTCTAGTGCAAAAGAACAGCCAGACCCAACTGTCCTCTTTTAATGGAATCCACATTCCCTGAAGACCTCTTCAGCTGGCCCAGCTTGGGTAAGACACCCACCTCTGTATTGACCAGCTGTGACCAAGATTTGGAGTCATACTCTAATTACATAGAATCACTCGTGATAACCTTGTGGATAGAATTGGGGGAGGGAGGGATAGATCTCGGAAAAGCAGATCCCAGCAATGTGGTGGGTACTAAGTTGACAAAGGAATAAGTATCCACTGCCGTTCACCTCTTGGTTCCCAGCCTTGTAGTCTTTCCATAGACATAATTTCAAAACTTCCACACCCTATATGATCACATCTTCCCACTACAGGTTTTATTATAATAGCAGCTCTCAGAATTACAACTTTATTCTTCTTTGTATAATTACACAATTAGCGTCTCTCTGTCCCACTAGTTTATATTTACTAAAAAACAGGGGCCAGTATGTTGCTTGGGTAAGGTCCTGGCCCATCATAGGAACCCAATACATGTTTGTGAGTGACTAAATAAACAAAAAGTGATTTTAAGATTTGGAATCCAAAATTATGTCATTCCTCAAAAAAGGGACAAAACATGGTGTACCTGGGCCACTGTGTTCTGAATCCACAATATATTATCTCTTTTGTGAGGAGAGGAGAGTGAGACATCAAAATGTTGGATAATTCAGCCAAGTTCACACAACTAATATGTGGTAGAGCTTGGACTTCAATCTCTATATTTTTACATAAGAATCTCTGCTTTTGACTATTCTGCTCTATAGATTTTTCTAAACATACAATGGTGGGAGAAAAGCAAGATAACGGCATTAAACTTCACCAGAAAAAAAAAAAAAAAAAAGAAAGAAAAAGAAAAAAAGTTGATGCAGCAGGCACTGGTCATTGATCTGGAGAATAAATCACATTCTGTTGAACAAATATAGTAAGGTGAGTAACAGGATGAATGGAGCACATGAAGATGAATTCTTGGAATCACCTCTTTGATCACAGAGTGAAATTCATGTTCAGTCATGTGGCTGCACATGATTGTGCCCACGAAGAGGATTTCTTTTACGTGTATACCTATATAGCCTTGTGCTAGAAGTCTTATTATCCAGCATAGAACCCTCCCCTGGTCTAAGCCATATTCTAATTGACTGCCCCTTAGAAACAAGACTTAGGAAGAAAGATAAGATGAGGGCTATAAGCATGAGTCCTTTGGAAAGACATGCGGGTTCACATTTTCTTAAGTCATCTGATTTCTTCCAGCTAGCCCTAATCCACATTTCCGTTGTCACCTCCAGTTACCTGGGGTCTCAGATTTCTAGTTAAGAGCAGAAAATCCTTCTCTTTATAAATGTATGTTTCTGATATCCAATTAGCTTATAGTGTCTAATTAAAAAATAACCATGCACATAGTATGATGACCTGATGAAATACCTTTAATCATTAGTGTCAATGCACACATCTGAGATGAAAAATCAGCAGGTTAGCTTCACTAGTGAATTCACTACAATGGAACAATTGCAAACTCTTTAGTCCAAAGTGAATCCATTCTCATTGCTCTCATTACTCATGACACTGCAGCTCTGAACATCTGCTACTTATAATACTGCCTGTGGCAAAGTTATGGTGCAGTGTTTAAGAGCGTGAAGTTTAGATGCAGAGTATGTGAGTTAAGTGCTAGCTCTATGTTGGGGCTCAGAAACCAATACCGCAGGATATGGTGCTTTGTAGACGCTGAATTGTAAAAGAGACCTCAAGGTCTCTCTGGCTCTGCCCGTATTGCTCACCGACCATCTCTCCCTAAGCATGGGATAAAGTTGTTATCCGAAGTTTTTGTGCTTACCTAAGGTCAGGACCTGCCAAAGAAGAAAACAATTACCCTCCATCTCTTCCCTGAGTGTTCATTAGCTGAGGACATATAGAAGGAAAGAAGACTGAAGTCTTTCAACAAACATGGATAGACTTTGTCACAAACCATTGTTCACTCTGCAAGCCCAATAGACTTTGCCCCAGACCACTGTATGCTTTCAGACCCATTGAATCCCACTAAAAATCATTTACTATCCTCCTAAAATCATTCACATTTCCCCATGTATTACAGAGGATATATCACCATCTGTACCCCATTGAAATATTAGGCAATTACCCTGTAATTCTCTCTGTGCACATGGTAGCAATATATTTGTAAAGACTTTTCTCTTATTAATCTGCCTTACTGTGAGTTGATTTTTCAGTGAACTTTCCAAGGGTGGAGGGGAAATTCACTTGGCACCAACATCTACTACCCACTGGCTGTGTGACTTTAAATAAGTTACTTAACTGCTAGGTGCCCGAGGTTCCCCATTTATAATATGGGTGATAATAGGGTTATTGTCATGGTTAAAGGGGATTAAACAGTGTGTACCCTTTTTATAATATATGATATGTGATAGTTATCAATTCATGTATTTGTTCAAAATACTCTTATTACAAATAATAAAATCCAACTTTAACTAGCTGAGACAAAAATGATTTATGGAAATCAAGACTAGAAAGAAGATAAAACATGGAAATAGTTGAATTTAGAAACTCATATACCATCATACATTCTTCTTGCTGAAGACAGGCTTTTTCTTTTCTATTGTCTGGATGGAGCATAATGGCCACAGTTAACCCTCTTTTGGTTTACTTCTCTTCAATTCAAACAGCAGCCGGACTTAACTATAATATTCATTTAATTCTCAATTGCCAGTTAAGCTATTTCATTGTCATGGTTTTGGGTCAGGGGCTTAGCCTTGTTTCAAGGCCCTGTGGCCAAAGGATGGGATGCAGTTATACCAATGGACATCTCCCAGAGTAACCACATAGATGGAGTAGGGAGGAGAGGAGAGTTTCAAAAAGGCACAGGGGTAAGGAAACAGTTCCCAGTAAAGAGGAGTACTATGTGAGACAAAGAACATTAGCTTTCTACCAAGACTCTGATTTAACATCTTTGTGGCAGAATCTAAAAAACAGTTTTTAGTCTTCATTTATTTGGCCTATCAATAATGGCTGACAATACCAAATCTCCTTGAAATTTTGTCTTTCTTTGGAGGCTGTGACATCTATTCCTTTTTGTTTCTACTCTTTTATTGCCCTTTCTATGTCCACATCCTGTATACTCTGCTCTTCAATCCTGTAGTTGAATACTGGAGTTTCTCAAGACATTTTTTTATCCTAGGTACTTTCATCTTTGTGTATTTTTTTCTAGGTGATCTCGGTCTCCACCAGTTTCAGAACCCATCTATAGGCTGATGATTCCAGCTTTAGATCCAGAGCTTCACACTGTCCACTCAACCTTTCCACTTCTACTTCCTCATAAGTATCGCAAACTGGACATGACTAGAACAGAACTCAGGGCTTCCTTTTTGAACTTGCTCCCGATCTGCTATTCTCCCACTTGGCATTTTATGCATGCCCTCTAGAAATAGAAATAGGCACAAAGGAGAAACACTGACTATGTTTGGCTTTTTTTTTTAATTTTATTTTTTTGTGGATCTGGTTAGGACGATCAATTTTGCTTGCTGGGCAGAAGCTATCCCTGGTAATGGATTATCTTCAACTATCTCAGTTAAAGACACTTCTGCATAGCCAGCACAATATTTTCTTGATTCATTCCTTAAATACGAGTCACCATTGAACCAAAGCAAGCCAGTGTTTTCTATTGGCATTTCTTGAAGATCTTGCCTAGAGGTAAGAAGTGGGATGGTCAAGGTATTACAGTCGTGAGGCATCTCGTTACAAGGGAGAGGCAAAAGGAAAAGGGTAGTGGGGTTAAGGATGTTACAATGAGAGATGGTGACATGAGAGGGAGATCATAAAAGAAGCTCATCAGAGGCGAATCTACTCAGAATAATGCTGAGAGTAATGAGAGTTTAGGAGAGCTTCTATGGAATGTGGCACATGAACAGTAAGTGGAGAACCCATAACAATTTCCTCAAGTGTCCTTGAAAGCAGTGCAGGAGCCGAAATCACTCTCATACATGGATGTAGGCTATTAGCCACCATGTCTCGTTGCTGGCTGTAATATGCCACTGGCCTATTTTTCTCTCCATGCTTTGGGAGCAGGACCTCCCAAGCCATTTTCTTTATTTTCATGTACAAAGAGGGAGAAGGACAAGTTGTGATTGAGATGTAAGGCTTCTATTTTAATGAGAGTCCCATTTAGAGTCATTCTAGAAAGATGAAAGGGAATTCCTTAAAATCACAATAATAGCTTGTCAGGGAAGAGTCCATCAAATGCCAAAGAGATTGTCCATTTGGAGTCTTTCAAGTGTATCTGTGTCTTCAAAGCTGAGATGTTGGCTAGTAGTGTGAGTAAATGTAAGACATGTGAAGTCTAGTTGAGTATGTTTGGACTGTAAATTTACATGAAAATTCCCTTCACAAATAAATGTTGGGCTGTGATGTTTAGAGGTGCTGAGGGACTTAAGTCACGTAGCTAGTAAAGTTCAGAACTGGGATCCGAAGCGCTGTCCATCTAACTGCAAGAAAGACATGTCCAACAAACACTGAGGGAGTCAGAGGCAGAATATTCACAGGAATGTCTAAGCCATAGTTGAGAAAGTTCTCCAACCCCTGCACCTAGCAGAGAGTGTGTTTCTTAGTAGGAGCTCCCTGTTTGTGTACGGAGTGAATAGGAAACCACTGGATCCTGCAAGTCTCTGAAATCCACCATGGCAGCCCAGTGACCCCAGTGAGGATAGACATGGAGGATCCCACAGGCAGCTGTCAGTTTGACTTCTGGAGGGAGTGATCAATTAGGACTCTGGGTATGCCTCTTTTTTAACTTTTTAATTTTTTAATTTTTTGTTTTTAATTTGTGGAAGACAGAAAGGAAACCACTTTTGCATAGTAGATCTCAACACGTTTTCTAAACGTGCCTAGAAAAATAGGCATGTGATTGTTGGGACCCCAGATGGATTTCTATTAGGGGAAATAAATATTAGTGCTTAACTCATACTATTTGAATTCTGGGGTGAGAGAGTTGGAAGGCATTCTGGAAATCATCTAATTGAACTATCTCATTGTACATTTGTCAAAACAGGCCAGAGAAGTGAGACCTTAGGACAAATGTGTGTAGAGAAGGGACTACTGTGCCCGAAAACCTTGTACCCCAGGAGACACTATGCAAATTTCACCCCTTCTATCAATTTTGTTGGAGCAAGTGATATTTTGTTTATATTCCCTCATATGCCTAGCAAAGAAATCAATTTTTAAAGAGCGCTATATTTTCTTTAGTTTTGTTTATTTTAGTTTTGCTTATTTTCTCATAATACATCACAATAATTAATATATATTCATCAAATCAAATGTAAAAATGTGTGAAGATAGGATGATAATGATGATGGTAATAATAAGTTATCCTTAGTCCTATCACCCAAAGATAGTCATTAGTATGATTTGGCTGTACATTTTCTTCCACTTCTTTTAAAGGCATAAGTCCAAAAGCAGAACTTAAGAGTATGGGCTTTGGTTTGAGGGAAACAAGACTCAAATCCCAGCCCCATACCTAGCAGCTGTCTGACTCTGCTGGAAGCATGTTTTGACAAGGTTAGCGTATTAACAGTACCTGTGCAATAGGGCTGTGAGGATTAAATTTTGAAATTTTATTTCAGTATGGGGTCAAAGCATACAGAATTCTTAGTTATAGATTTTTTAATATATGCTATATAAGCTACGGTTAAAATATATAACACATTAATATCTAAAATATAAAATCATATATCTCATTTACGCATATTTAACACTACAGTCAATTCGATGCTCTACTTCGAGTTGTCATTTTAGGACAAGAAATTTTCATAATATAACATTCATATTCAAACATAATTTTTAGGGCTAAAAATAAAAGGATATGCGTAATCAACCGTCTTTGTTGACATTTAAGCTCTTTCAAGATTTTTGCAATTACAAATAATGTGATGAATATGTTTATACACTCTCTTTTTAAGGGTACATTTTAGAAATGGAACTATTGATTCAAATATTATGGATATTTATAAAGCTTATGATACATATTGCTGGATGCTCTCCCAAGGGGTGGCAACAATTTACACAAAAATTAGCAATGCATGAGATTTTGTCATCTTTCAGCACAGTTGAAAGCATTTCATACTGACATTTCAAAAAAATCTTTGCAAATGTATTTAAGCAATGAAATTTCATTGTGATGATTTTAATTTTGCATGACTTTGATTACTGTTAGATTTAAACATATTCTCATTGTTTTTTAAACAAATACATTTCTACTACGGAAGAGCTATTCTTTTCTGATTTACCTGTAAACTTCCAAGTACATTTTCTTGATCTGTTTGAGCTGTCTATTCATTATTGATAAAACTTTCTGCCATATTTGTTATAAATATGCTGTCTCAGTAATACATTTGCATGATCATTTTATATACCATAGGTTTCTTTGCTTTAATTTACATTAAAAGTCTTTTTTATTTCATTCACTCCTTTTTATTTCATCCAACCTTTTTGGGATTAGAAGGAACTTCTGCTCCTACAGCAGTAATTTTCAAAGTATGATCTTTAGATTTCCATCATCAGAATGATCAGATGTTCTTTTTAAAATAAGCAGGAGTAACTCAGAATCTCTCAGGGTAAGCTGGAAACCTGTATTTCTGAAAGCTCTTTGTGATTCTTATTTTTGCTAAAGTTTAAAAACCACTGCTCTAGAGATTTGAGCTGCTGTTCTCCCTTAGTTTTTAGAAAATCTATTTTAAAATGTATTTAATGATTATTATGTTAGTAGTTGTAAGGTGGTATGTGATTGATGGGTGGTATGTGTTTTTTTTATTCTGAAAAGAAGAGTTAATTCATGAACACATGTAACTTTATAAACGTATTTAACAATTAAATTATTAAATAAATATATTGATGTATTGATTATTAAATAAAAGTATTTAATATTTTTATATTACATGTAAAATTATTAATATTTAGGGAGCATATTTCTGATATTTATACTTTGCTTCATCTCTCTTTTTAGGCTTGGGTCAAAATTATACAGATTTTTTATTTTGTAGCTTTATAGTATTTTAATATCTGATAAGATTAATTCTCCCACATAAGACTTCTGTTTCAAAACAATTCTCTGCTATTTTTGCATACTTATTTTTTACAAGATAAATTTGGATTAATCTTTTCCAGTTAAGTAGACAATCTGTCATGATTTTGATAGAAATGCACTCTAATTTAGAGCTATCTGAAAAGAAATAATAATTTAGAGTCTTTACGTCTTCTAACTCAGAAATATGATCTCTATCCTAGTAATTCAAGTATTATCTTATATTTCTCAGTAATATTTTATAGTTTTCCACAAATGGCTCTGCATATTTCTTGTTAAAAATGCTCCTAAGTATTTCCTTCTTTTGGTTGTGGTTAATGGAATATTTTCTGATGAAGATTTTTAAATCCAGTTTTTTGCTGAATATACATGTGTTATTTAGTCAGTTTACTGAGTTTTCATTGATTATGGCAGTTCTTTGGATAATTCCTTTGGGAAAAAGCATCTGTAATAGTAATCTATGGCTGCATGACAAGGCACTTCAAACTGTGTGACTTTAGATACAACATTTATTGTCTCACGATTTCTGTGGGTCAAGAATCTAGACAGGGCTTAACTGGGTTCTTTGGTCCAGGTTTTCTTTTTGTTTTTAAACTTCACTCCTATGTTCATTGCAGCACTATTTACAATGGCCAAGATCATTAATTTGCCTAAGTGTGTGTGTGGTTTTTTAAAATTTTAGCTTTTATTTTAGAAACAGGGGGTATACGTACAGATTTGCTACATAGGAGTATTCTGTATGAGATTTGGAGTACGGATCCTGCTACCCAGGTAGGTAGTTTGTTAACCCACCCCTCTCCCTTCACCCTCTAGTAGTCAATAGTGTCTATTGTTCCTGTACTTGTGTCCTTGAAAGACTGTATTAAAGATGTAGAGAGGGCAGCTTGAGTCATCTTGAGGCTTACCTGGAGGATGAAGCTCTTCTAAGCTCATGCACGTGGCTTTTGGCAGGACTCAGTGCTTTATGGGCTGTTGGAAGCCTTTTGTAGCTTGCTGGCTGCTGACCATGAGCCAGCTTCAGTTTCCTGACACATGGACATCTCTGTAGGCAGCTTGCTTCATAAGACTGAAAAGAGTCAGAGAGAGCAAGAGAGAGAGAGAGAGAGATTGAAGTCACAAATTTTATAACTAAACCTTGCAAGTGGCATTCTATCATCCTTGCCATATTCTTTTGGTTAGAAGTGAGTCACTGGGTTAAGTCCAGCCCATACTGAAGGGAAGTGATGCACAAGGAGGGAAAACCAAGAGGTTGGGGATCATTGGGTATCAATCCTGAAACTGTCTACTGCAGTACATTTTCAATAATTTAATAAATCAACAATTCCTACTATAATTTTAATTCCAATTAATTTACTACATCTACCACCAGGTAATCACAAAAGCAGTTCATTCCCTTAGCGAAGACTACAAAATTGGACACCTCCGTATAAGAAGACCACAGCTGATTGTGTGAATTTTGGGTTACTCTTGTAAAGCTTCTAGGCTGGACTGAGCACAATGTTCTCAGACCCAGAGGATGGCCAGCCATAAAGTTATCACTTTGGACCAGGCTACTCCTATGTATTCATAACCTTATTCCATCACACAATCCCAGGTAAGGAAAATGAAGATGAGGGTACATGGGTGGAGAATTATGTATAAAATTATAGTGTATGTAAAGGAGACAATGGTATTTTGCTCCCCAATCACCAAATCAGAGTTGGATTTTACTTTATTGGTGAAGAATTAAGTTGCTGTCCCTTTCATTCATTTTGAAATAGAAAAATCAAAGTTCAAGGGGTCTCTCCAGCTTTCAAAAGTTTGCAATCCAGGACTCTATAAGCACTACATGAAATGACACTAATCACTTAAGGAACTTCTTTGAAACTGAGTGCTTTATTCCATCTTCAGGGAGAAAGAAATGGAGTCAATGATTCCCTCTTGCAACAATAGACATTTTGTCCTGCCCTCAGTTGAAAGGAGAAAATGAAAGAAGTGTTAAGTGAGAATTGACAAGTGCTTGTGCTGGACTACCAGAGGAAAGTGATAATGAACTCCCGAGTTTTTACAGTGGCTCCCTCTATGATCATATCCATACTCTCATGATGCATATTTCCTCAACCAAACACAGACAATAAGCCCTAGATTTTTCTTTTTCTCTTGAAAATTAGGAGATTGAATTTAGAAAGAATGAAAATGACTTGAGTTAGTAGCAAGACCATGTACTGGAGGGAATACAACATAGGGTCTGAAATTTACATCTGGGCTTGAATCCGACTAATCCAACTGCTTAACTCCAAGGTCGCGGTCCACATGACCTCGGAGATCTCTGCTTTTCTGAGTTGGTGGCCCCCATATTCTTCAATGGTAATCCTTTGCTTATATAATCATCCACTCATTCATTTAATACATACTTACTGAGCACTAATTATGTGCTAGGCATTATTGTTTATTCTAGAGATATGTTAGTTAAAAAAAACACAATGTCCTATTAAAGAGATGTAAGTGATAAGATATGTAAATAAATTCAGTAGTGATATGAGATAAATCGGGTTAGTGTGATAGCCCTGGTGATCAAGAAAGGCTTCTCTAAGGAGCAGAATAATCTGTATATTTTATAGATGGGGAGACAGAAGCCAGGAGAAGAGATAGGATGGGGCTGAGGTAATACAACTGGATTTTAGTCTAGGATATTCCACATGCAGAGTTATCTGGGGGCTCTGTGTTTGAGTCCAGCTTTGCCCAGTTCTGGAACCAAAGAAACCCTGATCTGGATGGACATTGCCTGACTGCCAGTGGAGCATTTTCTTATTCTTAGAGTTCTGACAACTCCCATATCCTACAGAGCATCAGCCCAGAGCATGTGGGAAGTAGAAAATGGAGTGAGAGCGGTGGAGAAATAGACTTGGCACGGTGGAGCCAGGCATGGGAAATCCTGCTTCCTGCAGCCCTCTCCCTTCTCATGTACTCTCCCCATTCATCATTATGACTCTCAGACCTGATCCAGTCACTCCCCTGCATGGCTGGGTCCCCTTTCTCATCAGAAAAAGCCAGATTCCCTCCATGAAGAGGTAACTTCGTGACCTGCGCCTTGGTCACCACTCCGTCTTTCTCTACTGCTATTATCCCAACTCCTCTTGTAACAGTCTGAAAAAAATTAAGCTTGTTGCCATTTCATAAATAGGCCATGCTCTCTCAGCCTCTGAAATTCGCACTTGTTTTTTCTCTGTGGTTTCAATATCCTTTTATTCCCTGATCCACTCAAAACATGCCCATTCATCCTTTGATCCTCAAAATTGACATCACCACCTCTGGCCAGCCGACAACGACTTCCATGGCCCAGGCCAGGTGCTTAGCTCAGCTGTGTGTTTTCCACTCACTGCACACTTAGCTTCATCATGATGCCTGTCCCCTTGCACCCGTGCACTGTTTTTTGTCTTTTCATGTCTCTCTTCCTTTCTCATTAGACCATAACAAAGTCTCCCAGAGCCAGGCAGTGGCTTGTGCCTGTAATTTCAGCTACTCTGGAGACTGAAGCAGGAGGATCACTTGAGGACAAGTGTTTAAGGCAAACTTGGGCAAGATAGCAAGATGCTGTCTCTAAAATAATAATTAATTTAAAAGCTGAGCATGTTGACATGTTCCTATAATCCCAGCTATTCTGGAGGCTGAGATGGGGAGATCACTTGAGCCCAGGGGTTCGAGGCTGCAGTGAGCTATAATCACATCACTGCACTCCAGCCTGGGTGACAAAGCAAGATCCTTTCTCTAAATAATAATACTAATAAAGTATCCTGAAGCAGGGACTATGTTTATTTCACTATGGAATCCTAAAAGCCTTACACTGTATTGCAATGGAATAAACACCAATAAATATTTGTTGAATAAACTTATGGATGAATGTTTGAACAGAAAACCATAGATGGAAATCATTAGGTCTCCTCAATATTTTAGGATTTTTCCCCTTTTTGAGATAAAATAAGGAAATCAAAATTTGATATGTTTAAGGTGGAAAACATGATGTTTTGATACATGTATATACTGCAAAATTACTACAAGCTGATTAACATTTTGATCTACTCACATATTTATTTATTTATTTTTTGGTGTTGAGAACATTTAAGATCTGCTTTCTTAGCAAATTTCATGTACACAGTACCTTATTATTAACTATAGTCACCATGCTATACATAAGATCTCCAGAACATATTTTATAGGGTTTGGATGTTTGTTCCCTCCAAATCCACGTGAATGTAATCTTCAGTGTTGGAGGTAGGGCCTGATGGGAACTGCTTGAGTCATGAGGTGGATCCCTCATGAATGGCTTGGTGTCCTCCCCTTGGTAAGGAATTCATATGAGAGCTGGTTGTTTAAAAGAGCTTGGCATCTGTATCAGTCTGGTCTCACATTGCTGTAAATACCTGAGACTGGGTAAATTATAAAGAGGTTTAATTGGTGTATGGTTCTTCAGGCTATACAGGATGCACAGCAACTTCTCCTTCTGAGGAAGCATCAGGGAGCTTTTACTCATAGTGGTGGAGCAAAGGAGCAGGCATCTTACATGGCAGGAGCAGGACTGACAGAGAGAGGATAGGTGCTGTACACTTTTAAGAAATAAGATTTCATAAGAACTCTATATTGGTGATGACAGCACCAAGGGGGAATGTGTTAAACTATGAGAAGCTGCCCCAATGACTGAATCATCTCCCACCAGGCCCCACCTCTAGTATTGGGGATTACATTTCAGCATGACATTTGGGTGGGGACACAGATCCAAACAATATTATTTCACACCTGACCCCTTTCAAATCTTGTGTCCTTCTCACATTGCAAAATACAATCTCCTAATAGTCCCCCAAAGTATTAACTCATTCCAACATTAACTCAAAAGTCCACAGTCCAAAATCACACCTGAGACAGGGCAAGTCTCTTCTGCCTATGAGCCAGTAAAATAAAAAACAAGTTAGTTACTTCCAAGATACAGTGGAGGTATAGGGATTGGGTAAATATTCCCATTCCAAAGGAAAGAAATCATACAAAAGAAAGGGGCTACAGACCCCATACAAGTCTGAAACCTTAAAGAG